>NC_045431.1:5830833-6160416 GCF_902635505.1 Sarcophilus harrisii | reverse complement strand
TCATTCCTATATTTTAAGCTATTATCTGGAAGTTGCAATTTTATTCTCAGACACTACCTTCTTACCAAGTTGGTCATTTCCCAATGCCCACTTTTCTCTTCAAAAATAACCTGATCAACCGTGAGGAAAATGTGTCCCTAAGGTTCTTGCCTAAGACTTTGCAATTTTTAGACCTTCTTTCTCTAGTCTTGCTATGTAATTTGTACTAATTTGAATCACCAGAAGGAGATGGCAGTCAATCATCTGATTTTACTAGTCTTAGGAGGAGCTCTGTCATGAGATGAAATGAATGTTATGAAATGTCATGAGTCCCGCAATGAAAGCAGACCTTTTTACTGCTGTCAAGTTTGTGCCTTAGAAGCCCTTAGGGAATCACCAACAGTCACCTTAGATCTCTCCCTCTCCCTCTCCCTCTCTCCCACCTTGTAAATTGGTGTATACATATACATACACACATACACACATACACACACGTATATATATGTTCTACAAAAGTTGATTTAGTAAATTAAGTGATGGGACAGTATGTAGAGACTTTTTCAAGTATAAGTTGGACTAGCTGGCCATTGAGGTTCCTCCTAACTCTGCCCCTTTGTGACTTTGAAACATCTCCATTCTAGCTTTGATCTTCTGTGATTTTGAAATTTGGCTTGGAAACACTTCTAGTGTTGCTCTTTTTTTCTGTAAGTACGCATGACTCATTTTCTCTGTAATTTTGGCCTCATGATGGTCTGTCTAATTGGATTCTGAACTTCCTGATTAGTCTGGGACCATGTCTCTAAATTCTGCTCATTGCCTTGCTTTTTTTTTTTTTTTTGATGTGAACTAAGGTAAAAAGATAATTATATTGCAATAATACATACAGAATTTTATTGTGCCTCATACCACTATATTTGATTTCAAAATTTAGCATTTTTATTTTTTCAAAAGAAGAATAAATCATAGAACCAAGGAGGGAAAATCAATAGAATTTGGAGCTCAAAGGGGTCTTTGAGAATTTCTATTTCTATCCCCCATTTACTGAGGAGGAAAACTGAAATCTGGGGAGTTGAAATCACTTGCTCAAGGTCATATAGCTGAGTCAATGTAACAGTTCAGCTGTCGCAGCTAAGTCACTAAATCCATTCATTTCTAGATTTTATTCATTTCCACTTTGTATTTCCTCATTCATTATCAGGTCTGAATGGAATTGGAAGGAACACTCAATTTGGAGTCCAAGAGTCTGTGTTCAAATCTATCTAGACTAGATAATCTTTTTTCTTCTAATTTCAATTGATAATCTTTAAAGGATTCCCTAAGAGTGAGAAAAGCCTTAGATTAACATTCATGAAACCAGTCCTCTCATTCTGAGAGTAAAACAAGCTCTGTGCCCTTGCATGGATTATTTGCAAAATGAGAAGATTGAACTAGATCTCTTAGGAGCTCTTTTATCCCTTTAAAGGCAATGAGAAGCTTCTCTGAACTACAGTTTCTCAACAAAAAGACATATTAGACAATATGATAATTGAGATCATAGAACAACTTTTTAAATAATTAATTCCTTGCAGATTAGTAAATGGAGACTTATAGAGTTTAAGAGATTTCCTCATCATATATATATATATATATATACGTATATGTGTGTATACATACATACATACATATATATCTCCCCCCCCCCAAGTTCTCTGACTATAAAGTTAGCACTCTTTCCATGAAACCATAATATTGCTGATTTTATTAGCTCAATAGTAAGATAAGTGCAATATGGCTTCTTCAAAAAGTTTGTAATCTCATGTAATATTAAACTTTTTTAGTTTTCCCCCCTCCCTCCTTCATCTTAGAGGTAAAGGAAAAGAGACAATAAATAACTGATGTAAACTTAAATGACACTTGACTCGTCTCCTTACACCAACAGTCATCACTTTGCCATACCAAGGAAAGGCAAAATGCACACACTCATGGAAGGGAAGCCTACAGGACAGTGCTGGAGGATTTGAGAGGGATTATTCTCCAGCCCCACCCATCCCAGCCACTGCCAAAATATATATTTGAGTGTGTTCATATTGTCTTCTCTAATATAATGGAAGTTCCCTGGGGGAAGAGATTATTATATTTTTGTCTATGTATTCCCAGTACCTAACTGAGTTCCTGGAACAGAGCAGATGTTTGATAAATGTTTATTGGTTAATTAACGAGGAAGCTAAATCCCAGAGCAGGAAAGTGTTTTGCCCAAAATTATAGGATCATGGGATTTAGAGCTTGGAAGGATCTTTGAGATCAAAGTTTCTTAGTCTAATCCTCTTCTTTTATTGATGAGAAATTAGAGGCCAAGAAAGAGAACCCAATTTTGATTAAGTTTTTCACATTTATAGAGCACTTACATTTTTCAAAGTGCTTTTGACCCAACCTTGTGAGGTTGGTAATACAGCTATTGCTATCCCCATTCTACAGTTAGTATCAGGATTTGAACTGAGGTCCCCGATGCAAAATCAACTCAACTTTTAATCTGATTCTACAACATTCATCATTCACCTCCTGAGAGCCAAGAATGTTTTTTTTGCCTTCTGGTGTAAGTACTTTGTGTATATCCTAAGCAGGAACTTCTATGAAGTATTATTCAACCAGAGACAACCTACTTCTTACCCTGAAAGAAATGAAAAGAGTGAAGGCCCACTCAAATAGTTTTGGCCACATGACGCCGTAAAATCATGAACTGCCCAGGGACGTGAGAAAGCAAGAGCCATTTGGGGGACGATTGCTAGTGTTTCTCCAGAATGGATCCATAACCATACCTTCTCTCCTTATAGGAATCCCACATTGACTCGGATGAGAAGATTGGATTTTAGAGGAGGATTAAGTAAATAAGTCATATTAAAGTGACAAAATGGGTAAATAGAATATATTGTGAAATGAAATGTAAATTGGATTTCAGCAAACACTTTCATACAAGCTCACCATCAAGCCCTATCAGGCAGCTTCACGTCCCCACTGTGAGTTCTGCTCACAGTCCTATTACATGTTGCCACTCAAGGGCATTTGATGTTTTCTCTCTCTGGAAATTCATTTGCATTTAAATGATTTGAAATAATCATAAAAGCCAAGTGCTATGAAGTTTGAAATTAGTTACTGTCTATAAATTGCGATGCCATTAAAAGATGATTTTGAAGAGCTCTGCTGTCTCAAATGTATGCAGATTAAAATCTAACAAAGTACACCTTGTTACAGACCTGTAAAGAATGATGCGACATGGAGTTAAATTGATTTATTCTCCTACTAGTGCCTATAAAGCGGATGTACTTGGGCTTGTTCTCAAAGAAGGAAACTTTTCCATTTGGTCAATGTCTGTCTTATTTAAATCAATGGGCATCTTATGGGACCAGCTGGATTCATTTCATTTTTTTGTTCTTTATAGAAAAGTGAAAGAAAAAAAGAATTTAAAAAAAAGATAGGATAGCAGTAGGGGAGGGAAGTACACAGCTTTTCATATCAATCACGGAATTATTTCAAAACCCTACTGGTGAGCAAAGGCTTTTTTCTTTCTTTGTTCCTTTTTGTTTCTAATCTATGATTTCATTCATTTAAGGGATTCCCTTAATGGAACCTTCTCCACTGGCACAGATCTGGAACTCTTATGTAATGCACAGTCTCAGAGAGCTGTCCGGGTCAGAGAGAGGTTGGGGCTGGCCCATCATCAAATTCTAAGTGCATGATGGAAGCAGGAATCAAGGGTAGACCCTCCTGTCTGCAAGACCAACCTTGTATCATCTATATCACTTTATCTACCAGCATCATACTTTAAAGTAAGACTTGAGTTCACATTTAGCTTCAGATACTAACTAGCTGTGTGACCCTATGCATGTCACTTCCCCCATCCCTTCCTCAGTTTCCTCATCTGTAAACCAGGGTTATAATAGCATTTATCTCACATGGTTCTAAAGATAAAATATGTGTAAAATATCTAAAAGATAAAAATGAGTAAAAATATGTTCATATAGTAAAGTACATTTTTTATTAATATTAATATTATTAACATTATTATGAATATCATCAGCTTAGCTATGTCTACACACTAGGTAGAAACAAATGTTATTAATTTCATCTTGTGTAGGGAAAAACCTGAAATTCAGAGTGATCAAGTGAATTACATGTTCCTGTATTCAGTACGAGAGGAAAGATTTGGATTTCTGTCTTCCTGATTCCAAGACAAAATCTTAAGTAACTTTTGCCTGAGTCAAAATATCTTGTTCTCTATGGGAAATCATGGCATCGTAAGGTTAAAAGGACATCAAAGGATATGCTGTTCATTCTGTGCCTTCAACATCATTCTGACAAGGAATGACCCAGTTTATGGAAGGAAGAGAGGTTTATCAACTGAGAAAAGGAGAAGAGGAATGATTAAAGAAAAGGAGAAAAGGATTGAGTAAAGGCTGTCAGAGCTTTCTCAGTAAGCATTAAGAAGGCTGGTGGGGCTAAAAAATTTCAAGGCATTAAGAAATGTAGGTAATGAGGAAGTAGAAGAACAAATAGAGTTGATTTTGACTAAATTTAACAATGAAAGAAAAGCTATAGGATGTTAGCTTAAGGGATGGCAGAGTTAGGTGAAGATTTTTAATTGAAACGTGAGCTTATAGACATGAAGAAAGGAATGGACGTAAATGGGCTGAAAGAAAGAGCAAAGTTTTTAGAGGAGGGGGAGATAATGATGAGATCAAGGACACAGAAAGAGGGGTTGGTGTTTGCAGAGAGTCAAGACACCCCTTCCTAAAACTGGGATAAAGGAGAACAGCCCAGCTAAAGATGGAGATGATCCTCACAGGATAGAGTGAAAGGGAAAGGGGACACCATAATGAATAATCTTGGTTTTCTTAGTAAAATATGATAATGGGGCCATGGTGTGAGGGAGGTTAATATGGCATTGAAGGATTAAAACTACTTGTGTAGGAATGCCATAGTCAAGGAAGAAGAATAAGATTGCCACAAAGTAGTCAGGACACTTGAAATTAGATAAAGTAAATTCATTATCAAATCAAGGTTTGGGATTCCTTTTAGTCCTCTAGAATACAAGGGCTGGAGGAAGTCAGGTGGTACAAATGACCAGAAATTGAGGATTACTCATTTCCATCGTTTTCAAAATTAAATGTTTCCCTTCACTTAGTGTTGGAAGGACAAGGAAGGAAACATTATTTATTGCACACTTATCATGTGCCAGGCACTGTGTTAAGCACTTTACAATTTTCCCATTTGATCTTCAAAATATGATATAATTTTATTTGCATATATAGGGTTAACATTTATTTATATAAAACAAAATATTATCTCATTTGATCTTCAACCTTTGGAGGTAGTTACTTATTTTCCCTAAAATGAGGAAGCCAAAATAAATAGAGATTAAGTGATTTGTTCAAGGTCATTCAACTATTAAGTATCTGAGGCCAAACTTAAACTTAGGTGTTCCTGCCTCCAAGTCTAGTGATCTCTCGAGGAGCAATAGCTGAAGCTATCAATCAAATTTCAGTATTATGGAGGGAAGGCCGGGGCAGAGAGGAAGACTAGGACGAGCTGGCAGAATATGATGAGGTGAAGAATACAGTTAAGAGAAATCAGGGTTTCTGTGTTTTGTATTTGTTACTGTCATATCTTAGAAGGGAAATAGCCTAGAGCAGAAGTCCCATGATCAGGCTTCCCACCCTGCCCAACACACCTGCCTCCCTCCACATCTGGCTTCTAAATGATATATTGGACTAAGTGGATTTGGAGTTTCCTTCCAGATCTGAGCCCTCAAGTCTAAGAGATAAAAGAACAGATTAAGATGGGAGAGGAGAATTTCAGCTTCAAGCTTGCGGAGATGGAAGAGTCCAAGAGATAGGATCATAATCCAGTTTCTATGACTTTAAATTAAGTGTCCCTCCCATGCCAACCTCCTATGGAACAATGAGTGGGGAGAGAATCCGGCCCTGAGGAGACTCTTCTTTGTTCACATTGGCTTTCCCCTCGGAAGCTGCTCTGCATGTTGAACTACATATTCTCAGAACCTCTTCCAGTGTTCCTTTTTCCCATCGCCAGGGTGATAGATCCCGGCTCTCAGTCCTTGGCCACATCAATAGTCGACACCAGTGGGGGATGTACCAGTGGAACCTTGACTGGGTCATCAGGCAACACCTGCAAAGCCCCTTGTTAAGGCCCCCACAACTGCCAGCAGCACCGACTCCGCCCGCATTAATGTCAGTCGTCCCTCTTTCATTGGGATGGCTGGTTTGGCCTGCACATCACTAATGGGTTTAATTATCTGCAGCATAATTGAGTTCATGGGAATGAGCATTGTAAAGAATCTATAGGTCATTAACACAAGGCCTTCATTTTTGGGGGGAAGCCACTGAAGGTCAGAGAGGTTAAGGGATTTTCCTTAAAACACACAGATGGTAAGTAGCAGACCCAGTATTCATGGAGAAGGCCTGGAATTCTAAGGCTGGGGCAGTTTCTCTCGTACCATATGGTACACTTCCAAATTCAGAACATTCCTCCTTGGTCTCTGACTATGAAAAAAGCAGGCAAACATCAGTGTGGCCAGGAGTCTTATCCACAGGTGACTTTGTTCCCTAGAGATAAAAAATCCTTGAATTTCAGGTTGCTGCAACCTGCAAGACAGCAGGGCTGGTGAGGCTGGGAATGGGCCTTTTCATTTTGTGGAGTCCCTAAAACCATAGTTTCTGGTGTGAAAAAAGTATATAGTAAGACTTTCCTAAGTCCTGCAATTAGAATTTAATGAAACTGCAATTTCTTTGGTTTGGGCATCCCTCTGAAAGTGTAAATCACAAACCTTTCACATTTTAATAATGGTATAATTAATGGTATAATAATAATGGTATAATAATGATATAATTAATAATAATTCTCACCTTCAATCCCCAATTAGCACTTTGCATAGTGACTGGTAAACAATAGGAGCTTAATAAATGTTTTCCTTGCAGGATCACTGCCAGGTTTAAACAAAATGATGTTTGTAACATGTTTTGCAAACAAAAAAATCATGTCTATTTCAGTGATTAATATTATTATTTAACATTAGGAGTTTTGCAACAACAATGCTTTTCTGAGAGGCAATGTGCTGTAATGAAAAGACCTTAGCATTGGAAGAACTGAGTCCCATTTACTAGTTCTATGACCTTTATCTATTCGAACCCCTACTTCTTTATCTACAAAGTGATGTGATATTTGCTATGAAGAACATACTTTCCTGAAATTGGGCAGCATTCTCTTCACTTCTGATCCTTGAGTTCCTTCACTATGTCTCCTCTCAGGGTAGAAAGCCTGGAGAACAGCCCTGGAATAAGACTGGCCAAATTCAGAGAAGGCTGGTGATCAAGAGTTTTTTTGGGCCCCCCTAAGATTCACTACTAATGCATGGAAGGATTGCTCTTTGCGGTAATGAAAAGACTCTCATACCAAGGGAATCACATTAAATTCTCTTTGAATCGACATAGCTAAGGAAATCTCCTTCTCCTGAAAATCTAACCTTAGAAGGAAGCCCATTTCCTCTCCTGGGGAACGGTCTGGCTCACGCCACACATGGTCCTGCTAACCCCGACAAGGACAAAGATAGAATTTGGGAGCCGCTGCCCCCGGGAGAGCAGATTCGGGAGGGAGCCCCAGAGAGCATGGCAGATAATAAATTCCCCTTTCCTCCAAGAGGCCGGCTTTTTAGGTCAAGGATGAAATGTCCCCAAAGAAGATGCAGGCTGTGGATCCTGCTGTCTTCCCAGTTCTATGTGGGCTAGAAATAGAAACCTTCAACCTCCAGGCTATCAGTACAGCAGCACCTGCTACAAGACCCAAATTAGTTTTTGTTTATTCATGAAGAAAGCCTGATTTTCTTTTGCTTGGCTATTTCTGGACATGAGTGATTAAAAAAATGAAAACATATCTATGACTCCCATTTTCTCTGGTGTGCACTATTTCTTTTTAAAAAATGGTTGTGAGGAAATGGTTCCAAAAATGATGATGGTGCTGAGTCATTTTGCTATAGTGATTACAGGGAATTTTATTTTTATTTTCAATAGCTCTATGAGGTAGGAAGTGAAAGTACTATTGTTTGCATCATAGAAATACAAAAATAGAGGTTGAATGAGATTAAATAACTTGATGAAGTCTCACAGGGAGCTGAAGACCTGGAATCCAACCCAAGTCTTCTTACTCCAAGATTAGCTAGTACTCATTTTACTGCAAATACTTTAAAACCCTTGTATTTCAAGGCCAAATTATATTGGAGAAAGTTGGTCTAGATCAAAAATACATCATTGTTTTACTTATCTTCTGAAATCTGATTCCCCACACCAATAAAGCACTTCAGAGTTTAGAAATCATTTTTTTCCTCACTTGTTCCTCATAAAAACCCTATGATGATTCTGGAATAAGCATAATTATGCCCCTTCCATTTTCCTACTAAAGGAAGCCAAGGCTCAGAGAACTTAAGTGACAGGACAAGACAGAGTAGACAGAGCCAAGGCTTTCAGCCAGAAGATTTGGGTTCAAGACTTGAATCTCAGTTGCTGCATGAGTAAGTATTCAAACTTCAAAAGTTTGAATTTTTCTTTCATGTAACAGTCATAGATTGTTTTTATTAGTGGGTCACACAGAGTAATGATGCTGCTGATAGCCTGCATTACTATGCTTGTTATGTACCAGGTACGTTACAAATCTCATCTCAGTTCTCAAGGTAGATGCTACTGTTATCCCCATGTTATAGCAGAGGACAGAGGCTAAGTGAGCTGGCCAATGTCACGTAGGCTGGTATTTAACGGGGGAATTTCATTTATCTATTTAATTAATTAAAGCCTTTTATTTTCAAAACATAGGCATAGATAAATTTTCAATATTGATCCTTGCAAAACCTTATCCTTCAAATTTCTTTCCCTCCCCCAGATGGCAAGCAATCTAACATATGATAAACATGTTAACATATATATGTTAAATCTAATATAGGTATACATATTTGTACAATTATCTTGCTGTAAAGAAAAATCAGATCAAAAAGGAAAAAAATGAGAAAAAAAACAAAAATGCCAGCAAACTATAACAAAAAGGGTGAAAATGCTATGTTGTGATCCATATACTCAGTCCCCACAGTCTCTCTCTGGGTATAGAGGGTCCTTTCCATCACAAGATCATTGGAACTGGTCTGAATCATCTCACTGTTGAAAAGAGCCACATCCATCAAAATTGATCATCATATAATCTTATTGTTGCCATGTCCAGTGATCTCCTGATTCTGCTCATTTCCCTCAGCATCAGTTCCTGTCAGTCTCTCCAGGCCTTTCTGAAATCATCCTGCTGGTCATTTCTCATAGAACAATAACAATCATATACCATAGTTTATTCAGCCATTCCCAGCTGATGAGCATCCACTCACTTTCCAGTTTCGTTGCCACAAACATTTTTGCACGTGTGGGTCGCCTTCCCTCCTTTAAGATCTCTTTAGGAGACAGGCCCAGTAGAGACACTGCTGGGTCAAAGGGAACACACAATTTTATGGCCCTTTGGGCATAGTTCCAAATTGCTCTCCAGAATGGTTGGAGGGAACTGAGGCATTTCTGACCAGACCCCAGGCCCAGTACTCTATCCACTGTACTATGTAGTTGCCTACAAAAAAATTTTCCATGAAATTTTAGATCCCTTAAGAGGTGAGATTGTACCTTCAATTATTCTTGTATTCTATCCTTCCTTCAAATCTAACAAGACAAGAATTAAATGGGTTGTTCTAGATATCTCTCTAGAATATTAAGTTCAAGAAACTGAATTAATTCAATAAACATTTATTAAGTTCTCTTAATAATGTATGAGATTTTGTGAAAGAACACATTTCCTGCCTTGAAGAAGCTAGGTGGGACTGTTGTTCATCCTTTGTTCTTGAAAAGGAGGAATGGTATTAGGGGAGTGATATCTTGATTTGCAAGTGAATTGGATTTGAATGAGGCAGAATTGTGCAAAGTCATCAGTCTCTCTTCCATTGTCACTGACATCCATTGGCAAGATGTAAGACAAGATGATGGCGGATGGCCCAGCCCAAGTAAGAGGGACTGACTGGGCTGTAAGATTATCCATTGAGCAGTTAACATTTATAAAGAATAAATAATTCCCATTTATATAGTCCTGTACAAAAGACTTTCTCTGATGACTTCTAATGATTTGGGCAGTGGTGTTCTCAAGGGCTAGGCAAAAGTGAAAAAGAAATTTTCAGAGAATATGGGATGCAATAATAATGGGTGAATTAGGCCATCTTATTTTATTACCGTGCTCTTCCTCTCCAGTAGTATAGCCAACAGGGAAACAAGTTGAAAAAGCCAAAAGCAACAAGATTTGTTGCAACCTTTTCTTTCTGGAAATGATTCGTGATATGGGATTGACCTTTTTAAATCACGGCATTGTCCATAGTGAATTTTTGTTTTGATTTTCTGCATCATGAGCCTTTGGGTAATTAAAACCAAAAAGTGGCTACCATTTGTGACCCCTCTTCTAATTTCAAAAAGATATTTGAATTGACTAAATAAGTTAATAATAAATCACATTTATATGTCATTTTAATCTTTACAAAGCACTTTATAGTTTATGAAGAACGTTTATCTCAGTATCTAATTTGATTCTCACATTTTTCATTTTTATTTCTTTAATTTTATTACAACCAAACTTTAAGGTAAAGTATAGAAGAAAAGGTGTTCATCTGCCTCAAATTGGATATAGTGCTTGAATATGGAATCTCTGTGCTCTAATTAGAGCATTGTTTACATTGATTAGGCTATTTAACATCAGCTTTTGACTATCCCTTATTTCTTCTCTCCAACTTCATTCTCTCCAACATGCCCCCTTTACCCCCACCAAGAAATCTTCTTCTGGATAGATAAGTAAGTCATATCTTAAGAACTCAATATGTGTCAGACATTTTGCCAAGCACTAGGGATACAGATCTAGACAGACAGACAGGCAGACAGATAGTCTATTAAGAAAATCTCTACCCTCGTGGAATTTGGATTATAATGGGGGAAGACAGTACATCAAAGAAGTATCAGGTAGAGTGATATGGATGATGAGCCAACATTTTCATCCATGTCTTGCCCACAAATTTTGGATATCCTTTAAGGCTCAGACTGAAGCTTTTTCCTTTTTCCTTTTTCTCCTTTTTCCTTTCCTTTCCTTTCCTTTTTCCTTCCCCTTCTCCTTCCCCTTCTCCTTCCCTTTTTCCTTTCCTTTCCTTTCCTTTCCTTTCCTTTTTCCTTCCCCTTCTCCTTCTCCTTCCCCTTCCCCTTCTCCTTCCCCTTCCCCTTCTCCTTCCCTTTCCCTTCCCCTTCCCCCTCCTTTCCTTTCCTTTCCTTTCCTTTTTCCTCTCCTCTCCTCTCCTCTCCTCTCCTCTCCTCTCCTCTCCTCTCCTCTCCTCTCCTTTTTCCTCTCCTTTTTCCTCTCCTTTTTCCTCTCCTTTTTCCTTTCTTTCCTTTTTCCTTTCCTTTTTCCTTTCCTTTTTCCTTTCCTTTTTCCTTTCCTTTTTCCTCTCCTTTCCTCTCCTTTCCTCTCCTTTCCTTTCCTTTCCTTTCCTTTCCTTTCCTTTCCTTTCCTTTCCTTTCCTTTCCTTTCCTTTCCTTTCCTTTCCTTTCCTTTCCTTTCCTTTCCTTTCCTTTCCTTTCCTTTCCTTTCCTTTCCTTTCCTTTCCTTTCCTTTCCTTTCCTTTCCTTTCCTTTCCTTTCCTTTCCTTTCCTTTCCTTTCCTTTCCTTTCCTTTCCTTTCCTTTCCTTTCCTTTCCTTTCCTTTCCTTTCCTTTCCTTTCCTTTCCTTTCCTTTCCTTTCCTTTCCTTTCCTTTTATCTTCCATGTATTCAATGATCATCTCTAGGATCTATATTCTAGATCTAGAATTATTCTAGATTTATGTTTCTAGCTTTAGTTTCTCTATTAACCTCTAGTCTAACCACCAACTTTTGATTGGACATTTAGCAAAGGATGTTCCATAGGCATGTGAAATCAATATACCATAAAGAGAACTTATTATTTTTTACTTGAAAGTCACCCATCTTCAAATTTTCTCCTACTGTCAAAGACACAACCACTTCCAGGTATTAAGGTTTTCAATCTGGGTTTCATCCTTGACCCCTCCTTTATTCTCTTAGATCCAATCATTTGCCAAATCTCTTCATTTCTACCTCCACAACTTCTCTGGTATATTAATATTCAGATACTAATAACACAAACACATTCAATGAAAGCCCTTATTACCCCTTACCTGGACCCAATAGGCTTCTCATTAGTCTCCCTGTCTTGAGTTTATTATGATTCTCATCACTTTTCCACACAGCTATCAAAAGGGTGTTCTTTTAGTCTAGGGACTGTCAGACTTTTCTTATAGGGAAATTGATTATGTTCTTTCCTGTATAATAAACTTCAATGACTTCTTATTATTCCTAAGATTAAATATAAAATGTTCTTTCATAACTTCACAACATACCCTCCCCCTTTACCAGTCTTATTGCATAATGCTTCTTTCCACACAGTCTTTGTTCTAGTCACCCCGATCTGCCGGCTGATTCTCACCCAAGAGACATCTTCTCTTATTTTCATGTCTCTGTATTGGCTAGCTATCATTCCCGGAAGGCTCTTCCTCCTCATCTCTGTTTTTTACAATTCTCTCTTCAAGATTCAATTAAAACTGCCACCTTTTGTGTGGAGACTCCCAATCTCTTCTGTTCCTCAGTGTCACCCCGCTCTCATTCTACTGCCTTTCTGTCTGAAGTGTACTTTCCTTTGGGTTTGTGTACATCTTGAATATTCCTATTGATATTCATGTTCTCTCTCTCTTTAGAATGGAAGATCCTGGAGGACAGCGACTTCTTTTTCTTTAATGATCTAGCCTAGTGCTTGGCCCAGAGTAAATGCTCAATAAACGTTTATCAATAGATCAGTTTTAGTCTTGAATCTGTGGCCCTTTGACTTGGAAGATAATTGATTTCAATTGGAGACTCACGGGGGACAAATGACAATCCCAAGATTATACAAATCGCAAAAAGCAGAGACAAAATTCAAACCTAGTCTTTCTGGCTTTGAATTTGGGCTCTCTGCAATATATTATATTGTCTCTACTCTAATGAAATACGACTACTGTATATTTACTTGTGGATCCTGAATGATTAATCTGACCTCCGATTTAATGATGTAATGATAGTAATAATAGCAACCCAATGCAGTGCCCGACTCGATAGAGAGAGAGCCGTCTACCCGACTGATAGAACAAACAAGTCGGACCAACTCTCTATTACTTCCCAAACCTACATCCCTCCCCCCCACCTCCTTTAATGGCTTTTGGATGTTCTGAAGTGGAACCTAGCAGATGGCATTTAAAAAAAATTACATCTCGGCTCCGGGTTCTGATCTGATTTATTTTGTGGAGCAGAAGGCGGGAGGATGTGGTACCTTCTTAGGTAATTAAAGATTCAACATGGTGCCTCTGCAAACTAAAATTGACGCGGCTGGAAGCCTCATTTGCAACCATAAGAATTCAAAGGACACAAGAAGGCTGATTTGTTATTGTGCCTTTTCCTCAATAAAAATTAAACTGATTACCAAGAGCTGACAACGAGACACTATTTTGCAAAAGTAATGTTGCTGACATTTTGCAGAATGTTTACGGCAAATATTCAAATGCTTCATTCTTGACAGTCTTTGGGAAACAGGGGTAAAATATTGTTTGGGTTCTATAATATTTACTTCTGTGCATTTTCATATTCATGTTGCATAATTGATTGAAAAAGAGAAGATTTCTGTGAACTTTGCAGCTCTCCCAACCTATTCATTCTTTAATGAGCCCTTCTGATCTGAAGTTATGAATTGAAACCCAAAGATCTTTTGCTTGGGGCCACAAAAGACATTTTGCAATGGAACTCATTTTCAGTGCAGAAACTTGCCAGACCTGAACACCCTCAGGATTTCTATTGTACTCTAGCAGCCTTGAGCTTTCAAAGCAGTGTTAATGTGTTACTGAAACTTAGTGATGTGGAATAAGACATTTTAAAAGTATAGTTTTGATAGAAGGGAGCATAGAATACATTGAGTCATAGAGACCTGGGATCTTAGAACATGGATTGTCAGAGATGTGAGAGATCTTAGAGGTCTTCTAAACCAAATGTATTTTACAAACAAACAAAAATCATACAGATGGTTCAAAAAGGGGTGTATCCATTACCTGCCCTTCTATAAAATGTGGTTGAAGATGGAGGAGAGGGATCAAAAGGCCTCCAAGATCCCAGACAGAAGACTTTGTTTCTCTCTGAATACACATAGTATAAGACATGAAATCAGTCCCCAAGTGTCTTAAATAATTAACTACTGATAAATTTTCATCTTAGGTCCTCCTGAGAGATCTTTAAAACTCACTTTCAAACTGAGGTTTATCTCCTTTTCTAGTTGATCTTAAGACAAAATATCTCAGATAGTGTTGAAGGTGGTCTTCTCTATCTCCCATAGCTGGACATAAATGGACTTTGAATCCATCCTGTAAGACCATATGTTGGGTGACATGGGCAAACTTTAAGGAGGTGTGGTACTTGCTCATAATGCATGCACAATCTGGGGAGTGGGACGTGATTTGAGAAGAAGTTGAATTATGTCCTAAATTTAAGATATGGTTCAGTCTTCTACTGGAAACTCTACATCTAATGGATGCCTCTACATATTTTCAAAGAGTGAAATCTATAATTTTAATATATTTCATATAAATGTGGTCCTTCTACAGCTTATTTCAATACATGTCTTAAAAGTCCTTATTCACAGAGGTTTATAGAAGTACTCCCTCAGTGAACAATAGTAGCCCCCCACACAGTGATACCTTGTTTTTCAGTCATTTTTGTTTATTGCATGTTAAGATAGCATATCTTTAGATAGAAAAAACACAATTTTAAACTTCAGAACTTGCTGTTTAATTCAGATTTAATTTTGTGCAACTTAGAAGAATCAAATTTAATAGATTCAACTTAAACATTTGAAAATTTGATATTTTTCATTTTCATGGTTTCTTCTGAAATGCTATTTCTCAACAAACTAACAAATTTGGTGATGATTTGAAATGACAGCCAGCCATTGAGGCCCATCTTAAAGGTGAGCCTTCCCTGATCCTCCCAGTCAGAACAATCTTCTTATTCTGGGGAGCTCTCCTGACATTTTGTACCTTTCATACACTTTGCCAGCCCCTTTTTACAATTTTATATTTGTCTGAGTTTCATGTCCCACCACTAAATGGTAAACTATAGGAACTCAAAGGCTGCGTCACCTTCTTTGTGTCCCTTTCAGTCACCAGCATGAAAGATTGCTCATATATGTGTTTTGTAAATGGTTGCTAAATGGGATATTTGAATTCTATTTATTATTAACATAACTTAAAATTATGTTTTTCCTTTCCTTAATGATGACATATATGGATTTTGGTGTGGTTGGACAATTCATAGACGTAGAACTGCCAGTAAATTGAATGACTGGGGGAGGTATGGTGCCATCCATAGGAATCATCAGTTCATCTGTTTCAATTCAGAGGAGTATAAATCTAGTAGAGATGGACAGGAGTTAATGGTGGCTAATGTTATTTTTGCTTGTGAATGAAAATCATAGGAGTTGGACACCTCTCTTTGGTCTTAAAGGAAGGGAGAGCAGGGTTTCTAATTTATGGTATAAAAGTCGCTATTTTAATTCACTTGGGCAGTCTAAAATGAGTCCTCGAGGGTCATTTTATCATCTTTCTCCAAATGAAGCATGACTAATCACACTGAGATGACATGTTTGACCTGATTCTCTTGTTATCACACAGAAGTAGGTACAAAAATTAGCCCATGACCTTATTGCTCACAAAAGCTTTGTCCTTTTACTCTTCTATCTTCATTGTCTTTCTTGATCCACTGCAAATAACTCAACATCTTTCTCTTATCATATTACTGCTCCACTTATTCAAAATATGGAGTCGGATTAAGAGATCTCTATAACTTTCTAGCTCTAAAATTTATTTAAAAAAATTCTATGTTTATAACACCGCTAGAAAACTGTTCTCTTGGCCCCTGTCTAGCTCTGAGAATCTTTGGAAATTGTAAAAATTAGATTATCCTCAGTAGATTTTCAAAATTGAATTGCATATTCATGAGATACACATTCATTATGACAAACTGCATTGTGAATGAACTACTATATCTGAAACTATCAAGTTGAAGTGTATGTGGGGGAGTGGAGTCTTTCAAAATTTAGAGCTAGGATGAATCACTTCTTAGAGATGAGTCTGAACTACTCCCCTTTCCTCCCTCCAGCTATCCTATGAGCAAATAAAAATCAAAGGAGATTCTACTGCTAAGGCTAATGACAATATGTCACTGAGAAAATAATGTACCAAAGGAGGGCCTTATAGGTCAACAGTGAACATAACAAGTTTGAGAAATAACTCACATGGTAGAATGCTCGCAGTGCCCTGCACACAGTCTTTGACAAGTGTTTTTTGTTGTTGTTGCTTGGACACAAAGAGGTAATGAGAATATTTTTAAAATATTGAAAACAGTAAATCTAGATTCTAATTCTTCCTCAAATTGTATAGCCAGGCAAGTCAATACTTTCCCTCATTTTCCATCTATTTGCCAGCCATAAAGAGATGGGGTTAAAAAAGATGATACTCATTATAAAGCAGCAGTCATCGAAACCATTGGTACTGGAGAAGAAATAGAATAGTCAATCAGTGAATTAAGTTAGGTTCACAGGACAAAATAGTCAATGACTATAGTAATCTAGTGTTTGACATATTCAAAGACCCCAACTTTTAGGATAAGAACTCACTATTTGACAAAAACTGCTGTGAAAATTGGAAATTAATATGGCAGAAGCTAGGCATTGACCCACACCTAACGCCATATGCAAAGATAATGGGCTCATAATATAGACATAAAGAGTGATATTATAAGAAAATTAGAAGAACAAAGGATAATCTACCTCTCATGTATAGGAGAAGGAAGGAATTTGTGGCCAAAGAAGAACTGGAGTTCTTCTTAGAAACTGAGGCAAAAGGGATTAAATGATTTGCTCAGGGTCATACAGTTAAGTGTCTGAGGCCAGATTGGAACTAAGAAAGGGAGAACTTAGAAAGTTTTCCTGACTACAGTTATGACACTCTCTCTACTGTTATTTAAAGAGCTCTTGAAGCAGAGAACAGTGTATGGATTTAATACATATAGAAATAATAGGCTCTATGGACATATTGACTGATAGATAAACTGGAAAATATGAGACAGGATGGACTCAAAACTGCTTTTCAAGTTTTGAGCCTGTATGGATGTACAAAAGATGCTATCCTTGAAAAAAATATAGACGTCAGGAAGAATAATGAAAGACAAAGAGAGCATGATGGGAAAGAAAAACAGTGGGCCTGGAGTCCCCTCAAAAAACCCTAAACTACTTAGATTTAGAATCTTATGGATGACTTTGAACAAGTGACATGATTTCTTTTGGGTTTTAGTCTTTTTATCCACTAAATAAGCGAAGTAAGTGAAAGCAGTATTGTGGAATCAGATAATTTATGGAGGTGAATCAGGAAAAAGCTTCATGAACAAGCACTCCTTATAGGAGGATTTCAGCAGACAGAAGTGTCAAGGAAGTGACTTTCAGATACGAGGGACAGTCAGAATGAATTCACAGAAGGGAGAACTAGTAAAAGGAAAGCCATCGCAATGTGAAACAATACAAGAATAATGTGAAACAATACAAGAATTTGAATCCCTGCTCCCTCCTTACTTCCTGAATAACCTCTGGCTTGTCCTTTAACCTCCACAGGCCTAGGTTATTTCATCAGTACAATGAGAAGATTGGATGAGATGACCTGTTAGGTGCCACAGAAATCCAAATATATCATTGGGTGATCCCTTCTCTATCTAGTGAGTAAAGATGATACAAACCTGGGAGATGATGGCTACAGTATTGGACACCTCTCATCGGAGCTGTCCAGCAGCAAATGCTCACATGAATTCCTAGGCTTGGCTTTGGATACACACATACCTCAATTTTATGTACATCCAAATTGAAGCTTGAAGGCTTTTTTGGTCTGAGGATTCACTCAGTCTCTCACGACATTGATATTCTTCCCCATCTTTCAGTTTGAATGATCATTTTTGAGGGAAGCCAACCAACATTTTAAAATAATCATGATCTACAATCAAGTGACATCTAATTTTAATGCTTCCAAATGTGACTCTTTGCCAAGGCACAAAGCTTCCAGATTTTCCTTTTGATGGAAGAGCTTGCTAAAGTGACAGCATAAAAACTTTCAGCTGCTTCCTTTATACTTATCGACACCCACAAATGCTTTCAGAATACACAGTAGTCATCACTCTCTTTCCATTTACTGCTCCCTCACCAATTAGATTAGAATGGCAGAAATTCACTCTGGTTTAGAGTGCAGAGTTCTATAGATGAGCAGATATAATTATCACATTCACCTCTCTGCATGGGGAATCTAAGTAGTAGCCTTCTTATTTCTCTTGTGCTAATCAGAAGCTAATATAATCAGCGGGAAATGTAACTTAAAAGTGGGGCTATTAAAGAGTCTCTAATTCTGGTGGGGTCAAGGTGAAATCTTGACTGAACCTTCAATGTATATCAGAGATTCCAGTGTAGTAAGTGGACAAATTGGCCCTGCTGGAACAGATCCAATCTTTCTGGATTAGAGAAGTGGTGGGGAATTTAAGGGAGCATCAAGGGCCTTGACTTTAGAGAAGGCTTGGGTTCAAGTCTTTTCTATGTGACCATGGAGCCCCTTTTAAGTATTGTTTGTTTTTTTCCTTATCTATTAAAAAAATGAGAATCGGATTAGCTGTAAAGGGGATAATCATATGATAATTAATTTAGCGAAAAGAGATTTTAGAAATAATGCTGTCTACCTCACCCATTTTACCGGTAAGCCAACTAAGTCCCAGAGATCACGCTGATAGTAAATGGCAGAGTCAGGAATTAATCCCAGCTCTTCTGACTTGATATCCAATAAACATTCCACTGTATCACCACATCTGTCATGAGAATATTTGTGGTACCACCAGTGGAACTAGAGATAGTATTGGCCCCTGTAATATCTACCTAGCAGAGCTATTCCAAGACTTAAATGAGATGATGTGTGAAAAGTTCTTTGCAAGCTTTAAAGTCTGATTTTAAACCCTCTTGGCCCTTTGCAGGAAGCACATTACCCTTTTTTATTATGGCTATTTGTCTACATGCCTTGTCTCCCCCATTACCCCTGCAGCCAGAATCACTGCTACCATGCCTAACTTGTGTTCATATAAGACTTTACAGTATATAAATCTCCATCTTTTCAATGGCCCCAAGAGGCAGTTAGTACAAATACAATCCCTCTTTTTACATATGAGAAAAGTAAAGCTCAGAATGGGCCAAGAATCATTAACGATAAGTTTAATCCATTATTCAACCTAAGAAATATTTGTTAAGCACCTACCATGTGCAGGATAGCCTGTTAAAACACAGTAGCTTTTGAATGACTCTATTCCTACTCTCAACAGTCATAAATCTAATGAAAGAATACAAACCCCACACATACATACATACTATCTGAGATGGAATGATATAAGGCCACAAAGTACTCTAATGAAACTTGTTGAGGAAGTGAGCACTCTCACACAGGGGGATGTAGATCAGGAAAAGCTTCGAAGAAGAAAGAATGATTGGATTGAGCCTTCAAGAGTGTTGGCATCTAAATATAAGGGTGTGGGTTATAGGTGTGAAGAACAGTTTGTGTGGGGATGAAGAAGCCATGCTGGGAACTAATAATAGCCTTTGCAACTGGGAGACAAATACCTAACATTGTACCATTAGCAGAAAATTGCTGGTAAAATGACATTTGGGGAAAGAAAATGGAGAGAAGTTTAAATCCAACTCAGGAATTTTCAAAATTGAGCAGCCTGGAAAATTTGTGTTGTCAAAAAACAGGTTAATTTTTGGCTCTTTAACCTAATTTTATTATGTTGGTTAAATCACTCAACTTCATTGAGCCTCAGTTTCCTTCCCTATCTAACCATCAGGAAGAACTCTTGAATAAGAGTTCTCTAATTCCAAGCTCATACATACATGAATTACTAGTCTCTTCTTTGGAGTAGGACATGAATGCAACACACTGCGTGAAACCAATTTCTCAAAGCCATTTGTAGTAGATTTTCATTCCCAGAAAAGGCAATTGTCTATGATTACAGCCTAGGGAATAGTTGGGATTCTATTACCTCCCTTTGCCTCACTTTCTGATTTCCCTTCTTCTTCCTTTTTTTTTTTTTTTCTATCCTCAGTTTTTATTGAGGAACAAAAAGATCTTCCATCACCTAACTCTAAGAGAACAAACTATTTTTCTTTTGTTTTAATATCTAAGTTCTATAGACAATAAATCGAAATATTTCAGAGTAAAAGAAATGAGTAAATAAAAGATAGCAATATAATTATTAATAAATAAATACCCTTTTCCTTATATATATACAATGAATACAACAATATAAGGGAAATTAAAAACAGCTAAACAACTGAAACTGAATGCTGTCAAATGATAATGAACAAGTTTAGCCCCAAGAAGAAATATATTAAGATACCTCTTTTCGTTTCTTTACAGAAGTGAGAGAACGGACTTAGAGATATTGCATATAAAAATATAGAACACCAAATCTGATATGTTGCTTACTTTCCTAGAACTTTTTTCTTTATTTCTTTATACTTTATTATATAAAATGGCTTTTGGGAAGTATGAATAATGAGTAAATAAAAGACAGCAATAGAATTTTTAATAAATAAATACACTTTCCCTTATAATTTCCCCTAGCTGTCACCCCTATATCAGTTTGGCTTTATGGTTATGAAATTTTATATGAAAGAAAAACATTTACTGGGCATTTACTATAGGCCAACCACTGAGTTAAATACTTGGTATACTAATATAAAAGTTCAATAGTCCTTGACTTCAAGAAACATAAATTCTAATTAGGAGAGATAACATAGGAAGGGATAGTCATAGAGGCAAGTCAGAGAGGAGTAGATTGATTGATTCTTTCTAGAAACAATGGTAATATTGATTTGATTATGGTGCCATAATTGGCAAAGAAATGCCATAGTATAATACAAAGCATGGCTGGAATGGACTAGAAATAGTTAACTATGTTAGGCAGTCATCAATCAGAAATGTGAGTCTCAGGGTGGGAATTCTCAAATTTAAAGAGTAAAGTCCCCAAGGGAATAGTCTCTGAGTCTGAGGGTCCAGAATCAGGGTAGCAGGCAAGACATTATTAAAGCAAAGAAATGATAAATAACCAAGGAGTGGTTTGAAATTCTGGCTCCCTGGACCTGCAGCCAGTAAGGAAGACAACAGGTTCCTCTCCAATTTAATTTTCTTCGCAAGAGAAGAGAAGCAAGAGTTGAATGATTGGACAGTAATTGGTGGATTTCTCACCTACTGGGGGAAATGAAGTTATTACCTACTTGTCATTTGGCTCACCAGCCTACTCCACGTTCTCCACTGGCAGCAGACATTTGTGACCAGTCAGTATCATTTGCCATGTCACTACCTGGGACTGCCCAGATCATCTGCAGGGGTCCTCAAACTATGGCCCGCGGCCAGATTCGGCAGCTGAGGACGATTATCCCCCTTACCCAGGGCTATGAAGTTTCTTTATTTAAAGGCCCACTTTATTTTGTTTTTACTATAGTCCAGCCCTCCAACAGTCTGAGGGACAGTGAACTGGCCCCCTATTTAAAAAGTTTGAGGACCTTTGATCTAAGGGATAAACTTAACCACTTCTATTTGACATAGTTTCTGTGCTGTGTCTTCTTCTTTGTCTCCTAGAACCTCTATGGCCTTTCTTCTTTGTGAAAGTCCTCTCTGATTCAACATCACGGATATTGGAAAAGGCTAAAATGTTGACTTGGCCACAATGATCATTTCTGGCCACAATGATCATTTCTTGCCCCTATGTCTCCAAGAAAATGATGCTGAGGCTGATGCAAAGGATAATACCATTGGCACTATTTCTTGAAAGCTCTCATGAATGTCAAATGGCTCACTCATTTGAAGTACCATGCAACGAAAAGTTTCTATTATGAAAATCCAGTTTCTAATCTATATTTCTAAGATTGTCTCCCCATTCTACATGGGAAAATATTATTTGTACATTGGATTTTCCCCCCAGCCTGCCACAGTGATCCTGGGAGTCTAATCAATCAGATAAGTTAATTTCTGCAAACATGTTAGCCCCAGAATATCTCACTCTTCACAGATAACAATGTCTCCTTTTTGGGTGACAAAGAGCAAAAATTAAGAATTTTTGGCATCGTATTAGACTGATTGGCCAGGAGGGAGGCCCTTCAATGCTCTGCAAACCACCTTTCAAAGGCACCTGGCTAGTTTACCCATGTTTAAGGCCAGGCAAAGCCATGAGTGGTGATCATCCCAGGAAGCTGTGACTGCAGGGTCCTTATCTGAGCCAAGATCTCTTTTAGATAGAGCTCATAGTCCTTCTGAAGTGGCTTGCTACCAAAAGGAAGAACTACAATCATATTTTGAGGTAAAAGCTAAAGGCTATTTATTCTACTACCTTTCATTTCATTGGTGAAAAAAAGAGCCTCAGAACAGTCACACAGGTAATCTGAATCTGAATCTGGTAGATCTCCAGCCTACAAAGTCATTGCTCCATTTACAGTACCATTCTGCTTAGAGATGGATGGAAGTTACAGGAAGGCAGATTTTAGATTGCAAAATAAGGAAACCATCTGGAATACCTATAAATGTCTAAAAGTGGAAAAGAGGTATTGTATTTCTCAACATGGAGGTCTTCAAGATGAGCTCAGATGGACACTTGTTCAAGATTCAGTTTTATAGGCTCTACTATATATCTCCTATTTGCCACTAATTTTTTAATTGAGATTTATGATTCAGGTACTGGGTAGAAGAGAGAATTTCTAAGATTTCTTTCAATATTGAGATTCTGTGAGGGCAAACTATAGTTTAGTGATAGTGAAATAACTACATATTTCTTCTTTATAGAGAATGATTAAATCAGAAGGAAGAACACATATCAATAACAAGAGCAGATCTTTTTTGTCCTTTTACTGAGAGGGAGTAAAGTCATTTCAACAGACATTTATTAAGTGCCTGCTATGGGCAAAATGTCTTACTAGGTTTATATAGAATATCGAAACTGACCCTGTTTCTGTTGCACTAGACAAATTAAAGAAAAAAAAATATAATGGAATCATATTACTGTGGGAAGGGAAGGGAATAAACATTTATTTATACATACACACACACACAAATATATATATATATATATATATATATATATATATATATATATATATATGTATAGGGGATGTTTGTGGATGAGTGTTTTTGTTGGTGTACGGTACCTACTATATGCCAGTCACTATTCTAAGAAATTTTTATAAATATTGTCTCATTTGATTCTTACAACAATCTGATTTGTGGACCCTATTATTGTTTCAATTTTGTGGTTGAGGAAATTGAGACAAAAACAGTTTACGTGACTTGGCCAGGGTCAAACAGACTGTAAATATTTAAGGCCAGATTTGAATTGAGCTCTTCCCGATTCCCATCCCAGAACTCTTTCTATTGTGCCTACTTTTAACTTCTATTCAACTATAACTGGGGTGGGAAGATGGGAAGAGACACACACAGAGGAAGAGAGGCAAAGACACCGAGACAAAGAGATAGAGAGGAAAAGACAGAGATGTACACAGAGAAACAGAGACAGAGACAAAGGAGACAGAGACAAAGAGGCAAAGACAGAAATAATGAGAGAGACAAAGAGAGATAGAGAGCACATAGAGACACAGAGAGAAACAAAGAGAGACAAAGAGAGAGATAAAGACATGTCTCAATTTCCAGGTGCCTCTTACAGTGCAGTCATGAGACTGCATCTTGACACAAGTATGATTCTAGAAGCTGCTCTTTGCCATACCCACAAACAATTTTTTACTTCTACTAGTAACTAATGAGAGGAGCAGCCTTAGGGGATCTTCCTTGCAGTTTTGGTCACCCGGACCCCTAAAGAATTCCATCTGATTTTTTTGTGCTGTAGGGGAATCCTTTTTCATCTTATAATAGAGAAAAAAGAAAGTGTCAAGTGGTAATATGAGCACCCTTATATCATCACATCTTGGTGTATGTGCTTTCAAGGACATTTCTCTCTCTAATCATCAGTTTTTCTTCCAGCTGAGTATTTACTTGTTTTTGTTTCTTCTGAAGAGACATCTTGCTTTCCACACTATCCAGAGCAATAGCTTAGACTAAGTGTCATAAAAAAGTTGAATTTATATTCAATTGTTTCCTTAGCAACCATTTCAACTCCATATATCCTTTGTGGTAAAGACTGCTTTTCTTTAAAGAAGCTCCTTTCCAACCAGTGCTATTTAAGTAATGTAAATTTTATTTCATGGGGGCATTTAAGGACTCTCAAAGGTCATATTGGATTTTAGCTATACTTGATTTCCATGTCTTATGTTCGACCCCAATCCAATGAAACATATTGATCAGCATTACATTGCTAGCATGGCAAACACAATCACAAAATGAGAATCAACAAACCATAGAACATCAGAGCTGAAAAACCCTTGGAGATCACCAGACTGGATTCCCCCTCTGTAGAAGAATAACTGGAGAGGGGACGAGATTGAACTCAGTGAAGGATGTTAAAAACGAAAGGAATCTTAGCATATGAGATGTGGGAGAGAAGAGCTTGGAAGAATGTCTGAGGTCACCACATCTGGCCAAGCCCTGAGAAGAAACTCCTTTTATAATATCCTGACCTGCAGAGGCTGAGCTCCCAGGGGTTCCCTCTGAGAATGGGCTTTCTGGGGCACTGCAATCAGAGATTGTCCGTTAGCATTACCTCTCCCAGATGGGCCAGGTACCATGACCCATCTGGGAGTGGTTGGCTTGCTCCCCTCCTTTGTGTTCTGTGCAGTTGGATAAAGAGAGGGTACAGATATTAAACACCTTCCTGCTTCCAGTTTAGAGCAGAGGAGAAAGCTGCCTCTAGATCTCGGTTCGTTCCTGACTTTTACTCTTATAACATTCTTGACCTTGGACAGCTCCTCATCTTGAACTTCCATTTCCTTATCTGTAAAATAATGACATTGAACCGGATGATCTCAAAGGGTCTCTTTTCGTTTTAAAATCCAGTAGTCTCAGGATCTTTGCTGTTTCTCTTGAAAGAAATGTTGTAATTATTGGCTTCTAATAGAATGTTTTCGAGCAGAAATCCAAGTTCATTCCCAAGTAGAACTTAAAATTTAATGACCACGGCTGCTTAATTTGGTCTCTCCAATAGCTATGAATTTTCAGGGGATTTTATTCAAACAAACCATTGCTGCCTTTGTCCTATTGGAAGAGGGAGATTTGCATTGTTGGAAAGTATTCCAGAAAGAGATCTGAGTTCAAGCTTTGGTTATATGAGTCTGAACAAGTTACTCTCTTTGACTCAATTTTTCCATCTCTAAAAATGGGGGCAATAATATCTGCATTACCTGCCCCACGAGGTTGTTATGAGGGAAATATTGCACCTAGTCTCTAGATACTAAAACTTAAGTTCTCTCTCAAATTCAAAAGCTTGTTGATGGCAGGGTGCTTCTGCTCTGGTCACCCCTCCAAGCTACCATACATTGCTTGTATTTTCTATTTGATTCACCTGCCAGTCTCCATCGCTCGCTGCTATAATGACATCACATGCCGCAAAATAATGAAATGTACCTGAGTGAGAAATGTTCCCATTCCAAAAAACACCTACAGTTCTCAGATGTCTGAAGGAACCTTGTAAAGGTGATGGAAATCCTGGCAGGGAGAAGGACAGAGGGGTTGGCAAAGGTGATTGTGCTAAATCTGGGGGGCCTCCTCTAACACACCTGAAGCTTCCTTTCTCATCTTCATTCCATGGCTTCAGGGATCATCATCTCCCCCAAAATTACCACCCCAAACTATTTCCCTTTGAGCCTTAGGTCTTTCTCTGTTGAATAAGATTTGCCATAATTAAGATCTATTTCTTTGTGCATAACCAGGTTGTCTGATCTCCTCTGACTTAACCCCACTCCAACATATACACACAAGACAAATAAATGACCTGAGGTATCACCAAAACTATATGTGAAATTTACTATCTGAGAGACCTTGGACTGCTGACAACTTCTGAGCCTCAGCTTTCCTATGTGTAAAATGGAAATAATAAGGCCCCACAATCCCTCTATTATAAATTGATTATGAAACTATAAATGCTTCAAAGGACCTAGAATTTCAGTTATTTACAAATAACTGAATGGTACAGACTGCAACTGAACTGCACTGTCTCATCCTCTGTGATTTTTATCCTTAAAGCACTTATAAATGTGATTTTTATTTTGTTTATTTTGACTGTGAGCTCATCGAACAAGGATTGGAACCTCCTCTTTTCTCTACATCTGTTTATAATATTATATAGCATTTAATTAATCATAGGAGAGGTTACCTGTCCATTAGCTGTGGAAATCTACTTCAGATACTAACCAAAGCCTGCCATGTTGATTCCATTTAACTTGATTATGACAATTATTAACTTTCATCAGTTCCCTCAAACAACAGTTTTGTGAACTCAGTCTCATTTTGCTTTGCTGAATGGAGGCAGGGAGCTACTGGAAAACTGGTTACTTCAGTCATTTGTATCTTCAATAAGTATGCCCCCAGGGTCACTTTGAGAATCACAGATGATTCTCAAAAATGTTCATTTTTTTGGCTCTTTTCACAAACAGAATGGCCCAAATCGGACCATGCAGCTGCTTATATGGGTATTTCTCCAATATGGGGTCCCCAGCTGAAAAATACTGCCAATGTCACGTGACCAGAACAGAATAATATAAAACTCTTGCCTTCCTCATCCTGGACATTTCACTCTTTTAATGTAGAGGAACACTGGGTTTTTTAGCTGCCATTTAATGCCATCAACATATTCTGAACTTAAAACAAACAAATGATATCTAGCATTCCTCACCTATTTTACCTTTGTAAAGTTGATTTTTTGGAACCCAATGCATCATATTTATTCCTATTAGTTATGATTAAATTAGACTGAATTTTTATTCCATTTTATCCATCATTTTAGCCTGTTGAGATGTTTGAATGTGTTCTTTGGCATTCAATGAGCTATGTTTATTAGCCTTGCATTATTTGAAAATTCAGCACTTAAGTTATCCATGCTTTTATCCAAGTCATTCATAAAGACTGAGCAGCAATAGGTCAGTAATAGATTTCTGGGATAGCCTTTCAGAAACCACCTTCCAAGCTGACATGGACCGTTAGGGAGTAATCTTTCAGTCTCTTCATTTAACCAGTTCCAAATCTATCAGCACTTAAAAATCATTTTATCTATATATTTCCATCTTTTATGCACAGGCAACATGAGAAACTCAATTAAATGATTTGCTTAAATTTATGTATTTTATGGTTCCTGCATTCCTCTTGATTTTCCTATTTAGTTATCATATTAAAAATTTGAGGGATGACCTGTTTCTGATGAACTTATAATAGCTTTTAGTAGTCTCTGTTTACATTTCTAAATGCTCAAAAACCACAAACTCGATTGATGTTTATTGGAGAAGTTTAATATTATGATAGCGATGGGCTGATTAGCCAACTAGAGACATGGGATGCAGAGATCCTTATGGATATTGAATGTGTCATTCTAACATTTATCTCTAATTCAGTATGGTAGATATAATCTTAGCAATACTTTGAGTACTTAAGAGTACCTCTGAAGAGAACATATCAGGTCAATAAGACACATACCCACTATGTGTCAAGCACTGTGTTAAGTCCTTAGGAAACAAAGAAAGGCAAAACAGTCCTGTTCTCAAACTCTAAAGGGAAGACAACATGCAAACAAGTATGTACAAGCAAGATATATATGTATATACCTATATCTATATCCATATCTATCTATCTATCTATAGAGATGAGTTAGAATTAATCTAAGGGGCAAAATATTGGTTTAAAAGGGAACAAAAATATTTCCTGGGAAAGATGAAGTTTTAACTGAGATGTGAAGGAAGCCAAGAGAGGAAGATGAGGAGTGAGAAAATTCCAGGCAATCAAAATGCATGCAGATGGTAGATGGAGTAGCTTTTGTGAGAAATAACAAAATGCTCTATCATTGGGTCACAGAACATGTGGGGGATGTAAAGTATAAGAACAATGAAAAGGGTGAAAGGAACTAAGTTATGAAGGGATTTAAAAGCCAAATACATTTGGTTCTTGAAAGTAAGAGGAAAGCACTAGGGATATAATGATGGTTTGTTCAGATGTGGATTGTAGGAACCTGATAGCTGAATGAAGGATGGATTGCATGGAGAGAGTCTTAGGCAGGGATACCAACTAGAAGCTTCTGAACTTTGACTTCCTTGGAAACATCAAACCAGGCAGCATCCCTACACCTCTGGGCTGTGTCTTCCTCAGCTACCAGTGGTGGAAAATAGGGAAGAAGGATACCTGTCCAAGGCCAGAGATCCCCCCAAAGTATGCGTCTTACACATGCCTTGCTGTGCCTATGGCTCTGTAGCAATAAAATCCTGCTCTTAAAGATAAAATGTCCAAAAATCATTTCTGGTAATGAGTTAGCTTTCCCCATAGAGTTGCTATTGGAATTCTTTCAAGCATGTGGCATTTCCTGAAATTTCCAGAGGGGGAAAAAGGAGGATGGGAAAATAACAGGAGGATGGATTACAATGGAAATTTCCCTCAGCAAGGCTGAGATATAAAAGGCTACATCAAGTATACTTATCTAAAAGAAAGTGAAATGTCTTCAAACAAGCCTTTCAGATGCTAATATTCTGAGAGCAAAGAAGGATTTGAAGAAGAAAAATAACAACTGTTGCTGTTGCTTTTTTCCTCCCCAACACATGCCTGAACTTTGTTCCGCTCCCTATATTCCCTGTAACCCTGACCTGGTCCTGTATACAGAAGTGGCGGAAATTTGCTGACAGGTGGGGTGGCCAGTTATTTCAAAACCCTTCTTCTGTCTTCTTCTATTGCTTCCTCTTCCTTACTCCCTTCACCCCTTTCTTGCAAAAAAGTAATACTGTGGGTGAATATTTATTTCCAAAAGAAAACAGACTTTTAAGTCAAAATTGGTCCTTTAAAATTGATTTTATGTAACTCCCAGAGTGTGGAAATTCCCTCCACTGATGGCAGTGGATAGCTCATCTGTAGCAAACAATTTTAGAGTAAGCCAGGGACTGAGAGGGTCCCTTAGTGACTTGTTCAGGGGCCCTCAGGTAGATGTGTAAGAGAAATCATTTAAATCTGGCTTTTTCTGACTCATGATTGGTAATCTACTCACTACTCCATGGGAAGACTACTACCTGCTTTAACAATGAGTTAATTGTAAATAATAAATAATACGAGCTTCAGTTTTCTCATCTACAAAATGGGAATAATAATACCTTCACGCCCTGCCTTGTGGAGTGAAAATAAAACTTGGCATCACTATTGTGCTATATAATTGTGACCTTTTACTTGTATTATTCCACTCTTCCAATATTCCAATATGCCAAAGGGTTTGTCAACCCATAAATATGGTTACTTTCTCTGATGATGTAGATTATCCATCTTTTATGGCATCTCCTCTTGTGCTTTTCTTATACATGTCTTTACAGAAAACTAGCTATCACCAGGTATATTCCAACATGCTAGATATATTCCTCTTTTTCCCATGTCATTGCAGAAATACTGACAACAATTAACCATTAATGGTATCCCCAGCTGTCATAAAGTATTTAATGCTCATAGTGAACTGAAATGGGTTAATTAAATTAGAATTCAAGACAAAGAAGAGGGAAAAAGGGAATATCTTTTCTGAATTGAAACAGCAGCAAGAACAACAATCAAAAAGCCTAAACTCATGAAGGAACTAAACAGTTTGGAACAGAACTGAGGATAGTTTCCACATGTAATGCCGATGGTCTTGAAGTCGTGCGATAAAAACAAGAACATGCCCAACAACAATAACAAAAATTGGCTCCTGACTGAGCTGAGACCCCACTGAGCTCCTTAGTTTAAGCAATGGGTAAGCTAAGCCAACAGTGACTATAGGAAGCAGGAAAGAGAAAATCCTACATTGTCAACAAGTGAAGTTGTCCCTGAAAGAAAAGACCGTTCCTTTCTAAAACAAAGGAAATGAGATGGGCACAGCTGGGGAGGTGTGCAATTACTGAATCCTAGAGCTAGTGGCAGGGGAAACTTGGCCATCATTTAGAACATCTCATAGATGAGGAAGCAGGGACAGGGGTAAAGTAAAGTATCCATGGTGATAGAAGGCTCTGAATGCATGTTCTGTGACTCCAGAACTGACCCTAGATCCGAAGAAGAAAGGGGATGGGAATTTGAACAATTCAACTGGGATCCTGGAAAGGATTTTTAAACTAGAGGCCATAAGATAGATCTTTGATGATTAAGGTCTTTTTTTTTATCTACTCTAATGTCCAATTAACTGCTTGTTTTTAAGTATTCTCAGCTTCTAAAACAAACAAGAATCAATCAGAATGATCCCTTATGGGGAACTGTCATATCAAGCTGCAACCCTGGGAAAATCATTCAGTTCTGTTTGCCTCAGTTTCTTCAGCTATAAAATGGGCTAGAGAAGGAAACAGCAAATCCCTCCATTATCTTTGTCAAGAAAACCTAAAATGGGGAGTAGGAGATTTAGGACATGACTGAAATGACTGAACAACGAAAGGTGGAGGGTGGGCTCAGAACCTGAATTCTGGACTCAGTTCAGGTTCTGCCTTAGTCACAACCCGGCTGCATGATCCTCTTAGTGCCCGTGGCCACTCTCCAATACTGTAACTTGCAAGAGAGGCACTGAACTGCCATGGGTAAAAATTTCCCATTGGAAAATTCCCTCTATCCCGTGAAGTTCCAGATCCAATTCTTATCTCTATTTTTACTAAAGATGAAAGAAATAAAGATGAACTTTGCCTCCTTCACCATTTTCCTACTGATGCCAGAAAGGAAGAGGCTATTTATTGTGAATTTCAGAGTGGAATTGATTCCAAGTCAATTTGAAATATGATTTTAAGTTATATGAACCTACCTATTTATTCACTTTTATGGACTCGATTGATAGAAAATGCAATCCAAAATTATTGGGATTAGAGGCTGGAAGCAGTATAATCATTGCTTTTTTGTTGTAGTTATTAAAGCTGGGAGATAAATTATCTACAAATTTAATCTTAGAATCAGAAAGTCATGAGTTCAACTCACATAATGCCTGTGGCTATAACTGTCTTGCCAGTTACTTGACAACTCAATAATTCAAGCCATTTTCTAGACCTAGAAGCTGCAGAGCAGGTAATGATTTCAGTTGATAAAGGGGGTATTTTCATTAAATAGGCCCTATAACAAACATTTTTGAATTAATCTCCCCCTACTCCCCAGCATGCATTTCCAGTATCTGCTCTTCTGGAACAGGGGCCCAAGCGGGTCCAACAGCTCGAAACTTTAGAATGGGTTCTGGAGCCTGGCAAACGGTGGCCACTATCTCAATCTTTGAGAGTGACTTTAAGTTTATTTCCTTCATAGTGGGAAGACAGGGCCAGATCTCAGGGTGAGAATTCAGAACCAGAGAACACATTAAGCTGGAGGTACCGGCACTGGGATCCGGACAAGCTGCGTTGGAGATGCTGTAGCTCAGCAGCACACCTGAGAAGGGGGACTGCCACCAAGGCTAGACCTGCGACACTTTTATTCAGACAGTTCAGGACATTACCACAGTGAATTAACTTGGAATCTGTAGAGAACATCCTTTGGGAACACACATTTTGATAGAGGTGGATCTCATTCTATTGCACTTTGGTTTATTGCTCTTTGGAGATAATGCATTTTTTATAATAAATTGAAGATCTGTGGCAATCCTACCTTGAACAAGCCACTGAGTCATATTTTGATAGTAACATTTCACATTTTTCCTTGTTATTATAATTGTCATGATGATCCATGATCAACTGCTCTTTGATGTTACCATTGTAAATGTTTGGGGGCTCCATGAACCTTACTCAAACAAAATGGCAAACTTAATCGATAAACGTTGTGTGTGTTCTGACTGTTCCACTAACTGGCCATCTCTCTCCCTCCCCTCCAGCCTCCCTATTCCCTGAGACACAACAGTATTGAAATTAGGCTAATTAATAACTCTACAATGGCTTCTAAATATTCAGATGAAAGGAACAGCCCATCAATTTGGCAAACTTCGTCACTGTCCTAATTTAAGAAATCATCACAGTCACCCAAACCTTAACTATCATCCTCATTGATCAGTCAGCAGCCATCAACATAGAAACCAGAGCCTCCACCAGCAAAAAGATTGTCTCCCTTAAGCCTCAAAAGATCTTTTGCATTTTTCAAAAAATGAAATATTTTTAAAATTAAGATTTGCATATATTTTAGACACAATACTATTATGCACTTAAAAGACTACAGTGTAGTGTAAACATAATGTTTACATGCACTGAGAAGGCAAAAAATTCATGTTGCTTGTTTTATTGTGAAATTCTCTGGAACTGACTCCTCCATATCTCTGAGCTACCCCCATATTATGAAGGTATCTGATTTCATTGATCTGAATACTTGCTCCAACGGGACAATTGAAATCCATCTTGGACTGCCATCATGTGCAGCTCTTATCCATGTCCTAGCAAAAATCCTCCCCCCATAAGGGGCACTTCCCCTAGATCTCTTGATAATAGAATATACAGACTGTCCATCACTTAACTCTCCCTTATTCTTGCCAAGTGACTGGCCCATGTTTCTTTCTGGCCATACATTCTTTGTCATGCTCTCAATGCAATTTTTTTGGATCAAGTATTGTAACCTGCCAATTCCCCATCGTTCACCACTCCCGTGGGCAATTTGCAATACGAATTCTTCAGAGACTGACGTACCATCTCTCAAAGCCCTACAGCCAAATTTCTGCCCTTTAGAGAAAAAAATGGACCTTTAAAAAAATGAGGCATGGGAGCCCTTAAAAGCGTTATGGAATTTTCCTTCTTCCTATTCAATTATTCATTCATTGAGTCAGTCAACTAATAAGCATTTATTAAGAGCCTACTATATGCCAAAAATTGTGTCAAGTATCCAGGAAACAATAAAAAAAATACAACAAAAACATTCCTACTGAAAGGATTTTACATTCTAATGAGCAACAAAAGAAACAAATATGATTTCACATTTAAGGAATACATAAATATTTAATATAGGTATATATAAAATCCTTTCTATATATATACACACACACACATTTTGTATGTATATACATATCACATATGCATATATTAAACAGGAATGGTTTAATACATTGCATTTATTTATATATAGATATGTATATGTGCATATATAAAAGCATATTTATATGAGTATATATGGATATATTAATATGTAGATACAGATATGGCTATATATTTGCTCATTTATATGTATTGATTCACATCATATGCATTTACACATATATAAACATATACCTAAGAAATACAAAGGGATAATATATTTAAAGAAAATCAAAATGGATAAGTCCAATGTATTTGGTGGGGAGGACACTAAGCAATTGATGGAATTGTCCATTTGTAACACCTAAGTCTTTGTACTTCTGAAAGAATATGGATTGTCCATTAACTGTAGATCCTAGTCTGCTCAGTTAACAGGCTACATTCATTTGCTTTCACTCCTATGTGGGTGATTAGGACAAACCCTTTTATGTAGTTCAGGATTGCATTGAAAGACGGCCAATCAGTTCAATGTTGCATGCAAACAAAATCTCAACATTTATAGAGAACTCTTTCATTTAGATTCTTCCCAGATCATACGCCATACTGCATCTTTGAGGAACATACATTTTCTTGTGTTATTACACAGTTGAAGCTGGTATCATTTCCCATCTCACAACCCAGTGGAATTTTTTCAGCTGTAAAATGATGAGGCTGCTCTTGGTGAGTACAGATATCTTTTCCTGCTCTACAGTCTATGATGCTATAAAAAAATCATCTGTATTCCTCCAATGATAGCACCTGAAACAGCTGGACAACAACTACCTGCAAGCTTCACTGACCACTTTCCTTCTAGCAGCCCTATGGAGGAGGCAGTCCAAGACCTCTTTTTCTTGTTTGGAAATGGGGGACACAGAGAGGGCACATTGTTGGTCCTTGCTGGTACTTATGGCAAGGAGAACTTGAATCCTAGAACTCTAACTGAATCACCAAATTCTCTTGAAGCCCCCAGACCATTCCAGAGAACTTCAGACCCTCCGTACAACTTCGGCAGATATTCTGCAATAGCACTGCACCTCTTGTGCCCAAGAAGCCGGACCTACGCCATCAGTGCCTTTCACAGCTCCTGCTCTCGCTGTCCAGGGCCCAGTCTGCAGCCGCAGGGCCGTTGTCCCCCTCGCAATGGTGGGTGCCATTCACTTGGCTTCCACTACAGCTTAGCTCTTTTTTCTTGCATGACATTTTCTCAAGGAGATCAGCACTGATCCAGGATACTATGAATATGCCTGGGTATTTAGAGGCATAAGCAGCTTTTTAAAGCCTTATGAAATAAAAGCTTTTCTGGGAAAAATGCTGCTTAAAAAGGAATTTGACCCTAGAATTTGTCGGATTTTGACCCTAGTCCTGATCCATTTTGAGGCTAACTCTATGGGTACCTTAAATTGTCTCCTATGCCAAAGATTCACTGACCCCTATCTCTTTGCAGTTTGTTGTGAATAACTGAAGCAGGGGAGAGTGATGAGGTAACTGGGGGTGGGGGGGAGGAGAGACAGAGCAGGGTATTTGGAGAAGTTTCAGCATCTTTTTTTTTTAATCTGGCAACTGCAGACCATACCAAATTGAGCCAGTCGTGAGCATCCTCAGCGACCCAGCAAGTCGGGATGTGGGACTGTGATACTTTGGCCCCGGGCCAATGAGAAAGACCAACAAATGGCAACAGTCACCAAGGAGGTGGCCATCAGGTTCATGGTTATAAAACAGCACCAGTAGCCAGAGACTGTTGGGTTTAGATTGGCTAACTCTGCTTCTATTGAGGAAAAAGACAGGCCCTCAGGGATTATATGAATAAGAATGGAGAACAGTCTTGGATAATCCTGTTTGCCATGGTAACAGATTTCAAGGCTCCTAACAGGACTGTGGAAGTGTTTCTGGATCCCAGAGAGTTTGGTAGCCTGCCCATGGTTTGCATCTCATGTCTATGTTCTCCAGGGAGAGGGTTTTTAGGGGAATTCCTGTACTTTTTTCCTGGCATTGGGGAACTCCATAATCATACAAATCAGCATGGAAAATCCCAATTACAGGAAGAGTTGACTAGTAGGGGTTGCCACGTACTTGAAGGGCCCATATCTAGATTTTCCCCTTCTTAGAACAGGGATTCTGAACTTATACTAAAAATATTTTGTTAACCATATTTCAATATAATTGGATTCTTTATGTCTTATTTTGTGCATTTTGAAATATTACACTGAGAAGATACTCATAATTTTCACCATCCTGATAAAGGGACCCTTGACCAAAAAAAAAAAAAAAAAGTTTAAGAACTTCTACCTTAGAATTTTGTCCCGAAGGAAGAAGCCTAGCCTCTGGGAACTCCAATCATACAACAGAGAAGCATTGTAAACAAGTTTACCAAATTTGTCTTTTCTCCTCATTTTGTCTTTGTCTCTTCAGAGAGAAAATATAGTTGCTAATAATGAACATTGAACATTTATCCCCGTGTCTGACATCTTTGTGACATCATTCTGATTTGTATTAAAGCAGGCAAGTTTCCAGTGGGGAATTAATACTTCCATTCATTTATATTTGTATTTTTGACAGCTAACCATGCATCTGGAAAGACAATTAAGCTGCCCAAAATCTACAGTTTATCAGACCCTCGGATACTAAGAGCTTTATTTAGAAACAAATATTTATAAATTTATAAAGAGCTTTGAGGCTTGCAAAGCACTTTATGAAGATCTCATTTTATTCTTAAAACAATTCTGGGAGGGAAATGTTAATATTAACTCTTATTTTAGAGGTGAGGAACCTGAGGCAGCCAAAGGTTTAGGTCACTTCCTTAGAATCACCCAGCAAGGAAACGTCTAAAGTCAGATTTGAACTTGTCTGCACTTCTGGTACTTTGTTCACTGTGCCATCTCACTGCCTGAAACCTAAATGGAAAACTGTAATGAAGACTTAATTAATAATTGATTCTGGAGGCAGCTTTGTGTACAAGCACAGAACAGGTGATATATGGATACAGGGAAATGGAAAGGTCCCAGTTCCCCAGTCTTTCCTATAGACAGTACGTTAAGTGGAGTAACAGAATAAGACACAAAAGACAAACTTGGACCAATGCACTCTATTGGTCCTGCTGGTTGTCAGGCCGTTGGAGCGCTAATGAATGGGGGAAACTACTGGACTGAAGAGTCGGATGTTCTAACTGAGGGTGAGGCTTTTTGAAACCTTTGTCAAGGACACAATCTCTTTGGGTCCTTTGGAGAACGGATGTGAGGGAGACCGAGCCCTTTTTGGGGCTGCTCACTCCCCTTTGGCATCTCCCTCTTCTTTCCTTCCTTCCTTCCTTTCTTTCTATTAGTCCCTGAAAGGGAAAGTATCATGTGGATTAGGCACTTTCACCAGGGGAAACTTGTCTGCTCTTGGAGGATGAGAGAAAGTGGTTCATCTGGAAAGGAGAGAGAAAAGACCTGGGCGTAGGGTAAAGGAAGCTTGGGAAAGAGCCAGTTGGGAATTTCCTTACAGGAGGGAGAGAGAGAGAAAGAAGAGAGAGAGAGACAGAGCGAGGAGAGGAGAGGGAGGGAGGAAGAGAGAGGAAGAGAGAGAGAGAGAGAGAGAGAGAGAGAGAGAGAGAGAGAGAGAGAAGGAACCACTTTTGTGTGTGTGTGGAGTGGGGGAGGCAGGGACACCACGATATCTATAACACACCAGAAACAATTTGCAGGCGTCTAACAATTTACAGGCTCCACGGGCAGTTTCCAGGTGTTCCCTCTTGCCTCCACAGAACACACTGTCTTCATGAAAACCACCCAAGGTTCTCCATCCCTGCTTGGATGATCATTCTAGCTTTGGGGTGGTGAAGCGCCAAAGGGAAGAAAAGCTGCCAAGGGCTACAGCGTGCCACGCAGATGTTGTGGGGAGCTCTGGACCCGGTGCCCAGAGACTCCCGAAGTTCTGCCCTGTTTCCCTGCTTTCCAGGAGCCTGCAGAGATGAGGAAAGCTTCCATCCTGGAAGAAGAGAGTCGGAATGTACTTGGAAAATGGTTGCTGAGAATTGTACTTTTCCCCCAGTATCGGAAATAGCATTAGTTGTGGAGTCAGAGCAACACACGTCTCTTGTGTTATGTAGGACTTTAGATGAGCCATTCACCCTTCTTGCCCACAGGGTCCCCAACTGTAAGATTAGGCGGTAGGACCAGGCGACCTTTGAGGTCTCATCCACCTAGGACCTAGGACCCTGTGATTCTGTTGCCATTCAATACTTTGGTGAATGCTGTTGCTGTTTGCCTACCTTTCTGTTAGCATGCTACTGTGTAGATCCAAGCTGAATTTAGAGTTTCCAGGTTCCCGGTGAGGGGGAGGGCATGTTTACCAGGAAATATCCTGCCCCCTACTCCCTACATGCATGCAACAAATATATGCGAATCCCTGTGGGGCCAGTGTTTCCTGGCCCACTGTCAACACATTTTTATTTACTTTGGTTAATCATATATCCCCTGCCCTCTCCAAATGTCATAGAAAATGGTGAAAATCATATCCAGGTGATAAAAATGGAGAAGAAAAATCGACAGTTTGGTCACAAATTCCTTTTGTAGGCTTCTTGGCACTTGCCATGTGTTGGGCTCAGTAAATTCTTGTAAAATTGAATTAGAGAAATAAGGCTAAATTGGGCTTAAGTGAGCCCTTAATGTATATCTGCCAACCAGCCGATTGTAAAGAAAAAAACATCTCTGCCTGTGGAGATCGAAGAATTTCTCAGAGGTCTGAGGCTTGGCTTTACTAGCTCTGTAAGGTTGAATAAGTCACTAAATCTCCATCTCTTTCTGGGTGATTGTGCCTTCCCTGACTCATAGGTTTGCTGTGAGAAGCAAGGGAGATAATCCATCTACTTTGTAACTGCTCTCTTCATTGAAATAATTTACAAAGTAATGAATTACAAAGTAATGATTTGAAATGATCTCTGAGTTTCAAAGATGTAGAACTCGTTCTCTAATTGATAAGTGGTCAAAGGATATGAACAATCTTCAGATAATTAAATTAAAGCCATTCAGAGTCATATTAAAAATACTTTAAATCACTATTGAATAGAGAAATGCAAGTTAAAACAACTATGAGGTACCATTTCACACCTTTCAGATTGGCTAAAATGACAGGAAAAGATAATGATAAATGTTGGAGGGGATGAGGGAAAACTGGGACACTGATACATTGTTGGTGGAGCTGTGAACTGATTCAACCATTCTGGAGAACAATCTGGAATTATGCCCAAAGGGCTATCAAACTGTGCACACCCTTTGACCTAGCAGTGCCATTAGTGAGTCTGTATCCCAAGGAAAACATAGAATGAAAAGGACCCACATGTGCAAAAATGTTTGTAGCAGTTCTTTTTTTGTGATAGCAAAGAATTGGAAAATGAGTAGATGCTCATCAACTAGGGAGTGGCTGAACAAGTTGTGGTATATGAAGGTGATGGAATATTATTGTTCTATAAAAACAATGAACAAGCTGCTTTTATAAAGGCTGGAAAGATTGACATGAACTGATGTTGAACGAAACAAGCAGAACCAGGAATACATTATACACAATAACAGGGACACAGTGTGATGATCAACTATGAAAGACTTGGTTCTTCTCAGCGATTCAGTGATTCAAGGCCATCCCAATAGATTTTGGACAATAAATGCCATCTGCACCCAGAGAAAGGACGTAAAGTTGTAAATCAACACACACATGCTATGCTCACTTCTTTTTTCTGTTTTTTTTTTTAACTCTCTTATGGTTTTTCCCTTTTACTCTGATTTTTCTCTCCCAACATGATTCATAAAGTAAAGTGTATTTAAATAAATAAATTTAATAGAAAAATTAAAAAACCCCAAAGATTTAGAACTAAAAAGATCCTTAGAAGGCACCTAGATCAATTGCTTCATTTTATATTTAGCAGTCTTTTGGGTTACCCTCCCACCCCCAACTCACAAGTTGAGTCTAGCCCAAATTCAATTTATTTTATGAGAAACAATTTCCCAAACTATGGCTTACAAGCGCCCACCAAAGTGTTCACCTTTCAATAATTAGACAAGATGATTAGCTCAAAGATAAGACATTTGCCAGAATAGTAAAGGTTTATTTCCCCTCCATTAACTAAAGGCACCTTATCCCACAAATACATACCAGCAATATAAGGTGAAAGTATGACAGGTTGAGTTATATCCCTAACACTGCAAAGTTGCTGATATCTTCCCATAATGTTCCCTCAAACTGATCGTCATCAGACAAGACATCTCTGATAGGGGTTTTTGTCTTCTGTGATTATTGGGCTAGGTCTCCACAGATTCCATTGGTCTATAAAACTCATTAGGTCTACTCTTAGCTCAGTGCATTTCTCGGCTATGCCATTTTCTGAGAATGGGATTCCCCTCCTACAACCATGTTTCCTTTCTTTGAGTCTTTGTCACCACAGAACATTGGGGACCAGAAAGCAATACACCAGAAATCCATTTTCAGGATCTATGAAGGACTATGTCTCTGCTTCCATCAAAACAATTACCAATGGGAAAAGTCCCCTCTTTCCTTTTTTGTACCCTAAAGAAAGTACAAGAGGCAAATACATAAGATCTAACAGTGCTTTCAAGAACTGAGTTTCCATTCAACTTACTTGACCAGAATTGGTTTTCCCAATAAAAAATATTAAGTCTCTTCTGCTGACCCACATTAATGAATAGGTAAAGAAGAGGTCCTAGTGCAAGTTTTGCAAAAGCTCAGACAAATTTGCTGACCTTTTATATGCAAGTGGGTCATTCAAAGTCTGATGCCCTATAACTTCATCAACGCATTAGGGAATATGATCATGTTTCCATTGATCAAAGGGTCCCCTCCCTAAATTCAATCGAGGAAACTGAGATTCAGTGATGTTAACAACTTGTTCAGTATAACACAGATAATAAGGTACACAACCAGGATTCAAAATAATTCAAATTAATTCAAAATTAAAAAATAATATACTAGGCTCCAACTCTAGCCCCATAGTGTGCTGAAAGATTTCTTCTCTCCAAACTTGTGAGAATCAATGAATGAATAAAAAAGCACTTATTAAATGCTTACCATAGCATGGAGTCAATCTCTCCACTAAGCTGGGAATCGAGCTTGGAGTTTGATCGAATGTCTAAAGCACCAAGGTCACCCACTGCATCTCAGGCCATTGTTGATGGTCTTGACTTTTGTCCTGCACTGGACTTCAATGATTCTGGAAGAGAGAGTGAGCCTGATGACTTTCTATGGTTCTGCCTCACTTAAATCCAATGATCACAAGTCAAGACGTCATCTATCATGTCATGATGTCTTTGGGACTTGGAAAATTAAGGACAAAATCAATAAAGAAATAAGTACAAAATGAGCTGCCTACAGTCCCACAGAAACTCAATGGGAGACCAGAGATTTAAACTCATGTCTTTTGACTACAAATCCAAAACCATAATTCTATTTCTGCTGAAAGTCTTTCAGATCCCAGTCCAAAAGTTTCCTGGGAAATCTGGCCCAGAAGAAATGCTGACCAGAGCTTGGGAACTCGACTAAAGACTCCTGAACTGATAGCATTTTATATTCCTCTCACCTATGGTATTTTATGATTTCATTCATGTGGACAGCTCCCAGGGAAGATCTTCCTCTCCAAATGTAACTGCATCTCCTGAATCTCATGTGGCTTCGTGATTCAGTCTAGGTCACAATGGGTGCCCAAGGTAAGATTTAAAGCCAGGATCACCCAACTCTTGGGAGTGCTCTCCATCCACTAGTCTATACTGTCTCTTGGGTTAAAAACTCATTTTAATTTGTATTCCATTCTTCTGTGTAAATGACTTCTCTCCCTACTATACTTGTAAACTCTGAGAGCTCTGACCCTCTCTTTTTCACTTTTTAGTCTTCTCAGCACATGACTTTATACAAATGTGGTTATGATTGCATAATAAGTGTTTGTTGAATGAATAAATGTCATTATGAGTAAATTAGAGCTGTCAGCTTATTCAACAAGCATATGAATGTTATCTGAAATAGATTACAAAAAATACAAAGATTCTGCTTTAGAGCATTCTGTAGTCTAGTATGGAACTTCTCCCTCTTCCTTTTATCCCACCCCTTTGTCTCTATGTCTCTGTCTCCTTCTCTTTCTATATATCTTTATGTCTCTCTCTTCTCTCTGTGTATGTCTTCTTTATGTCTCTGTCTGTCTCTGTTTCTCTATCATAAACACACATACACACACACGTGTAAAATATAAATAACAAATAAAGCAAGGCAGGCTTTTTGCATTATCCATTTTGGTCAAGGTTTCTAGCTGAATTATCAAAGAGAAGTAAAAAGAGTTTAGAAAAAGAAGGATTCAGTAGAAAGGCTGTAGAGAGATGGAGGAGAAGAATAATAAAGGGAAGCTTCCCTTCAGAGCTCTCCCTGGAGCACATGGACATGGTGTTGCATGTTAGGGGAAAAGGACTCCCTTGTTTCTGAAGGATGAATGGTGGCTTAGAAAGCCATCCTTTGGGAAGGAAGTTACTTTACAAAACTGGTTGAGTAAAATAAAAACAATGTAGGGTATGTGTGTGTGTTTATAATAAATTGATAGATTCTATATTCAACCTTTACCAAAGTCTGAGTTAGGACTATCTCTACTTTCTACCAAAAAACACTCCAATTATTTTCGGTGACTTCTCTTCTCCTTTGAAATTATCCAGTAGGATTTCACTGAGAGAGCAGGGGTAGATTTGTTGTGTTTGGATCCAGATGGCAAAACAAGGGGAATTGGAGATAATTTACAAAGAAGTTCATTTAAGCTCCAGGTCAGAAAAAACTTCTGAACAAACTGAACTGCCAAATGAAGAAACGGACCACCTGAAGGGAAACTGATTGAGCTTTAGAAAGTATGATTAAAGAAAACTCAGAGACCTGCAAGAGCCAGGTCTCTTGGAAACCAAGAAGGGACATTTTCAAGAAGAAAGAAATAATCAACAATGCCAAGTGCAGCAGCGAGGGGAAGAAAATGAGAAAGTACAACAACAATATTGGATTCAGTTCCAGAGAGAAGACTGGGAAGTTCCAAATGTCATTTGGGGAAAGTTCAGAGACAAATGCATAGTGACAACACGAAAACTTATCTTTTAAGAAACAAGTCTCCAACACAGGAAAGAAAGAGGATGGGATCATCCCATGGAGAATTTTGCTAAAATGAGACAATCTGAGAGTTTCTGAAAGTAGAAGCTACTTGGAGAGAGATAGAAGGGAGAGGAAGGAGAAGCAGGTGACTAAGAAGTCACTTAGAATATATCAAAATGCTTTGAAATAACATGATTTAGTAGTTCCTTCTCACTCATTCTCCCTTCTCTCCTTCTTTCCTTTCCCATTTCTAATAAAAATAAGATTCCCCCTTGATGTAGATGACTTAAAAACTAAAAAAATGTTTGGGGGAGATAGAAGTAAGGAATGACGATTTTAGTTTTTCTGTGAAAAAATTTCAAATTCAAATACAGAAAACTTCATCAAGAACTTACTAGTCAAGGCACTTTGGGTTATGTGTAACAGATACACAAGAGATCTGTGATATTGCCAGCATAGGAAAGTCCTGGAATGGTCAATCCTCCCATCAATGCTGGTTGCAACTCATCTGTGCTTGGGAATTAAATCCTGTGATTGTTGCCTATATGATGTTGGACACATCTACGCTATTCTGTCTCTAAGTTTTCTTTGGTTTAAAATCTACAGATCTCTGAGCTGACTGAAGCACACACTCAGGAAGTCACTGTTAGAAGCAGGATTTGTAGCCATGTCTTCTGGATTTTAAGCACCGCCTCCTATCCATTATGCTGCCTTCTGGCTTTGTAACAGGATTTAGTATGCAGGCAGTGAATGCTAAACGCATTTATTTTATCTTCTCAATAGCCAAGAGATTTAGGTGCTATCCTTGTCCCCACTGTACAGATAAGGAAACTAAGGCAGGTAGAGGTTAAGTGACCTGACCAGAGTCAGTGACAGAGGCCAAATTTGAACGGTGAGCTTCCTAACTGAAGACCTAGCACTCCGCCCCTTGTGGCACCTAGCTGCCCAGGAGGGCAGCAAGCAGGGAGGCGAGGCATTTCTGCAAATGGTCTCAGTCTAAAAGCAAATATAATTTTCTTAGCGAGAAACAAAGCAAGTGCTAGGAGAGCTCTGAGACAGGAAAGAAGGATCCATTTCAATTACACATCTCTGCCTGTGTCTCAATGAACCAGAACTCTGCCAAGCAGAATTATTAATAGGAATGATAAGAAAAGGTAGGAGACTGGCAGTGAGTCATGGAGCCTTTTAGGAAACCAAACAGAGACTTTAGGGAACTCATATTTCATAGCCGTGTCTCGTGGTTTGCCAGTAATTCTCAGTCCATTTAAAATTATTTTCATAAGCTTTACTTCTCTACAATCTCTAAAAAGTTCCTCTTCCCTTTGTCTAACATCCTTATTGCAATTGATTTATGTCGGGCCAAATTAGGCTGAGTTGGCAAATGGATGAGGCAGCGGGGCATCTGTAAGCGACCCTGGGCAAAGTCAAGTGTCCCGTGCTGGATCTGGCAAGTCTGTTGCTAATGGAATACTTAAAAACTGGACTACCATTAGTTGGGAACTAGGTAGGGGGGCTATTAAATTCCCTCTTACCTGTCCATTACGTAGACCACTGGAAGCACTTGTCCAGTGTGTTAAGCAAATGACTGTTCTGAAAGGAGAGGGATGACATAGGAGAACCTCAGCAGTCCTAGCCAGCTTATTTGTTTTTATGGGAGGCAGAGGGATTTAATCCATAGTGATGGCCCTGGACTAGGATGGCTCGGGCTGGGTTCCTGCCTCGACACTAGCTGTGTGACCTTGATCAAGTAAGCATTTATTCAGTGTCTACTATGTTCCAGGCACTGGGAATAAATAGAAAGACAAAATAATAATAATAATCTACCTAAACAAAAGCATATACATGTATGCATGTGTGATATATATTTGCATATATAATATGTATATGCATGTGTAAATATATATCAATTAAAAATTACATTTGCCCTAAAATATCACATTTGATGGGGAAGAAACTGTGTAATGTGTGCACATGTTTATGTAACAAATACATTCATGCACATGTTATACAAAGTAGGATATCTTCTTAAAATATAAACCAAATACATACAGAGATAAACTTTGGACACAAAGAAAACTTACCAAGCGTTTGGGCTATTTCATAGTGGGATGCACTGTCTCTGCAGGTAGATGGATTCCCTGGCACTGGAGAGTCAATAAGCCCTTTGAGGGCAGGGGCCATTTTTCATCGAATATCCACGTTGGCATCTGGCTCGCATAGGCACTCGACTGGACAGACGATATTTGTTGAATTTGACTGGATCTTTAAATGGAGGCCTTGGGCCATTTGTTAAGGCAATGAGAGGGGGCTGTACTTCAGGTATATATTATCAGAGATAATCTTATAAACCTTACCTAAAGCTCTATTAGCTCTGAAATTCTGTGGTAAACAGGGATTTTACTGCTTAGGACCTACTGCTGTGGACAGCTAGATTGGAGCAATGGATAGAACATCCTTCCTTGCGTCTGGAAAATCTGAGTTAAAATCCAAACACTTACTAGCTGTGTGACCACGGGCAAGTCACATCACCCTGCTTGCCTCAGTTTCCTTGCTTGTAAAATGAGCTGGAGATGGAAATGGCAAATCACTTCAGTAACTTTACTAAGAAAACTCCAAATAGGGTCATGAAAGAACAGACTGAAGATGAGTTCTGACTGAAATAGCTGAATAACTACAAACTACATTTTATACATACAATAATTAATAAGATAATAACACAATGTAACATACATTTGATACTAAGAGCAATAGTTAGCATTTTATAAACACTTATAGGCTTACAATGGACTTTACATACATTCTTCTTATTTGATCCTCACAACAACACTGTGAGGTAAGTGTTATTATTATACTTATTTTACATATAAGGAAACTATAACTGAAAGTGGTAGACTTGCCCTGCCCACACAAGTATCTGAGGCAGGATTTGAACCCAGTTCTTCCTCAGCCCAACAGTCTATCCAATATACCACCCAACAGCCTGCTTAAATGTAAAAAACTAAACAAAAGAAGACGTTATTTACACAAAACAAAAACAAAGGTTACCATCTTTAATTTCTCTGTGCATCCTTCTCAGGTAAAACAGGCACAATGCTATTACTTGGGACCTATTTGACAGGGAAAGAAATTTAAAACTCTCTGTCAGAATTTTAGTTCTACCATTAACTAGTTACAAGATTCTGGGCAAGTCATTTTACATTCCTGCATCACTTTCCTCATTTGGCAAATGATATCACTAATACCTATACTATTTATTTCACACAGCTGTAAAAAGATAAGATGTGGTCTCTGGAAGACCTTTAAAAACTTGGAAGCCATTCCTTCTTTCCTTCTTCCCTTCCTCCCTCCTTTTCTTCTTCTCTTCCTTCCTTCCTCCCTCCCTTTCTTCCTTCCTTCCTTCTTTCTTTCCATCCTTCCTTCCTCCCTCTTTTTCTTCCTCCCTCCCTCCCTCCCTTCCTTCCATCCATCCTTCCTTCCTCCTTTCCTTCCTTCCCTCCCTCTCTCTCCTTATCTCTTTATTTCTTTCTTTTATTTTTCCTTCTATACCCCTCTCTTTACCTTCCTTATTATTTATGAATCTATCTGTATATCTTTTGTTTGTTTATGGATATGGTTTTAATGTGAAATGCAATGAAGTTGGTGTCTCCTCTTTCCTTCTTGTTTCTTGTGGAAATTGGCTTACACTGTTCTGAACTGATGGAATAGTTAAACAATGATCAGATTCTTAAAATCATCTATGGAATGCTTTTCATGTCGTCATCCTTGTATTTTAACCATTTTATAACTCTTTGTTCTTCAGAAGTAATTCTGGATTAACACAATTATATCCACTGCTGCCCTCCCCCTCAGACTATACACATTGTTCAGTTCATCCAATCTTTCCTTCTCTGGACAGATATCAGCCTATCACAGTGTTGGACACACAGTAGGTGCTTAATAAATCCTTGTTGATTGATTCTATGGTATAATTCTGTATTGTGAATATATTTTCCTCAATCTATTATTTTTTCCTATTGATCCTTCTTCTCACCCCAAACCAAAGCCATTAAGCATCTTATTTGAGATCATAACATCAAAGAGCTAGAGCTGGGAGGGACCGCATCAGTTAAATAATCCAGTCCTTTCATTTTATGAATGAGACAACAAAGGTCTAGAAAGTCCAAACAGCTTCTTCTATTGGATGAGGGACACATACATACATTTTCCAGGGTTGGGTGGGGGGAGCATGTGGACAACTGAGAATCCCCTTGAAGGGAATGAAATTCAGAGACACAGAGGTAAAGAGGGAGAACACTCTGGGAAGGTAGGAGGAAAAAGGCAAAGCTTGGCGGAGGGAGGTAGAAAGTGTGGACAGAGAAGGTCGAGTCACTCAATTTGACTGTGGAACAGAGTGCATAGAAATGGTGTTTAATTAGTGGGAAACCCAAACTTTTTTTATTCCAGGTTTAAGATGTCTGGTTATTTCAACTACATGATATTGTTTCCAGTGCCATCCTGCTTAGTTAGTCTCTTTTGAATTTCCTCTGGTCACAGTATCAATAAACTCCTAAAATGTAGCATCTGAAGTCAAGTTATCAAAAGCTTTAAATTGCAGAAAGAAGTAATAGGGAGCCACGAAAACTTGGTGAGTGCGTGAATGATGAGGCTAGATCTATGCTATAGGAATATCAATTTATTAACTATGTAGAAGAAAGATTGAAGATTTCAATTTAGAGAAAGCAATTAGGAGTCTTTAATAACAGTTTAGGTCAGGAGGAAGGGAAGTTGTAATTAGCATTTGGGACATGAGTAGAGAGAAAGGGACACAGAAATGTTGGAGAGGCAACATCCCAAGGCTTGCCAATGGAGTCACCAATGGTGGGTGAGTGAGGAAGAGTGAGCAGTTGTGGATTTGTGTGTCTGGAAGAACGGTGACGTCCTCCACAGAAACAGGGACATTAGGAGGGCGGGTTTAGTGAGATGATGAAGGAGTTGGTTCAGTTTTGGACTTACGAGTTTGATGCCTTCTAAATAGATAAGAGCCAAGTAAAGGGCAAGAAAAATGTTAATTATGGCACTAATGCTGGTGCTAATGAGCTAATTCAGTGATTGTCCATAATTTAGATAATTAATTTCACAAATGATTTCCAGAGTCTCAAAATATTTTGATGGGTTTTTAATTAGCTTTTTCCTGTTACAATAGTTGACATTTATATAGTGCTTTAGAGTATGCAATGTACTTCATAGTTCTCATCTCATTTTGATTCTCACAAAAGACTTGGAAACAAAGTACCAGAAATGTTGCAGTACCTACTTTACAGGTGGGGAAACTGAGGCTTAGAAAAGTTGGCTTAGTTGCCTGAGAGTCTTGTAGGTACTTTGAATGGATTATGTTTCCCCTAAAACCCATCTCTTCTCCAAATTTGCAGATTTCTTTTAAAAGTATTCAACTCACAAGCTAATTGTACAATAATTCAGAGTCTGATTCTTTTTGTACAGCAAAATAATGTTTTGGTCATGTATACTTATTGTGTATCTAAGTTATATTTTAATATATTTAACATCTACTGGTCATCCTGCCATTTAGGGGAGGGGGTGGGGGGGTAAGAGGTGAAAAATTGGAACAAGAGGTTTGGCAATTGTTAATGCTGTAAAGTTACCCATGTATATATCCTGTAAATTAAAGGCTATTAAATAAAAAAAAAAAAAAAAAAAAAAAAAGTATTCAACTCTTCTGTCTCCCTCACTTCTCAAATCTGATATGGTGTCAAGTGGTATTGTTCTAATCCCTGTGACATTTTTTCCTTCTCTTTCCTCCTTTCATCTTACATAGCCTGTGCTCCATAGAGACCTTTAATAATTCTGGACCATGCAACAACCCTGCAGATCTCCCTGAATCTCTTCTTTCCCATCTCTATCTTTCATACAACAACAAAGTAGCCAGCACTCCATTTCCTCCTCCATTGCCCTTCCTTCCTCTCTCCACTCCTCTCCTTCCTCTCCCTTTCCTCTCTCCTCCCTTCCCTTCTCCTCTGTATCTGTGTGTCTCCCTCTGTCTCTGTCTCTCTCCTTTTGTCTCTGTATTACTTTTTGTTTCTTACTTGTGCCCACATTATAATCCCCTCCCTAGTAAAGGTAAGCTCTAGTAGAATATAAGATCCTTGAGAGCAGCTGCTGTTTTGTGTTAATCTCCCTATCCCAGGAGTCCGGGTCTGAAACATTTAATTAATTTATTTTTGAATTTAGTTGGGAGCTAATCAAGGCCACACAGTAATAAGGAGTGGAAATGAAACATGAGCCCTTTCTTCTAAGCCTTTTCCCCCGCTACCCCTGTGCCAGCCTCGGCTGGTGGCAGGAAGGCCGAGTCCTGTGAATCGGATGAGCATTATTTTAGGGGACAGATCCAAATCACTTGCCACTAATCATACCAGGCTGCCATTGGGAGCACATCAGACATGGAAATCCAACAATGTCTCCTGATTCCAAGTGCAGTTCTGTATTTCACAAGAGACTACATCGCTGCATTATTCTATTTTATATACCTGATCTTACTGTCTTTCCTTAGGCTCTGCTTCTTTCTCCTGGGGGCATTGCTCAGAAAGACAATTCTAGGCAATGGCAGGTAGCAGTGAACTGAAGTTTGGCTCTTTTCTTCTGTCTGCTTATTTTTCCTCTGGAGCACTAATTTAATTTCCTTTCCCTTCAGTTTTGTAAGTAGCGCTCACCTTCCCTCTTGGAGACCTTGTGGTCAGCCCACTCATTTTTCTGAGGCTCTACTTGTAATTAGTGCTGAATTATTCTCTTCCTCTGGAGTTTTATCCTGGGCTTCTCTTAACCCTTCGAACTTCATTGTATTAGAAGTTCTCATTTCTTCAATTATTTCTTCACCCACTAGAGATGGATGGCCATCCTCAGCTCAACTCGTCTCTTTTCTTTTGGATTTTTTTCAACTCTGCAGTCGCTAGCGTTACTAGGGGGCCTCCGCCTTACACAGAAGCAAAGGGCTGCCAGGATCCAAGCAGGGTTTTATTCTCTGGCAAGAAAAGGACAATGTGGGATAATGGGAGCTTCTGGGCCTGCCCTCTCAGCACCCACCTGGAGGGGACAGCTCCCTACCCAGGAAATAGTGGACCGAGCCCTCTCCCAACTGGATGGGGCAGATGCTAGGGCTTCAGAATGGCCTCTGGCCCCTTTCCTAATAGCAATGGACCAGATGGGCTGGCAACAATTTGAGGATGATAGCATGACATTCTATTAAGTGCATTCTCCTTTTCTCTCTCCCTCTCTTTCACTTTCTCCTTATTCTGATTTCTCTCTACTTCCCTCTCTCCCTCTCCCTCTGCTTTCTAATGAAGATTATTTAATGGAGTTTCTTTTTAATTTCTTTTCCTTGTTAATCTTTTGCTTCATTTAGCATAGTTTATTTTGTCTTAGAGATAAAGGAGATTGATGTGGCTGGAAATTTTTATGTGGCACCTTTCCACCCTCTGCTTACTTTTCTGGAGCTGAACTATTTAAGTTAAACCTCTAGCTGATCCTAGACATTGGGAACCTAATAAGAAAGACATTCTTATTTTAAACACTTAAGTTGGTGACTTTCCTTATAACCTAGTCTTTTATTCTGATTAAATTTATAATTCATAATTGAATTATAAACTCCGCAATATTTACTCTACTTTGTAGGCCTGAAAAGATAGCTATTGTTGGTTCTCTGGGAATAGCAATGGCCTTGGAATCAAGACTTGTGTCTGAGTTTTGGCTCTGCTCTTAACCAGATATGCAATTTTAAGGAAGTCAGTTTTCCTTTCTGAGACTCACTTTCCTTCTCCATATAATGGGAGTAATATCAGGATCACAGAACTGAAAGGCACCATAGAATCCTTTACCCAGAGCATGAGTTTGAACATTCCCACATGATCATCTGAATGACTTTATTGTCAGTGAACTCAGTAACTTATATTTTTTCTTTTTTAAAATATATTTAATAACTTATTTTTAAACTTTAAATAAAATGTTTTAAAGAAGAAATAAAGGCATCAATAATGTGGGAGAGAGTAAAAATAAGAAGAAGATATAATGTGTACAGAGAATGATAAATTCAACAAGCTTCTAAAATTGGTGGGAAAAGGGTCAGGGTGAGCTTTGGCAAGTGGAGAGCCACATTGTCCTCTGACATCCCATGGAAGGAAAGCTAGGGCAGAGATTTTGAAATGTTGATGAAGATTTCATCTTTAGATTAAAGCAGGGCCAATTTCATCTGCTGAGGAAAAAGAGGATTGGACATTTGAGGAAAGAGGAAGTATGGAATAGTTACTATAAGTAACATGATTAGGAATTAATCCTGTATTAATATAAGGACTATTGTAGTCATGAGACCTCCAATGATATTATATATTGTCATTGTAAAGCGAATCCATTTAGCATGATTTTAGGCCTTTTCTTAGGGTGTTCAAGATTGGGAATCATTGGCAGTGGGAATAATAATGATAGTAGTTGACTTTATGAAATACTTTTAGGTGAGTAAAGGGTATTTACAAATAGAATCTTCTTTGCCTATAACAATCTGGTAGATAATTTGTGTATTATTATCCATAATTTATAGATGAAGAAATTGAAGCTCAGTTTAGCTCATATTTAAGCAACTCGTATAAGTCTCAAATCAGGGTTTTGAACCCAGATTTCTCTTGAGTCTAAATCTGATAGACTTTCTATTATTAGTGTCACTCAGGACACAAAGATAATGAATTTGGGAGCCAAGGACAGTGTCTTGCTAAGTTGGCTGCCTATTGGTTCAAAACTATAATGAGAAAAAAATGAATTGAAAATAAAAATGAGGGAATGAAAGAAGATGGTAGCACAGAAGAAATAGGTGTCACAATGGAGAATTTTATAGGAATGAGATGGTAAAGGAGATAAAAGTTGGGTCCATTGTGATTCAAGAAAAGGTTTTCATAGGTCTAGACCAAGAAGGCTGAGCAATTGGAAGTAATGGAAAGAGTTAAGATATGAGAACATCTAGAGGCTTGCGATAGAGATGGAGGTGATGGGAACTGAGGAAGTAAAGGGATGGAGAGGGGGGAAAGTATTAAAAGGGTCATGGATATGAATATTAGAGACATTTCTGGCAAAGAATAAAGTGGAAAGGAATGGATAAGCCAGGGGCCAAAATTACTGAAGATGGGGGGAAATGTCTTGGAATTTGGTGGAGGATACCAAGAGAAGTCTTGACTGGTGATGGACCAGATAATGTTAATTTCAGAGAAGGAATAATTTCTCAATAATAATAGCAGAACAGTGATGGGAAGGAAGGAGGATACCAAACCTTGTTGGCTCTGTGAATCATGGCATGTAGATGACCATGGTGCCTTCAGAGAGAAATCTAAGTTTCAGTTATACCCAGAGGAATCTGCCTTTGATTAGATTTTAAGTAGATAACTTCCATTTCCCAAAGCCTCTTCTAATTAGTTCTCCTGCAAGCTTGGGCACTAGTGTCCCAAACATAGACACAGTTGGTTTCATGTAACATGAAGCTTATTTAATTTTTATCACAGCGGCTTTTCTAGAACGTCACATTTAGACATCACAGTGGCAACCGGCAAAAACCTGGCAAAAAATGATCATCCTGAATATCATCATCATAATATATTATATGTACATGTGTATGTGTACAGAATCAGAGCTATTCCCTTTGAAGCATCTAATTTGACTTTGGCTTAAATGAGCCCTTCTAAAATCTAGTTTTGTGACTGCAATGTTTTCACAAAATGAATACTTCCACAGCTGTGTCTGCACATGGTCTTGCTGCTGTTGGAAGGAAAATTCAGATTTTGCAGGCTCAGATTTATAATCTGAATGGAAAATGTGTTAGGAAAATCAAATGTACTCTTTCAATACAATATTGTCAACTAGAATATCCAATTGCTTAAGCTACTCTGGAAGAAAGTCAGGCTCTTGAGAATTTCCCTTATTCCATTAAAAAATCAGTCCAGTAAAATGACTCTGGTTTGCTCAGTGATGATCTTATTGACCTGATAGATGATGTGTTTTTATGCCATGAAAAATGGTACTTAAAATGGTTGCTCTGAGTTTTAAACACCTTAATACAGAAATAGACAGAAAGATAGATCTCAGTGCATCTTGTTCTCCTTGCCTCCAAATTTGGTCTTCCCATATTTACCCTAAAATGGGGTCATCATAAATCAGCTTGACAACATAAAGCAATCTTACATGTCAGTGTATTCTGTATGTATATATGTATATATAGATAGATATGTACATACATATATATGTATATATACATACATACACATACATGTAAAATTTGTTGAATTTAATTGGATCTCTTGGAGGCATAAGAAAAACCCAATGATCTTTGGAACAAAATGACCTGTCTTCTTGGAGGTATTAAAATTTGTCTAAGGCAAAGTTCCAATTTTCATGTGCCTTCTTTTTCTACAAAGTTATAAACTTTTAAAAAATCAAGTTATAAATAAAATTCATAAAATCCTCTCAGCTCCCAAGAAGTCTTTTGATCTTCAAGCTGAGAGGACAGTCTCCCATCTGGTGAAATTTGATGTCATCAATTATGCACAGATTCTCCCTCCCACTCCACCTCATCACATTCTCTATAGCAAAAATACCAACTTGTGACAAAGTTAAAATTTCCTTATCTTTATCTATCAAATGATTATTTAAAAATAAAATAAATTTAAAAAGCAGAAAAAAACCACTTGTAATAGTAATAAACCACGTGGTCTGCTGCATTTGGCAGTGAAACAGAAGGGAGAAAGCTAGTGGAGTAAATTCACTATTGTTTTAGCATTTTCTCCATGAAACCAGAAAGTCATTCCCCACTGTATTCCCTCAAGAAGGTGAGCAGAGAACCAAAGGAAAGCAAAGATTTCAGTCACTAACAGTGTCTAGATCCTCCCCCTGGAATCCATCCTCCATCTCGTGCTATTGTTGCTATCTCTGACCCACACTTACTTTCCCATTGCCTCTCATTACCTTCCTCTCCAGAGAGATTCTAAAACTGTCACTGGTACAGCCAACTCCAGCTTCCATTTCCAATTCTCTGATAGAACCCTCTCATCCCAAGCTGAAATGACATACAACTCCCAAGGTCCTTAATGACTTATGTCCCCTTAAAAGGCAGCCACTCCAAGGTTTGTCAGAGTGTCTGTTATACTGAGTTGATTCTGAGAACTAGGAAAACATGGGCAAAATATACAATTTTTTTTCTGTTGGTAAGACCTTTTAGATTGATACTTTCATATAAATACACTTTTAAAATATATTTCTGTAGTGCTTTGGGGTTTATAAATCTTTTTTTTTCATTATTTATTTCACTTGTGAAATAAATCATCATTCTAGAGATGGAAGAGAAAGTATCTACTTTATCCTCTTCTTTTAAAGCTCAGAGATTAACAGACTCACCCATGCTGATAGATAGCAAGTGGCAAGCACCATATCTAAACTTAGAGCTTTTTCTGAGGAAAGAGGAAAGGATTATTATCCTCATCTTAACAGATTAGGAAACTGAGTCTCAGAGAGATTGAATATGTCATTTGTTCCAAAGCCAGATCTTGAGATCCAGTTCTTGTCCCTCTTTCACATTTCATCTACATATAAAACTTGAGAGTATGTCACACAGATGCCCGATATGATGAATTTGAAGCAAATATGAAACAGAATAAGAGAATATTGGTGCTTCCTCTGAGATATGTAGATATAAATATCTGTATATTTCTCTATCTATATCATCTATCTAAATACCTTGGGAATCGAGAAAAAAATCTTTAGACTTATCCTATGTCCTCCCATTATAAATTTCTTTACATTTACTATACACAAGTTCACTCTAAGCACACCATTCCACTATTAGACAAATAATTGTTTTTAATTGGAAAATTAGTTTGGAAAACTCCCCGTGTACATTTCTCTTTACTAAGGATTGTCTGGAACACTGAAAGTTTGGGCGTCTTGTCCAATTACAGAGCCAGTCCATATGAAAGGCAGGGTATAGATTGAAGTCTCCCTAACACTGATACAGGTCTCTATGCATTACACACAAGGAGCGATTGATGCTTCATTTGGTTGGGAAAGGACATCGGGCCCTTACCTTTGTTTTCAGGAAAGCTACCTCTATGAACATGACCATGGAATAAAATGTATTTTTTGCCTATGAAATAATCCTATTTTCTAAATTTTCCTCTTCTAGTCTCTCCCACCATAAGTATAACTATTTTGACAATAAAGCCCCTTCTTTCTAAATCTATATGGAGTTGTAGAGTTTGCCAAAGTCCAAACAAAATCTATTATTCTATGCAATACATATTTATAATGTTTAAAACAACTTATCTTTTTATTCAAATCTTATCTTAATATTTTATACTTATGATCACCAAAGGAAATCATTCAAGACAGTTGTAAAAACTACATAGTTTTTACAAAACTATATTCTTTAAGAAATGGAAGTAGCCAGCCTATGCTGGGCACACACACACACACACACACACACACACACACGGAGTGACTTCAAAATCAGACCTCTTTGTGATAATGATGTGCAAGTTCTATGCAGAATTTATTTAAGATGGTCAAACTGTGCCAATGTAGAGAGAGATGAAATAGCCGTAATTGAGCATTAAATGATATGACATAGGAAACATGACCTCATGTGCAAATGTAAGACGTTTTTGGAGGTAAGTGAATTTTTTTTATACGCCAAAGGTATCCCTTAGTAAATCCTTATTTAAAGGTTCAAGATGGATCTTGAGACCTTAAAAGAACTAAAGCTTCAACCTTGAATAACTGAACTGTTGAAAGGATGCAGGGTTGTATTACAGTGACAATTCTTTTGTATGGAACCTATTCAAGGAAAGTTAACTTTCTGAGTAACTAAAATTTCCAGCTTTAAGTAGATAGATAGATTAAGTAGACAAACAGATAAACAAGTAAGCAAATTTTAAAAAATAATTAATATATTAAAAATCTTAACTGTGGCAGGAAAATATTTCTCAATGGATTGACTAACTGCTGTCCAAAGATGGAAACTGAACACAAGAGTGTTTCATCAAGATGATAAGGTGATCAATTTTTGGCTCTGGTGGTCCATGAAACAAACAACACAGGCAGCTCATCACCGCAAATCCTTAATTCGTTATCAGTGGCACTAATGTTGTTCTGATCACAGTAAGACGGTTAAATCAGCATGAGTTCATGGAGCTAATTTGATGATGCTAAGATTAAATACCTCCAGTATCAACGCAGAACCACAAAACCATTTTAAAGTGTCAGAAAAATGGCAAAATAATTTCAGTGTTTTCCACAGGGATGGCATTAAAATGTCTAAATCAAATGAAAAAAATGTCATTACATGCAAAATGTACTGACCACTAAGATATCTTTATGCCATCAATATGACATATGATAATCCATTAGGGTAAGCACTGGAATATCAAAAATCAAAACTAGAAGGCACCGAGATCTGAAACAATTGGTTGTACTGTGAAATTGTGGAATCCAGGTGACTTTGAAATAGTTACAATATTTTGTGAGCTTTCTCCTTTCGCATATTATATCAATTCTGCATTTTTCTGATCTCTCTGTATGACACACATTTACAAAGATGCAAAATAATCCATTCATTAAAATGATAGAGATGATGAGAGACTATATGGTTTAATCGGAAGAACACATGACCTGTACTCAGGAGATTCCTGGGTTTGCATTTTGTCATCATCAGAGAGAAACAGAGAGAAAGAAGGAAGAAGGAAGGAAAGAAGGGAGGGAGGAATGCAGAACTACTGTATTATATAAGGCCAGTCAAGCAAATGATGTTCCCATGTCCTCAATATAAATCCTTATTCTGACTATTATTACGTCTTCTATCACACAGTGAGCAGCCTTCTTTATATACATCCTTTGGAATCATGGTTGATATCAGTTTTTAAGTTTTTAAAAATTATTAAATGCTTATATAGAAATACATATATATATATATATATACATATTTAGAAGAGGCATTATCTAAATTCTAGTTATTGTTAGTATCATTAGAAAAATTGTTGGTTCAGCTCACTTTGCCCTCAATTAATGCAAAACTTTCCACATCTCTTTGAAACACTTTTTCTTCACTTCTCAAAGCACAATTGTATTATATTGTATTCATATATCACTTTTTATTCGGCCATTCCCCAGTTGTAATACATCCCCTTAGTTTCTAGTTCTTCACCACCATAAAAAGAGCTGCTGTATCTTGTATATATGAGATCTTTTCTTCATTTTTAAACTTTTTTTTTTGTATATAACATTCACAATGATTCATTTAGGTCAAAGGACTTGTATCTATTGCTAAGTATTGTGTATAATTCCAAAGTGGTTTCCAGAAAGATTGTACCAATTTGAAAATCCATCAACAGTGTGTCGATGCTATGCCCACAATACTTGTCATTTTCCTCTCTTTTAAAATCATCGTTGCCAATCTAATGGATGTGAAGTAGAACCAGAAAATTGTTTTAGGTCTTACTAATATTTTCTTTTTCACTGATCTAATTTCCCATATTTTTACTTTTATCAAACAGTTTTGAACATTACTTCTTTATAATGAAGACCTATTTATAATGAGACCTGGCACTATGAATCTCTTTAATGGCTATATCCTTGTTTTTCTTAAAATTATTTCTCATTTTTGCTCAAAATACTTCTCTTTATAAAATGAAATTTTTAGGTCATGATTACAATGGATCTTTCCTAAACTCTAGTAATTTTTTAGGCCTATAAGTATAGAATAGTTTATGATATAAATTAATAGTGTCATTCTGCATCCCCTTCCCCTACTGCAAGTTTCCTATGCTCAGGAAATCAGACAAAACTAAAATGCTCTCATTTCATCTTTTTGCTTATCTTGAGTTTCCCTCCCCTTTGAATAACTTTTTCCTATCTACATTTTAAAGATCATTTTCCTGAGTAGTGAAAACAGAAGGAAAAAATGGATGTTTTCCCCCCCATTACTCCTTATTTTTATTCCATCCTCTCAAAGCAGCAGTCTTTTTTTTTGATCTTCCTGATTTTTTTCATATAGTGGGAAACAGCCTTTTGTCCTTCCTATCCTTTCTTTTTTCTTCTATAGTTTTTTCCTGTTGTGAGCTTTAGTGCTGTTGGCATTCTTCTTCAAGGACTGAGACAGTCATTTTTTTCCATTCATCCTCAGTATCATCCCCTCCTTCTTTTTAAAATACATAACTTGAACAGATGAAATTGCTAGATAAGTTATTTTTGCTTTCAAATGATTGTCTCTGGATAGTCCTTATATTTCTTCATCCTCAAAATAACATGGAATATGTCTTCAGAATATAATTCTCAGGAGTTTTCCATCCATCTTGTGATGGCTTCCCCTTCAAAGATTTTGTGTCATGAAGATACACTCCATACTTTTCTGAACACATTGAAATCTAATCTCCCATAGTTTGGGATATTCTACAAATTACTTTTTTTCTCCTTCAACAAATTCAATTAAGTTCAAGAAATAATTATTAAGTGGCTAAAATGGATCAGGAACTGTGATTTTTTTTCCTACACATTTCATGAGAGAATGGTCTCTTTCTTTCAAGATGCCATTTAATTTAAATTTCAGCAGCCAAATCTCCTTTATAAGTTCAAACCAGAGCCATATAATAGATTCTCTTCATTGCTTCTTCCAATTTTTGAGGAATGGATTTGTCATTAAAGTAAATCAAGGCTCTTTTGAGGTGTTATATTGCTAACAGAGAGGAGAGGGAGATAGAGGGAGGAAGAAAGAGATGGAAGAAAGAAAAGAGAGAATGGGAAAGGGATACTGTAAAAACATAAGAAAAAAGAAAGAGAATGAAAAATAGAAAGAGAAATGGGAGGAAAGGGAATTGTAAGCAAAAGAATGGGAGAGAGGTGGAGGCAGAGAGACAGACACATGGAGAGAGAAGGAATGAAAGAGAAAAAAAGAGAGACAGGGAGACAAAGAGAGAGAGACAGAGAAAAGGAGAGAGAAGAAATTCCTATATGGACTACCTTTCAGTGGTTTATTTTGCCTCCCTGCAAAGAGTTTTATGATTTATCTCCTTAACATCTTTATTCATTTTTCTCTTTCTGACTAGGTCACTTCTTGCAAACTCTCTTCACAGAATCACTTATTTAATTTTTTCCATTGATCCTTATAATAATGTTCCTCGCCGCATTTCTTCCTTCAGTACACTATCTTCTGACAAAAGAATCTTTAGAATGTACAATACTATTCTATCATATAGTTTTTTTTGCATAAATATCATCATCATCATCATCATCATAACTGACAATATAGGGCTTTAACTTCTGCAAAGGCCATTACATACCTCATTTTATTTGGGTTTCACAACATTCCTGTGAGTCAAACATTACTTATATTATTATCTCCATTTTATAGATGCAGAAACTGAGTCTTAAGGAATTTAAAGAACTTGACCATGATCATCGAGCAATTAATTGTCACATGCAGGATTCCAAACAGGTTTCTACTTAACTCTAAATCTAGCACTTCCCACCATGCCATATATATTATGGTAGACTACGATGCAATGCTGTTATAAAATGCTATAGATTTTATTCTGTCTTCTTTTGCATAATATCAACTGAAAATTACTGGTCCTCCACAGATTTTCTTCTTTGTACATTTTATCTATGACTCTCCCTGATAGTTGTCTTGGCAGTTACATATAAAAGATTTCTCCCATTCCTTTCAATTTCAGGTTCTCTCAGTTTTTCTAGTCTTCAGGCAATTGTATATTTTGTTGGTTCTTGCCTGTTGTACCCAATCCCTCCAATAAAGCCTTATATTTCTACCTAATTGAGTCAAATTAAAGAAATAGAAATCTCATTCATGGGAACCTTTTCTTTTTATTTAATAGCTTTTTATTTACAGGTTATATGTATGGGTAACTTTACAGCATTAACAATTGCCAAACCTCTTGTTCCAATTTTTCACCTCTTATCCCCCACCCCCTCCCCCAGATGGCAGGATGACCAGTAGATGTTAAATATATTAATATATAAATTAGATGCACAATAAGTATACATGACCAAACCGTTATTTTGCTGTACAAAAAGAATCAGACTCTGAATTATTGTACAATTAGCTTGTGAAGGAAATCCAAAATGCAGGTGGGAATAAATATAGGGATTGGGAATTCAATGTAATGGTTTTTAGTCATCTCCCAGAGTTCTTTCTCTGGGCATAGTTGGTTCAGTTCATTACTGCTCCATTGGAAATGATTAGGTTGATCTCGTTGCTGAGGATGGCCTGGTCCATCAGAACTGGTCATCATATAGTATTGTTGTTGAAGTATATAATGATCTCCTGGTCCTGCTCATTTCACTCAGCATCAGTTCGTGTAAGTCTCTCCAGGCCTTTCTGAAATTATCCTGCTGGTCATTTCTTACAGAATAATAATATTCCATAATATTCATATACCACAATTTATTCAGCCATTCTCCAACTGATGGATATTCACTCAGTTTCCAGTTTCTAGCCACTACAAAGAGGGCTGCCACAAACATTTGTGCACATACAGGTCCCTTTCCCTTCTTTATGATCTCTTTGGGATATAAGCCCAGTAGTAATAACACTGCTGGATCAAAGGGTATGCACAGTTTGATAACTTTTTGAGCATAGTTCCAAACTACTCTCCAGAATGGTTGGATTCGTTCACAACTCCACCAACAATGCATCAATGTCCCAGTTTTCCCGCATCCCCTCCAACAATCATCTTTATTTTTTCCTGTCATCTTAGCCAATCTGACAGGTGTATAGTGGTATCTTAGAGTTGTCTTAATTTGCATTTCTCTGATTAATAATGACTTGGAGCATCTTTTCATATGACTAGAAATAGTTTCAATTTCTTCATCTGAGAATTGTCTGTTCATATCCTTTGACCATTTTTCAGTTGGAGAATGGCTTGATTTTTTATAAATTAGAGTTAATTCTCTATATATTTTGGAAATGACGCCTTTATCAGAACCTTTGACTGTAAAAATATTTTCCCAGTTTATTGCTTCCCTTCTAATCTTGTCTGCATTAGTTTTGTTTGTACAAAAACTTTTCAGTTTGGTATAGTCGAAAATTTCTATTTTGTGATCAGTAATGATCTCTAGTTCTTCTTTGGTCATAAAATCCTTCCCCTTCCACAACCTTTTTTTTTTTTTTATAATTACTTCCTAATTCTACCTTCTTCCCTAATTTTAACCAATCATAGTGATTAAATATCCTGCCCCCCTAAAGTCTTTAGTTTATTGTCCAGGATTTCATATTGTCAAGCAATGACTTTTAGGCTACTTAAAATGCTGATGGGATTGGGCTTTTTCCTCTGCTTTGACTCTTGCTTGGAGGTTCTCCATCACACCTCAAATAGGAGCCCCATCTCCTATTTCATAGCACGTTGGCTGGTGTTGGTCCTTCCAAACAGAGAATCTCCAACATGAGCAGCTCGCCCTTCTTCCCCCAGCCATTACTAGATGAGCCGCCCCCCCAGCAATGTTCCTCGTAGCCTTCTTTTCTTGGGATTCAGCTCTAGCAGAGAGACCACCGGGTACTGAGTCTATGTGTTTCTACCTGTCATTGATGGCAACAGAAATGAAGCACACTTTCTGGAAATCACTTGAACATTCTCCTTGTCTTCTTTTGCTGAGTCTTGTAGGAATTATTTTATTTGTTCATGGAAACAAAGGGCTCATAACGTAGTGGATAGAAAGAAAAAGTAAAAACAGTTCCCTGGCCTGAGGGAGCTTACATTTTAGTAAGAGATGATGAGCAAATAATTTGGTACAATAAAACATTGTTTGGTTCTTTTCCTCCATTCTTGAAAAGGACTAAAATGACATCACCATTTTTGGAGCCAAGGTACAGTGGGTCCAACTGTGGCTGATGAGACCAATATGAACTTGGAAGACTCTACCATGGGTCAGGTTAATTAGAACACATGAACATTAGAGCAAAGATGACTCTAAATTTACAGCTCCTGTTTCCTTTGAGCTCTTGCAATTCTACTTCTCAGAGGGAGCCCAGCTCCTTTTGTTTGCTACAAGCAGACCAGGGTGGATGGTCTTTTGCCATTGTCTCTTATAAGACACAATTAGTCAAAGGAAGACAGGGTTAAATGGGAAATTTTTAGCCTACTTGGCTCTATATGTTAAAAAAAATGAGAAATGAGAAATGACCAATACAATACTTGCAGAAAGTTGCATGGCTAGTATTTCCTTTCAATTGAAGAGATTGGGGGTATTTGATAAATAAACAACCATTAGAGAGTTTTCAGCTAGGTTTTATAGTGGGTAGAATATGGGAGCTGGAGTCAGGAAAACTTGAGCTCAAATCTGGCCTCAGATACCTGCCAGCTGTGGGATACTGGGTAAATAATGTAACCCTGTTTGCCTCAATTTTCTTATATGCAAAATGAGCTGAAGAAAGAACTGGCAGACCATTTCAGTGTTTTTGCCAAGAAAACCCCATGAGGGGTTACAGAGAGCCGAACATGACTGAAAAATGACTAAAAAACAAGATGGATCTTACCTTTCACTCCTTCCCCACACACCTAAATTTTCTTTTGCTTTTTCTGACTCTCCTTTCTCTTAATTCCTAGACTGCATTGTGCAAATAATTTTTCAAAAACTTTACTGTTCAGATGGAACAGCTCCCTTTTTAATGTTTGGGCTGGAATTGAGGAGGAGCTTTATGGAAAGTAGATGTGTTGAATAAAGGAGTTTGCTGAGGGAAAGCATTGTATTGTATGAATCTGATATCCCAAAGAGCTGGTTCACTCCATGTCCCTGTTATTCTTCCCTTCAACCTCCACCCCCACTTCTTTCCCATTTTTTCCACTGCTCCCTTAAAAACTTTTCAAAATAACATCAAAGAGTATTTTCCTTGCTATGAAACAGAGATACAGCTTTCATCTTTGGATTTGTGCAGCAACAACGACACTATTATTCTCATATAACAGAGTAACTCATAATCTAAGGAAACAGCATGCTTCTTCTAGCTGCCCACTGCCAATATCTCTGATGTGACTGGAATTTTTAATATTTTTTAAACCTTTTATTTTTAACTTTTTTCCACTTACGTGCAAAATCTATTATTGACATTAGTCTTTCAAAATGTTGGGTTCCAAATTTTCTCCCACCATTCCTCCTACCCCCCCTCCCCAATAAAAGAAGCAAGCAGTTTGGTATAGATTATACATGTGCAGTCCTGCAAAAAATTCCATATTAGTTATGTTGTGAAAGAAAATGTGACCACTGCCCCAATAAAATCTTCAAGAAAAATAAATTTTAAAAATACTTTGATCTGCATCCGAATCCATCAGTTCTTTTTCTGTAGGTGGATAGCATATTTCATCCAAATCATTTAAAATTTTCTTAGATCACTGTATTGCTAAGAATAGCCAAATTATTCACAGTTGATCATTGCAAAGTGTTGTTCTTACTGTACAATTTTCTGGTTCTGCTCACTTCACTTTTCATCAAATTCATGTAAAGTTTTTTCCAGGTTTTTCATACAGTATCTTGCTCATCATTTCTCATACCATAATCACAAATCACAATCATGGACATGCTGGCAATGTTCAACTCTTTACCACCACAGAAAGGACTGCTATAAGTTTGTTTTACACAGAGGCTATTTTCCTTATTTTCTCTCTTTGAGATATAGACCTAGTAGTCATAATTGCTAGGTCAAAGGTTATGTACAGCTGTATTTTTTTTGGACATATTTTCAAATTGCTCTCTAGAATGATTGGATCAGTTCACAACTTTACAGTGCATTAGGGTGACTAGAACTTAAAAAAATAAACAAACCCCAAACCAAAGGGCAGGGAATATCAGGCAGCCAGGTAATGAGCTATCAGGTGGTAAATATAATATAGAAGGCATTATTCTTTCTACCAAATCACCATCTATCAGAAAATCAATTATCAATAGCAGATCGGTGTCATATATAGAGAACCAGATTGTTGTAAGGGTTCAGGTCCTACACTAAACCTTACTAACTAGGTGATTTTTCACTTAATCTCTCTGAGTTTTCTATGGCTTGTATGAAAGAAAGGATGGAAAATGTTTTGTGAAATTTAAAGTGTATATTTGCCATTTGTTGTTACAATTTAGGTGAGACAGAAAGTCTAAGCCCAAGCATAGACAACAATATATAAATGTCAGCTTCTATAATTGATTAAGGATGCTGACTAAAAATTGGAAGAGAGAGTGATAAATATTATCGGGATAGATTATAAGAACTCAAGATTTTCAGAGAAAGTCCTCAGCAGTTCATCAATAGACTGTCTACTAATACCAAGACTTATTAGAGTCTGAGAAGCTCATCACCAGGAAAATTATAGAGCGATGCTCTTTGCAGTGAAATCATCCACTTCATCTATACCAGCTCCTTATCACAAATAAATCACAAGAATATTTACCTAATCCCCAACCGATATTTTCTGTAAGCTGCTACTTTGATTAAAGACTTTTATAAATGTTACATTGCTATGAGCTTATTAAAGGAAACACACAGAGAAGGATGAATGGCTAAGTAGGTGGGAGCCCACAAGTGCGATGATATGATGGACAAACTAAAATTTATAGCCTTTGCAGATCCGGTCCCATTGATGAAGGTGATAAAGATAAAGGATGAGTGGAAACCCAGATGTCCTGAGATCCTGACACAGAAAAATATATCTGAAGATTCACTTGTTATTTTGTGCTTTGGTCATTTCAGTGATATCTGACTCTTCATGACCCCAGTTTCTTGGAAGCAAAGATACCGGATGATTTTCCATTTCCTTTTCCAACTAATTTTACAGATGAGGAAACTAAGGCACATGAGTAAATTGACTCATTCATGGTCATATTAGTAAAGATCTGAGACCATATTTGAACTCAGGAAGATGAGTCTTTCTGATGTTAGCTCCCCCTATTCTCTCTACTGCACCACCTAGCTGCCTTTGTAAATGTTATCTGTGATAGTATACACTCATAGAGTAGATGTTATATATGTCAGCTCATACTCACATACTCTGTGTTGGCTGGTGGTTCATGGTTAATTTTTTTAATTTTTTGAGTCAATGACATTTAAATAAGTCATATTAGAATGGTTTTAATTATTTGCAAGATTGTTTTCTTACCTTTATTCTTTCTTCTAATCTGTTGTTGGTTTTAGCATTTGCTCTCATCATTCTATGTTGCACAGAGCACTAATTCTGAAATAAATTCCATTGTGGTTATCAATATTTCTGTGAATTGCAAATTTTGTGAGTGTGTGGGAGTCACTGAGAAAGTTTTTGTGAAAGAATTGGGACTTAAGCAGATTCTTGAAATATGGGTAGGAGAAAGTACAGGTCGAGGGATGGATAAATGGAAAGATAATATAAGAAAAGGCACAGGAGTGGAAACAAACACATGTACATGGGACATGGTTTTGTTTAGGGGAAGCAAGTGGAAGGTTCAATGAGAATTTTTCAGTGGTCAACTACAACAAAGATTATGTGACTTTATTGAGCTCGAAATTAATTTTTTCCTTTACATTTTGGCTTCAAATGTCATGTGGCCAGGTTGAATGAGATAGATACCGGGAAGGTGAATAGCACTTAAAGAATGCTCTCATCCTCCCCCAGCCACATGCATTCATGTAAACTCAGAGCTTTTACTAATAGCTCAATGAATTTTTATTTGTTAGTTCAAAATGAGCAGCCACAACAGACTTTCGAGCATTTCCTGCTAGTATAAATTTCCAGATGTCCTCTGCTGTTTCATTTGCTTTCATATTTGAAGGCAGTTCATGAATTTGAAATTAAATATTACCTTTACTGCACTGGCAATCTTTGAAGCAGCTTCCATTTTAAAAGATCTTGAATCCACAGTGTAGAACACATGACTGCAATTTCCCAAGAACCAAACTCCATTCCTAATGTGCTAAGAAAGTCATGTCTGATTAGTGAATCACCCCCTTCAGTTTGCTTTTCAAATAAATAGCCCCTTTGAATTTTTGAAGGCATTTTGTTATGGAAATCTTCCTATGGTCTTGACAGGTATTTCTCTGGATGCAGAAACCATATCAGCTTAACTTATTTCTTTGCTCTTATTTGTTAGTGATTGACTGCATACATTTCTAAAACTGAATTAGAAACAAAAGTGTGTATTGCAAATTGATTTTTTTGAACTGTCTTCCATTGTCATTTCAGAGATGAGTTTTCAGATTGTTTTTATCTCAGCCTTCTCATTTAAAATTCTAATATTGATTTTGAGAAGCATTCTTTTTTTGTCAATAAGTAATCGATGTTCTTTGTTCACCCCTGGATGAACCTGGATAAATCTGAGAGAGGGCTTGTCTCAAAGAGCTTATTTGAGCATGCTCTGTCTCATCCAAGGGTCAAAGAATGAGGCTACCTAAGCATTTAAGCTACTAAAGGCTCTGTGATAGCTTATCAGAAAAGATTGTGCTGAAGATCTAACACTTTTTTCAGAAAAAGTATTTTTGAAACATGTGAAGGAAAGAGCACTTTGAGCCAATATGAAAAACCTCAACAGGCACTGAGACCTATGTACATGGCCCAAAGACTCAGTTGTGGGATGGAAAACTTCTCTTTTCAAGTTACTCATTCTCTGCTTCTTCCCCTGCCAGTGTTTAAAGGGTCCATATTCATAGAGTCAACTGGCTAGTCAGTCAAATGGAAAAGACTTGATATCTTTGGACATTTTTTAGTATTCTAAATTCTCTAAGACCAGGATCAAATGAAATTGTATTTGTAAAGTGCTTAGCCCAGTGATCAGCACATTATCTTGAGTTGTTGTTTATGACCCCATTTGGGACTTTCTTGGCAAAGATATTGGAGTGATTTACCATTTCCTTCTCCATCTTATTTTACAGATGAGGAAACTGAGGCAAACAGAACCAAATGAATTGCCTCAGATCACACAGCTAGTAAATGTCTGAGATTAGATTTGGTAGATTTTTTTTTTTTCCTGAGGCAATTAGGGTTAAGCAGGGGAAATGTTAAGTGTCTGAGACCAGATTTGAACTCAGGTCCTCCTGACTTCAGGACTGGTGCACTATCCATCTAGCTGCTCCAGATTTGGTAGATTCTTAAATGCTTATTTCCATCCCTTTTTTCTGATTCTTCTCTTATTTATCTTGTCATAAATATTAGCCAGAATTCAAACCCAGGGCTGTTTGATTCCAGTCTTTACTCTAATTTGTCATGTCACAATACACTTGTATTTCTAAACTCCAAGTGGCAGCCTAAGCAGAAAACCAAATAGGAAATCATAGCCTTATAGTCAAAATGAAGAACAATAGTCAGAAAGCCATTTGCGGAGGACTAGTTCTCCACTTACTTATTACTTATTGTGTGTGTGCCATGTCCACCTCTCATTGAATTATAGAGCCAAAAGGGACCTTGGAATTCATCTAATCCAACTACTTTATTTTAAGGCCAAGGAAACAGACAAAGAGCCATGAAAGCACAAGTTACTTGCTCAGGATCATACAACTATTTAATTTTGGGCTGAGGACCAAAGCTCATTTTTTCTGATTCCAAGTCATTTCTCTGATAGGTCAATGGGTCCAAATGTTGTAATTTTTGCAAAATGACCAAGCTCTCATCACCACCATACTTGGCACTTAGTCAGTTTAAATAAGTGTATATCAACACACAAGACCACACAACACAACAGTTATAGCATTCTGAGTTTTACAAAGCATTTTGTGTCTAGGTTTTTGATTGGTCCTCACAACAGCCCCATCAGACAGTCAGTACAACTGTTATTCTCCTCCTTTTTCAGTTGAGGAAAATCAGCCTCAGACACAGTCATGGTGGGAAAGCTGGATTCTCAAAGTTATCATGATTGCGAACTTGAAATTCACACCAACATGGCTTTGAATCTTGTCTTTGACTCTTTCTGTGTGTCCACAAGCAAATCATTTAACCTCTGAGTCAGTTTCCTCAACTACAAAATGAGTATCATAATAACATGATAAATGGGTATTGTAATGATCAAGTGATATCATATTTATAAAGTACTTAGTATGGTGTCTGGCACATAGTCCCTTTCTCTGAGATACAACTTTCTCAACTAGGAATTAGCAGAATAGTTTTGAGTCAGATAATGATTAAAGGACTTTATCAGCCTTAAAGTGCTCAATCCAGTTGAGCTTTTATTACTATTATCATTATTATGAGACTTTAAATGATAATGGAGACAATGCTTACTTTGAAAAAGGGAATATCTGAGTTCAAATCTTATCTGCCACATAGTGGCTGTAGGACCTTGGGCCAAAGAAATAATGTGCTGTTCTTATTTCCTTTTTAGGATTTAATTAGGACCTATTTTAAGAACTATACATATACCTTTTTTAAAAAACCTACGCTGTTTCTCAGAATGTGGGAAATTTTTCTCTACGAATTGGCCAATGAAATCTACAATCCTTTAACAGATAACAAAAACTCCTTTTTCTTCTCAGAGCATCATTTAGTCAAAATTTGTTTACAGCATTACTATCTACAAGCAAATTTACCTAAATATTTCTGGAACTTGTCCACATGGCACGTGGTGCTTTCACAAGGAACTTTGATCCAAGCTTTGATGCAAAAGCCGGCCTTTTATTTTTTTAAATAGTAGAATATATGTCTTATTTACAAAAAGATAAGATAGAGAAGTTTCCCTCTAGACTGTGGCCCTTCACAAAATCTGAATTCCTAATTTGTCTTCTTAATAACTATCCAGCTTAATTTGTGTTTTATTTTGATCCTCAGACCTAGGGGATAATGAAGATAAAGAAACCATACTCCCAGTGGAAGTGAATGGATGAATTTAAGAAGAATATGCTATCCTCCCACCCTGCTAAAAATAATAATAACCACATTGGGTCATATATAAAATAATTCACTTCATTGGACCATGAAAGGAACACATCAGGAGCAAAATAGAAAATGAGTTGAGTTTTGTTTTGTTGTTTAGTATATGAAAGGGCATAGCAATGGTAAGAAATGAGTTTGGTCCTCAAAGTGTCAGATTCTTGGCATTTAATTGTGTTGATGAGTACGGTATCCACTGAATCATGGAATTTAGGAATAGAGTACTCATTTTTCATTATCTTGCTTGGGTACCTTGCTTGCCCTTCATTATGTTTTCAAGCTGATTTTCTCAAGTGAGATATCAACATATTTTATCAATAGACAAAAAGAAAGGCAGATGTGCAAGGGCCGGTTTCATGAAACATAAGAGATTCAACTTTAATAATAAAAGCAGTCATGTCCCTGTTGCATCAGGCCTGCCAAATTGCAAAGTACACTGGCATAGGTGCAGATGAAGGCCACTGGATTTCATCTCAGAGAATGCTGATTCTAATCCCAGTTCTTCTTTTTGCTACCTGTTTGACCTTGTTTAGTCTCTGTGAACTATGTTTTTCTCAACTGTAACATGAGAAACTTGGAAGAAATAATTCTAAATACAAGAATTTTATGGTATCTTTAGAGAATACTCTTAGTTTCTAAAGTATTTCACTTTGAATGATATTTGTGACTTTTTAGAAAAAATTATTCTTGCTCTTCCCTCACTGCTCTAATAGCCTTTATTTTCCAAATAAAGTAGTTGATAGAAACATAAGAGCCCATTTTTTAATACCCTGTGGTGCAGACAAAAAGGGGTGCTGGAAGACTAAGGTTGCAGTCTCAATTTTGCCACCCTTAAGAGTGTAGACTTAGCTTAGGCAACTCAATTTATTGTTCTTGACCTCAGTTTTCTCATTTGTAAAATAGCAATAATAATGTCTTCCTCCATATTCTGTGATGAACAACTGACACTATACATTTATAGACCCTTTCACTCTATAGATGAGAAAATACATTTAGTGATTTCCCTGAGATTATACAGTGAGTAAATACTCAGGTAGAGATTTGACCTCATAAACTAAGATTCTAAATTCAGGACATTTGTCATTGTCCCACATGATATCTCCATTGAAAAAGCCCTAGACTCAGAGGTAAGAGAGAGTTATGTTTGCATCCATGATCTGAGGCATAAGTCCTGTAACCAAGGAAAAGTTACTAAATCTTTCTGGCCCTAGTTTGCTCATCTGTAAATGGGGATAATAATGTTGTTATGGAGAAATCATTTTGCAAAGTTTAAAGAGAAATATGAATATAAACTGCCATTAATGAAAACTCTCCTTGTTTGCAGTACTTGGGACAATTCTTTCTGAGTTGGATGAACTCAGAACTATGTTACTATGGTGGACATTTTCTTCATAAACACACAGGGCAAATGGGCTCATTTAAGAATTATTGTACAATCTGAAAGCTAGCATCAAAGACATATATCAAGAAAATATCAAGGAAGACTGCCCTTGTAACATATCTAGAATGTAAAATAGAAACTGAAAGAATGAACTAATCAGTTCTTGAAACAAATCCCAAAATAAAGACCCCCAAGTATAACAAAATCCAAGAACTTCCAGGCTGAAGAAAAAAAAATAATTCAAGCAGCCACAAAGAAACAATTTAAATATAATGAAGTTACAGTTAGAATCACATAAAATTGTGTAGCCTTCACATTAAAGGAGTGGAAAGATTGAAATATGATATTCTGAGGGGCAAAGGAGTTAGGATTACAACCAAAAATAACTTATTCAAGAAAACAGAATTTAGTCCTTCACAGGGGAAAATGGACATTTAATGACAAAGAGAACTTTCTATAATTCTTGATGAAAAAGACCAGAATTGAATAGAAAATTTGACATTCAAACACAAAACTCAAAAGAATCATAAAAATGGAGGATTCTGGGAAGATAATATGGGTCAGAAAATTCTACATTCTCCAAATGTCCACCACAAAAAAAGACAAAATAGGGTCTCATGGTGAATACACTAATAAGTTTCTATTAAAAATAAAAACAGGCAAAAGGGGAAAAAACCTAACCCTAGAAAGTCACTATGAAAATAAAGAAGACCAGGGGAGGACACTGAAGCAAAAAAAAGTCTGTCCTACCTCAAAGAGTAACATTAAGTAGTCACCTTCCCAATCAGAATTCACAGGAGAACTTAAAAAGGACTTTAAAAACCAAATGAGAAAGATTGAGTAAAAGTAAAAAGGAGTTATCCATGAAAAACAAGAAGACTATGAAAAGAAAGTTAACCAACTAGAAAAGGTGACCTAGAATCTTAAGAAAATGAATCCTTGAAAACATGAATTGGGCAAAGGGAAAACAGTGAAGTTATGAGTCAAAAATAATAAAACAAAAATAAATAATGAAAAAATACAAGAGAATGTGAGGAGTCTTATAAGAAAAACAACAATCTGGACAACAGATCAAGAAAAGAAAACAAAAATAATAGGTCTGAAAGCTACAATAAATAAAAACAATCTTGAAACAAAAGTAAAAGAAAAATTAAAATTGTTCTGAAGTGTTAGAGCAAGAAGGGAAAATACACATAAAAATCCAATGATCTCCACCAAAGAGAAATCCTACAAGGAAATACTATAGAAATGGTATAACCAAAATCTGAAATCCTCTGGTCAAAAGAGAAAATATTACAAGCAACAAGAAGAAAATTCAAATACAATGGAGCTACAATTAGAATTATATAAAAACTACTAGTAGCTACATTAAAATACAACAGGTCTTGGAACACTATATATGTCTAAGAACAAAAGAAAATACTCCTAGTAAAGTTAATCATAATCCTGAATGAAAAAAAGGATGCTCAATGAACGACCAAACTTTAAGGATTTTGTTGCAAAGAGACTTGAACGTAATAGATCCAAGAGAAAAATAAACATCAAAGACTAATTATAAAGGACTCATAGGGACAAATTTATTTTTAATACATGGAAAATATAAACTTTGTCTAGGATTTTCATTAGGAATTAAGTAGTTTAAAAGAAAGACAGGGATAATCCTTAGTATGACATAACTCTAAAAAAAACTGTGAAGAAAAAGGCAAAAAGAGTAATTATACAAATGAGGTGCAAGGGGAAGAACTGATATAGAGAAATCAGGGAAAGAAGGCTGGGAGTTCTGAAATCCTACTTTCTTTGAGAATGAGTTAAAAAGGAAACAATGCTTATGTTGCATAAATACATACATATGCATGTATGTATATGTATATATCTAGAAGGGTATAAAAGTCTCCCGAATTCACAAAGAAATAAGAGGGTAAATGGATAGGGAAAATGGAGAGGATAATAGAAAGATTTTTAGAGGGAAGCCTACTCACATAAGATCAGAGTTAAAGAGAGAACAACACATACATCTAGAAGAGAATAAAAGTCTTCTAAATTTATAAAGCTGTAAGAGGGTGAGGGAATAAGACAATGATAAGGGTATAGAAGGATGTGCAGATTAACAGGAATGAGAGAAAGATGGAGGGAGGGAGAATAGTTTAAGTTTTAGCAGGGCAAGATAGTGGGTAGAAATAGAAGAATTAGGAGGGAGAGGAAAAAAGAATTCCAAACAAAATAAAGAGCAGGAGGAGGATTTATTATGTAAAAAAGCGGAGGGAGTAATCATGATAACAGACCAAATTAAAGATAAGATGGTTTTAATCAAAAGAGAAAAATAGGGAAACTACATTGTCAGACATAGTAACATTGTTTTAGACTATTTAAAATAACTTGACAATATGAGCTTGGGATATTGCTGTTTTGTAGGAAGTAATGATTTGGTGAAGTTAGAAAAATGTGGAGAGGCTTGGACCAAGAAAGAAGATGCTAAAGAGAAGAAAGATAAACTAGCACAGTACAGTCATGCATTGATAGTATGAATCTACTTACACATACATGTGCATGTTATAGATATCTATGTATATGTCTCTCTGCACATATGTTTGTAATATACAAGTGTGTATATGTGTGTTGTACATGTGGGTATATGCATGTGTGGCTGCATGTAATTATATGTGTGTATTTGTAAATATGTGTGTATACATATGTGTGTATGGATTACACAGCAGAGAAAAAAAAACCTACAAGGAAGCAAGAAAAACCATGGACAGCTCTGAATATAATGTGTAATATTTATCATATAAGCTTTCTTGAAATGGGCAGCAGGAGTGGGGGACGTGAGACAGTGAGAACAGTCGGAGGCTGTTGGAGTTCACTGGGAGAGGTGATGAGGGAGCTGGGAAGGGAGGAGGAGGCTGGCTGTGTGGAAACAGTCTCCGCCTGGATCCTTGGGAGGAGAGCGAGGAAGCAATGACAAGGTCAGGGATGGGCCGGGCATTAAGACTGACATTTATGTGGAGCTTGCAACGGGCCCGGGCCTGTGCTCAATGTTTTATTATCATCTCATCTGATTCTCACCCCTCTGCCAGTGCTGTGTTATCCCATTGTATGGATGAGGAAACCCAGTCAAACCAAGAATAAGAGGCTTGCCCAGGATCCCACAGTTCGTAAGTACTTGAGGCTGGATTGGGAATTAAGTCTTCCTAAATTCAGGCTCAACACTCTCTCTAAGTTGGGCCCAATAGACTCTAAAATCCTTTCTAAACTATAACACATGAGCCCCCATCAATGTGTGTCCTTTTACTGGTCAGCTAGAGGACACACTGTTCAAAACAAAGGTATCTCATGATTCTGTAAAGAAAAATAAGGTGGAACATTTCTCCATAAGCCTTAACATTGAATGAGAAGAGAAAAGCTGTGTGGGAATTAAAATGGAGCATCCACATGGCAAGACCATGTGTGGCCAAGGCTCCTCACCGAGAGTCAAACAGATAAAGAAAATACATATAACTAGAATGTATAACAGATTTATACATTCTAGTTATATATATTTTCTTATATATTTATGTATGTATACTATATGTACATATTCAATATGTATTCATATATATGTATATATATCTATATGAAAACAGATAGCTATAGATGTAGATATGAAGAAGCAATCAATGTCTAAGTTACTGACGTCCCTTTTTGATTCGGATTTCATTTTCTGCTGGGCAGCAATGTTCACTGATCCCTGCTGGGCACTATGCTGTTGTGGCTATCCCTGGATAGTTCTGCTTTTACTGAACATAACGTTTGCATTGTGACTGATCTTTAGCCTTTTGGCTCCCATCAGGGTTAGCTAACATGCTGCCCAGTAGGCCCTGAGGATGCTCTGTGATTACAAGCCTTTCTCCTGCAGGGAAAAACAAACTTGCTAAATTCTGTCCAGCAGCTCTTTCATATACCTCAGCATCACTGCAGAAGGCTCCATTGTACTTTTCCCCAACCGGAAAGACCTGCAGCCCCCTCGGCCTCTTACTTCGTGTAGCCTCCAACTACGGATCCCCTTTGGTTGAGCCGCTGGGGCGACTGGCAGTGCCGTGCCCGTCTGTCCGGGTTTGTAACTGGTGAATGCTTTCCGGGCAGGGAAGGTCTGGAGTTGTTTTCAGTCAATAACAACCATTTTCTCTTGGCCAGGCAACAGAGGCCAGGTTCTTTGTTCACTTACAGAACTTTCTTGTCTGACTCATCTCTTAATTCTATGATTTTAGTTTTCTCTGTTCTGCTCTCAGTTGCCAATTGATAGCCAAAAAACCATTTTAGTTCCTAGGATGTATCACAAACTTGGGCTAATATCTCCAGGACTTTAGAAACTTCCTTCGATGAAAAGGAACAGAGTTGTGCTTTAGTGGGGAAATGGTTTTTAACAGCAGCAGCATCCTTTCCTCATCACATTGGAAACAGCAGCTTGTACTTGCTAGAAGAGGCTTAGAAAAGAATAGGAATGTCCTTTCCTTTCATTCTATCACCCCGTTCTGCTGGCTCATCTCCCTCCTTATTCTTTCTGGATTGGGGGGGGGGGAGAAACCTCAGTACATAGTTCAACATCCTCCTTCTATGGGGGAAAAATAAAAAACAAAACCTAAAGCCCAAGAGAGACTAGATAAGTTGGTCTGTGTAACAAGGTGGTGAGTAGAAAGGCAGTTTCTCTGAAGGAGGAGGGTCAGTCCCCTTTGGTTGGGACTGTAGAGCTTGCCACCTTGAGTCCATCATCTGAGCCTAGAACCCTCAGGCTCTCAATGTGATGTTTCTCTCCCTTGCACTGCTTCCCCCTCTGTCTTCCCCCTTTGTCTCTGCTCTTTGGCAGGGCTGAGAGGTTCACATTCATGTTTATAATTTTAAAGTCAGGAGGTCCCTAGATCAGAGCTGACATGGACCTTAGAGGCCAACTGGCTCTCTCCCCTCATTTTAGCAAGGAGCCCATTAAGGTCATGCAAGTCTCAAGGAGAAGACTCGGGATCACACTCAGTTGGCTTCTCATTACAGGGCCCTGCCTCCCCTTCCCTGAAATGCAACATGTCCCAAGTCTAAGCTTCCCTTGGCCCAGATGGGGCTGCCCTTGGACCTTCCCCATGCCCACTACTGACGGGGTCACCTTGGAACCCTCCCTCTCCTTTCAGATGGATTTTGCGGCCACTTGGAGAACAGATCCGGTTCAGTTCTTACTGATTCTGATTGCTGACTCATGAGTCATCTTTCTCAGAAGAATGGTTTTGCTTTGAGTATAGAATTTCATAGGAAGGGGGAGAGAGGAAAATCCTCAGACAGTGGTAGGGAGGGAAAGGCACTGGCTCTGAATTCAGGGGACACAAATTCAGATCACCAGTAATTGTCTCACTCACCTTCCAGGTGACCATAGGTGTCCTCAGTGTCCCCATCTATAATGGGAGGGATCAGACTAGATGGGACTCTGAGGTCCCTCCTGGCTCTATATGATCCTATGTCCCAGATCTCTTGCCCTCTCCCTTGGGCATAACCCCACATACTTCATAAACAATAAGGGCAGGATCTACCTCCATGAGTCTTTATAAGGGATATATGACTTGTAAGCCAGTGGCAATAATCAATCCTCTGCCTCCTTGTTTAGTCACTTAGGTCCCTCAAGAAATATTTAATCTTAATTATTTAATTAACAATTAATTAAATTATTTAATAATTAAGAAATAATTTTATTTCTGGTTAGTGTATTGGAAGGACCATGGGTTTAAATCCAATCTGTGTTACTATCTTTTTGATTTGGGACAAATCCCTTCATTGTTCTGAGCCTCAATTTCCTTACCTGCGAGAGGGGATTAGACCAAAGAACCCTTTGCCTCTAACATAAGCATCTTCTGTAATGTATTGTAAAGGTTTCCTTTTGAAAGTCACCTTTGAAAGCCAACCAGTACCCCCAAGCCTGAGCAGTTGCCTATTTGTCCCCTTTTATGATAAGTCCCATTTCTTGGGTTCCATTGATAGCATCGTTATCTTGTTCCTCCACTCTCTACGTAACAGGCTGGCGATAAGAAGAATAGTCGGAGCAAAGGAAGTTACATTACGGCAGAGTCAAATCTAGGGCAATGAAGGCAGTGTTCAGGGAAACCCAATTGGAAAGAAAGGACACAGAGCAGATAAATGATGAGGTGCCTTGGGGTTATAAGTGCCATGGAGCAATAAATACACAAGGAATAAAAAAAGGTTGGTGTGAATACGGAAGAGCAGAAAGTAATCAAGAAGTAGAAAGAAGGCTATGAAGGGTATAAAAAGCTAGGGCCTGAGTTAAGGGAGTGGAAAAATGGATAAGGATGGGGATTGGAGCTTGAAAGGCAGAGAGCACAGGGGTTAAGAAAGATGTAGTCCATCATAAATCTGTTCTGAGTGCAAAAGGAACACAAGGTCAGCGAATAAGAAAGGCAGTCTGTGGAGGAGTGACACTGATACATTACTGACGTAAGCAGCCCTCGGTAAACCTGATATGATCTTAATCATTTCAAGTTAGGAGCTGAAAAAAAAGAGAGAAGGTAAATATTGAAACTGGTATTTAAGCATAATAACCACGTGTGGTCGCTTTCATGAAGCTGCTTTTTGTGGTCCTGACCCAGAATTTGGGAAGTATTTAAAACAAACAAAGTTTTCAAAATAGAACATAATTCCATCTTTGGAGACTGCTGAGAGGGTCTGCTATAGTCTCTCAAAATTTCATGTGTGAGCCTTTGTATGTGTATGGAGTGTCCTAAAAATCTTAGTGCCTTTTAGAGCTAAAATAACTAAATGTTAAGCAGTTGAACTATAAAACAGCTTTAACACTTTTGGGAAACACTGTAGAGTCTCTTCATGACTAGAATGTGTTCTTTATTGTTTTCCCCCACACAACTTCTTGAGGTAGATAGGAACCATATTATCATCCCTATTTGCAGAAATTGAAACTGAGAATCAGAAAGAAAGGGATTTGCCTACAGCCATGTAGCTAAGAAGAGGGAGTGCCGGGGCACAACTCTAGTCCTCTTGGTTCTAAGGTCTGTATTATCTTCCCTACAACAAACTGTATCTTACTGTGGCATTTATCTATTTGTTCAGCCATGCCAGTTGCTTTCCTCTTCATCCATCACCTCACAAAATCCCATTCTGTATAGTAATAGCCCTTTATATCTTCTCAAGTGCCTTGACATACATTGTCTCATTTGATTCTCTAAAACCATGCAAGACTATCAAAGAATGATTATTTTCATTTTCCTGATAAGGAAACAGAGTTCCCAGAATTAAAGTAAAGTAAATTAAATTTGTCCAGAATTGCAAATTTGGGATGGAGTTACCAGCACACTGACTCTTTGGAAGTTTGGGGATAGGATGGTCCGGGAGAAGCTGAGATATTGATACCGGATAATGGTGGATTGAATGGGTGGATGTTGAAGTTTGGGAGAACAATGGAGTTGTGGCCAGCAATTGACATAAGGTAGAATTATTGAATATCACTTGAACAGATTTTTTAAACAAGTCCAAATTCTAAAAGCTGAGCACAGGTAAGAAAGAGCAAGTATAGGAGCCGTGAGTGCGTTGATTAGGAATCTTAGCAAAGCCTCAGGATGACACAACTCATTTCACCCTCTTCTCACTGTCCCCTCCAAACTAGGTAATAAGAATTGGGATCCTACTCAACAAAGAGTCACAAGGGTCAGATCCTGAAGTCTGAGAGACAGCAATATTGATGCTAAGTATTATGCCCTCTATCTCTCTAAGAATGATCACTGAATGGTACCAAGAGCACTGGAACCCAGGTTAGAATATCATTGAGTATTGGAGTTGGAAGTGATCTCAATGCTCATTTATTTTTCCCACTACTGGAATAGAAATTTTCTGTGTAACATTCCTGAGAAGTGGCCACTGAATGTTTGCTTAGAGATCTTCAGTAATGAATGGCCCCAACCACTCAAAGCAGCTCATTCCACTTTTGGATCACATTGATTACTCCAAATTTTTTCTTCAATCAAGATATAAATGTTAATCTCTGGCACCAGAGTCTATTCTCTGGGACCAAACAAAAGAAGGCTGCCCACTTGACGGCCCTTCAAATTGTTGATGAAAACAGTTAAGTGCTCCTTTTTCTATTTAGACTAAAAATATGCATTTCCTTCATATGCTTAAGTGACAGGGTTTCCATTTCCCTCACCATTCTTGTAATGTCTTCTGGACAGTTCCTGCTTTTAAATGAATTCTTTTTAAAATTCAGCCCCCAGAATTAAATGTCAACCTCAAGAAGCACAATAGAGAGGGGCTATCTCTTGACCTGTTTTATATATTATTATTCCAAAATCACTATTAGTTAATTGATTGCCAAGTCATACTATTTAATATTGAGAATGAAACCCATTAATAACCTTGAATCTTTTCATTTAGACTATTATCTGGCTTATCCTCCATCCTGCACTTTAAGCGTTATTGTTGATATTGCAATTGACCTTGCAATTAAACTCATTAGAATTCATTTTATTATTCTAATCTAAGAGATCTGGGTTCAAGTCCTGGCTCCACCATTCACTAACCTTTGATCTTCAAAAAATTACTTCATCTTCTTGAATCTCAGTTTCCTACTTTATTAAAATGAGCATAATAATGTTTTCTTCTTAGTTCCCTTCTTCCCAGGCAGTTGTGCAGAAAGCTTGTAACTTTGTAAACTCTAAAGAGCTGTAGATTTAGAATCATCATTCACTGTTATGATCACCAGAGCCTGAAATGGGATCAGCACACGGATAGAACAGATCCCCTCCTGGACCGTGTATGTGAGAAGAGGAGCTGACAGCCAGGACTAGAAGAAGCAGCCTTATCTCCAATTCCCCAAGTTCCATGCAAGATTTTTGCTGGCATATTGCAGAACTGTAGCCTTCCCATAAGCACAGGAGGACCCAGAGGACAGTCTCTCCCTTTTGGTGACCTGAAGGTCAGTCTCCAGGAAGGGAGGACAGAGCTCCCTTTTTGATTTATGCAAAATATCGAATGGGCTTCCAAATAACCTTAGTTTCTTCCTCTATAAAAAAAAATTAGAAGGATGAAATAAATTATCTGTAGATCTTTTCCAACTCTAAAATACAATGATATCATAAGCTGATGCTTGCAGGGGACCTTCTCACAGATTTCAGCTTGGATGCTCTCTCTCAGAATTCTCCAGCTTGATCCCCATCCCAATCTGAGCAGTGCTTTTATTCCATCCCTCATTATTATTCACTGTGGATACCGAGCAAGGTTGGCAAAATTTAGCTTCTCACTGCAGCAACAAAATCACAAGCAACAATTTTGCCCTAAAGCTGCTGGTGGTGAGACCAGTTCTTGTGGACAGGAGGATTTGGGGGTCCTTGCTGCCTCGGATGTGGTCTTTCTGGGTTAGCAAGGAACTCGTTCTTGGCCTCGGGCATTTATTGATTTAGCTCCTAAGATGCAGAGCAGGATGCTGGTGGCTGACATCCCAGCCTCCATCCACCTGGCCCACAGCCATCTGCTCTGCAACCATCAGCACTTTTTGGTCCTGCTGTTTGGCCATTTGGAGGCTGGAGCTTTACATATCGATCTATAATCTGCTGAGTGTCACTTTGTGGGTGTGAGTCCAGAGAACAGACAGGAGCTAATGATGCATCTTCAGGGGCTGTCTGATGGCATTAGCACTTCTATATCCCTTTTGAAATGTCTTGGGTTTGCCCCCTTCTCAATTCCTCCTTTTGATAGCCTAACATCATATGATTTAGAGCTGGGAGGACCTTTTTAAAAAAATTAAAAATGGCACAGAGGTCTATTGGGGCAGAGAAACATTACTTATTCCGGGCCACACAGCTAGTAAATAGCAGACTCGGGATTCAAATCCAGGTCTCCTGACCCTCTAGTCAATGTTTTCTCACTACCATCCAGGGACTTGTTTGTCTTTACCTCTTGGATGGATTATTGCTGTAGCTCCCAACTTATACTAACTCTTCTTTAAATCTGACCTCTATAAATTTGTCAAATTAACTATCCTAATGCAACCTCTTCATTTTCTGCATTAATCCACATTAATCTACAACTCCTAATTCTTCAATGTTGTTGTTATTGAGTAGTTTCAATCTTGTCCAACTCTTTCTGACCCCATTTGGGGTTTTCTTGGTCAAGATAGTAGAGGGTTTTCCATTTCCTTCTCCAGCTTATTATACAGGTGGGGAAACTGAGGCACACAGGGTGAATGAAGTGCCTGGCTCAGGGTCACACAGGTAGATTTGTTCTCAGGAAGAGGAGCCTTCCTCACTCCAGACCCAATGTTCGATGTACTGAGCTCTGCCCTAAGTCCCCACCAAAGCCAACATAATGGCTCATCCTTCATCTGCTGAGGGAAGAGTAGTCTCTAAACAGAGTCCCAGTTTAGCATCAAAATTAAGTGATGAGTTATACCAGCAAGTGACGCTTGTGAGAGAACGGGGGCTAAGTTCTCTCCACACAAAGTAAACCCTCAATATCTGAGGAAGGAAAAACCAGCCATGAGATCTTTTTGTGACTCCCCTCCTAGTTAACAGTCAGGACTAAGCAGTTGGACAGGTAAGGGCTTCCTGACTTTTCCCCCCGCCCCCAACTGCCTCCTGGATCCTCTGAGAAATGGGATTTCTACCTCCCGCTCCTGATGTATGGAAGAGCCTCGGTGACTGACTGACTTATTTGACTCCACTGCAACTGTGTCAGCCTGTCACCTTCGGGCAGATTTATTGCCCAGAGGCCTAACTTGCTAGAGTGATTCCTCACTCGGTGCCATTTGGTAGGCAGGTATTTTGGGAACAAGGAGGAACTCAGGGTGATTGGCTAGCTCTCCCCAAGGACCAATATGTGCCTCAATAAGTGTAGGATCTGGGGAGAGATTTTTAGGTAGCTAGACAGCTTTTATCAAAGGTCGGGGGCACTTTTCACTTAATCCAGAGTACTGTTCTCAAGCAAAGCTGTGGATGTGTTTGATTTCTCTTCTTAAGGATGAGAAAGGGAAAGGAGAAGGTCTCTGCTGTAAACAATTGTTGAACAGCCCTTAGGACTCCCTTGCCTCAACATCGTTCTTTGTAAACATGAGATCCCTGGGCCAAAACGATAGCCAAACTATCAGTCATTTTCCAATGGGGAGAGATTATACAGCCTAGAATTTTGTTGGAAGATGATCTCTCTCATGGAAGGTTACCTATAGTCTAATAATTGCCCATTTACATTCTCCATCCCTCCCTCTTTCTCTTCCTGTCTCTAACTGATGTTGTTTTCAATGCTTGGGATCTATTACAATAATGGATTACCTTCATGCTAATCTTGACTTTTTCATATCATCGTTTTCCTGATTTGGAGAGAGAGACACCTCTACCCTCCCACCCCCCACTGGGACCTTCCAGATTTCAGGCTTGGGAAGTATCCGGGCAGAAGTTTGGCAGGGCTTGAATTCACTGCTGGTATGTGGTTTACTTCATATTTGCTTAGTACCCACAATGTGCTGCCAAGAAAAGAAAGTTTCCTACATGGGAATGTTGCCATGGAAGAACACAATGAAATTCTTTCTTTTAAGAAGCAGGTGCCCCAGGAACCAAATCAAGAGCTTCATTCCGTCACAAGCAATTGCTGAGAACTGGGTCTTGAAAGGCAGGATTTTTATTTCCCTGATCTCTTCCTCCCCTCTTCACTTCCCTTTACCCCAAACCTTCAATCCTGGCCCCCTGGCGGCTGCCATTTTCTTCAGTATCCTGGGAAAAATTTCCCCAAATTTCATTCATCATGAAAAATGGTGATTTGCAAATCTTTGAGTAAGTTCTTCTTAATCTTTCATTTAAATACTTCTTCTATCATTGTATGAATATATACTTTGATGTATCCATGACAACACTGATAGTGATTCTCCTTCCTTCAGTGCAGATTTCAACCCCACCACGTTTCTTGTCTGTGTCTGCCCAGATACTTCCCATGGATTTTTCCAACACCGTTTAAATCTTTTCTGATTCACATAATATTTCAAGGATGACAGTGGGGCACTCTTATTGTTGATCTGTTCTCCCTCCCTCTTTTTCTCTTAGAGTAGATCTCTGTAACTCTCTCAGACTGAATATTCAGTGGCTTCCAAGGGGCAGGTATTATTCTAATCAGGACTTTAATTCAGAGCTTTGACCTGCTCAGTTTCAGACCCAGACTGATTTGTCCCCTTTTTAGTCAACACAGTGGTCTAGACCATGACTTCTTAGACTTTTTCCACTCGTGATCCCTTTTCACCTGAGAAATTTAGATGACCCCAGGTATATAGATACATAAAATAGATCTACAAATCAAATATTTACTGAGAATAAATCCTAATTTCATGAACCTCACAAGATCCCCTATGGGGTTATACACCACAGTTTTGGAAAGTGGGGTCTAGAGCACATCAGATTAATACTGAACCTGGTGCAGATGCCCCACAGGCTTAACTCCCTTGAGTTCTCAATTTGCACAAAAAGTTACTATAGGTAGAGAAAAGTGCCCTAGATTTGGCCAGAGATCACCAGCAATTTTGTAGAGAAAAGTGTCAGCTCAATAATTAAGTTGGAAGCCAGAAGGCAGAAAATTTTAATAGTGAGGGAGAGGAGAGGAATTAAAAGCACTGATTGGAGAACCTTTTTTTCAAGGGGGTTAGCCAAGAAAGAGAGGAGAGAAATAAGATGATAGCTGGTGGGGAGAATTTTGTCACATGATGGTTTTTAAGGATGGGATAGACCTGAACAGGTGTATAGGCAACAGAGAAGCAGCCAGTAGAGAGAGGGGATGATTGAAGAAAAAAGAGAAACTTGGATGATAAAAGGGGGTAATGCAATTTCCTGGAAATATAGAAAGGGATGACTCAAATGTGCATGTAAGGAGGCTCCCTGGCAAGGAGAAGAGCCATACATCTACATGGGTAGTAAAAGGCAGAGATGGAATTTGAATCTCATTCACCTGATTCCAAAGCCCAAGCTCTTTCCATCACCCACAGGCTCTTTCTCTAAGCTTCAAGAGGGGTGCTCCACCATCTCTGAAATAGCTCCTTTTCTATTATACAGAGGCAGCTGTTTGCTTCTCTGGGTTTGTTTTGGGGGCAAGTGGGCAGAGCTAGCTCTGGAAAGCTGGAAGGCCATCACTGATAGAACCACAGGATCTTAAGAGTTTGAAGTGACCTGGGAGATCACCCACAGTGACCTTTCATCCCATTGCCCGACATTTTTGGCCTCCCCAGTGACTGTCCAGTTTCTCCAAACAACCTTGAGAGACACAGATATTCTCGGCCTCCTATCGTGTGAACCTCCCCTTTTGTTTTGTTACTTTCTTAGATTTTTATTTTGATTTAGACAAACTCATGTTCTTGTTCCTCTTTTCTCCTTTATGTCTTTCAGTAGGGAAGACAGCACCTCCTCAGAACAGAAGGCCAAAAGGGAACAGGGAGAGAATGGGGAAAGCCAAATTAAACCAGAGAAAGCTTTAAAAATAAAATTCCTTTTATCCTCCTAAGTTCAGCCTGTTTCTGTTTTCAAAAGCTGAGAACTAGAGGTCTGGGCAGTGATGAAAGGGCTACTGTTAGAGGCATTTGAGAGGCTTTCAGCCAAAGTACAAACTATCAAACAACTTGGCTCTGGCCTTAGACTTTAAAGGGAGAAACTACAGAGTTTAAAGTGCAAACTCTGACCATCAGCTCATTGAAGATGTATTTTGCACCAGAAGTCTTAAGGAGACTTTACTGGACAGAACAACTCAAAATGCCCAGCTGTCTAAATAATATTCCTACAAGAATCCTACAAGAGGTACAGTGAAAAGGGGACTACATTGGATTGAATTAGAAATCTGGACTCTAATCCAGAGTCTGGGCTGGGGTGACCTCACGTGGATGATGATGGATTCACGGTATCTGATGAAATCTGTCCTTCCCCCTCCTCTCCATCCCAGGGCACAGGTGACAAGTACAGGAGGATGCTGGGAATGACAAAACGGCCGTTAACTGGACCCTAGGATGAGAGAGGTCCTCACAGAGCCCTCTGGGAGAGGAGCAAGATCATGCACACACCATCCTCTGTGTCTAGGCTCATCCTGAAGGCTCTGAGGTTGGATGAGGATGAAGTCCTAGTAACATTGCCTGGGGCAAAGCTCACAGAATGGAATTGGAAGCAGAATTAGAACATGGAGTGTTAGAGTTGGAATAAGCCTTAGAACATGGGTTACATAATGTCATATCAGGTTATCGTTTTAGATTCTGGTCATTAAATCTAGAACAAATAATCATTTATTGCATTTTAAAATATAAAAATCACTCTTTGGCAATCGATAGTACAAAGACAGGTGTTGAGCTGTCTCTCTGGCTGTGGTCTGGCAACCCCTGTTATAGAATATCAGAACTGGAAAGAACTTTAGATAAAAAGATAGAATGTTATACCTGGAAAGAATCTTAGAATATAGAACATACAGTAGGAAAGGACTAGAGAATATAGAATATGGAATATTAGAACTGTAACCTAAACCACAGGTTCTTAACCGGTTTTGTTTAATGCACCATTTTGGCAATCTGATGATGGCAACAGAACTCTTTCCAGAATGATGTTTGAATGCAGAAAATAAAACACATAAAATTATCAAATAAACTAATTCTATTGAGATATAACTCTAGATAAATAGATATGTATATATTACATATATTTATTTTATTAAGGCTTTTTATTTATAAAATATATGCATGGGTAATTTTTCAACATTGACCCTTGCAAAACCTTCTGTCCCAAATTTTCCCCTTCTTCCCCCCACCCCTGCCCCTAGTGGCAGGTAGTCCCATACATGTTAAATATGTTAAAATATATGTTAAATATATAAAAACTATGTATACATATATTGGATTTATTTAAATTTACAGACTCCAGTTCAAGAGCACTTGACTTTCCCTTTTAGTCCTCAAAGAAGGCCCAGAGAAACTCACATAGGTAGCAACTGGCAGAATGGGGATGAAAACATAAGTGTTCTAACTTCAGGCTCCTTATCAGAATGTCCTGCTTTCTGGGAGAACAGCAGAGAATTTTCATTATCATTTCTACCCACCTGTCCCAGGCAGGACAGCCTCAGAATAGCACCAAGAAAAAGAAACTTTACAAGATCAAAGCATCTCAGAGCTGGAAAGAAAAAGGACCTAGTCCAAAAAATTCCAGACTCCCTTCTAGAGTATCCCCATCCTATCCATTTAAATGCCTCCAAGGCTGGGAACTCACTCCCTCATGAAGTGTTATATAACTAGAGCCAGGCAAATGTGATCCTAATTTTCAAAAAGGAAAAGAATGTAAATTTTCCAACTGTAGGCTAATACATTTTAATGTCAATATTAGTAGAATTATAAAAGACACCTTGTAAGCTATTAGAAGACATTGATCACAGTGAGGTTTCAGGGGTTCTTCGAAAACAGATTATGATAGATTAATCTCATATTCTTTTTTGATAGGAATAACAGACTTGGAGATAAAGAGATTTTGTAAATATAACATATGTGGATCTCAATAAATCATCTGATAAAGTCTCATAGAATGTCCTTGTGGACAAAATAGAGATGTGAACCGATAAGACTATTAGAGGGATTTGGGAATGATTGCTCCTAAAAAGTAATGATTAATGGATCACTGTCATCTTGAAAGGAAATCAATAGTGGAAGGCCATAGAAACTTTGACACCATGCTGTTCAACATTTTTATTAATGATCTGGACAAAAAGAGACAGCGGGCTTTACAGATGGCATGTTATAAGAAAGCGATGAGGAGTCAGGATCTAAAAAAGTGTGCAGTTTCCTGGGATGACTTTTAATCTAATAAAACAAAATTCAGTAGGAGATAAATACAAAGTCTTTTTACTTATTTTCAAAAATTCAAATGGTCAAGGGAAGTGGGTATGTGGTTTGTGAAGCGCTTAGCACATGGTAGATGCCTAATAAATGCTCGTTTCCTTCCCACCTATAGCTAGCTGCTCTTTGCACAGACTTTATAGAAGTGAATTTGTTCCACAAGGGGAAAGAATCCCAGAAGATTCAAAGGCCAGGAAAGTCACCTCTCTGTGGTGGAGTAACCTCGCACGGGGTCACTGATCTGGGACGTTAAGGTCTCTATACATGGCCACAATAACTGCACCCCGTAACAACAGCTGTAACAGACAATTACTTGCCACATCCACCCCTTATACCCTCAAGGTCCAACAGTTGGGGAGCACCTAGAAATAAGCACTGAATGGAGCCAGCATCCCCCCTCCTTTGTCTCTAAGGCCTCCTGTTACTCTATAACATGCCTTGATTTTGTGTGTAGACTTTCTTGGAATGCTTTCTCCCTCTCTTATTTCCCTGACCATTAAATCTTGCTCTGCCTGGCTCACCAACGACAGGCCTTTGAAGACGTCCCCAGAAAGGATGATTCCCTGTTTGCAGCACCCCAAGCCCTCGTCTGTTTCATTGAGGACACAGACCTGTCTGTTTTCGTGGCTTTTTGCCTTGTAATCTGGCTTCCCTGTGCACGCCTGTTGTAGTCCAGCTTCCCTCTGTGAGCTCTGCTGTGTCTCTTGGTCACCGACTCACTCCAGACTTGGCCCCGTCCTTGGGATATCCAGTGGTCACTGACCTCAGGAGGTGGAGAGAAGAGCCAGTCTGTGACCTGAGAGGGAAGCTGAGGCTAAGGGAGGCCAAAAGAATGCATCACCAGAGCCAGAGCATCCCACTGCTTCTTTGATTACCCTGTGAGTCATTTAGGAGACCAGGAAGGCTGTGCTCCGACTCTCCTTCCAGGGGTTCCTGACCATTTTGAGTATCAGAGATTCCCTTAAAGGTCTATAAAGCTCTTCTTATAATAAATTTTAAATTGTTAAAATAAAATATGTTTAAATAAATACAAGGAAATAATCACACTGAAGGAAAGTTATTAGTACTAATTTGTTAAAGTCATGGAACTCAGATTATGAACCACTTGCTGCCAAGGCACTGGTAAGTCGGGCTACCTTTTGGGGACTTGGTCGTACAAAGACAGAGATTACAAAGGCGAGCTAAAGGGGAAAATTACAGAATACATTACGGCACAACCAAAAGATCCCTGATTGAAGACTGAGGGCTAGCCTTGGTTTCTCATGGCTGCTTTCCTATCTTTGTACTGTTTGCTGTGGTATGAGTCTTTGTGAACCTTGGTTTCCTCACCTGTAGAATGGAGATAGTTATTTTCACTAATGATTTTTCACAGAGATGTTGCTGTAAGGAAAAACACTTGTAAACTTTATACACATATATATAAACTCTTAAAGTAATTTGTAAATAGTTAATATTCTAACCTCAGAATAAGCTCCCAGAATTAAGAAATAAAATGAAATGCCCAAAGGAGTGACATGTTAGTAAATGTTTAACAACTAGCTCTCCAACAACAACAACAAAACACAACATATTTTTCAGTTTAATTCTCCAATCACTAACTCTAGACAATTGAGAGAACAATGAATCAAGATGTGATTTGTTGATTTCTAGGGTGTAAATACTGAAACTGATAATTTAATAGTCTTGAAAGTAAAATTCAAGGTGATTCCATCATACCCTTACATTTTAAAGTTTGGTTTAGAGGAATTAGTTAAGATGGGTTTTGAATTGTACCCCAAGGTTCTCTGCTATCAAATTCCTTCTTCATCATGTTTAGAGTGCCCTCGAAAGCATCACCAATGAAGAGTCGCCATATGTAGCTTGACACATCTTCCTAATAATTCTGGAGAGTTACACAATAGTTTACATTTTTAGCACTTTCGTATGGATTATCTTGTTTGGTTTTCACATTGACCCTCTATCAGAGGGTCATATCAAGACTATATCAAGACTAGTATTACTATCTCCATGTTACAAATAAGAATATTTAGGCTCAGAGTACTGAGTGCTCAGTTCAGGAACACAAAGCTAGTAAGCGATAGAGTCTCCAAACAAACCTAGAGCTTGTTTCAAGCCAGGACAATTTCAATTATCTAACAAGTTCTCCCATGCAAATGCCTATGGGGAGGTTAAAGCACAAAAATGTTCTTTGGGAGCATTTTATAAATCAACCCAGGATTTCAGAATTGGAAAGGACTTTCAGCCTCTATTAGAATGTAAGATGCTTGAGAACAAGGACTATCATTTTTCTGTCTTTATATTTCCAGCACTTGAATAGCATCAAAGGAGCTTAATGAATGCCTCTTAACTGACTGACCTTATTGGACATCTAATCTAATTTATATCTAAAAACAACGCCCTCTCTCACATACACCAAAAATGGATATTCATTCTCTGCTTGAAGACCTCTAAGGAGGAGGATGCCTTTGTCTTTTTAGAAGGTCTTTAGGAAGTTGCTTTTGGACAGCTCAAATCAATGATTTGTTTTTTTCCTGACATCAGGACTAAATTGTCCTCTCCCAAACATCTACCAATTGCTTCTGGCTGTGCCTTCCTGGGGAGACGCTGAAACAAATGTTATTCCTGCTCCACATGAGAGTTCTTCAGACACTTCATCACATGACATTGATTCACGGTTTTTCAGCATTCTGGTTGTATTTATTGGTCAGGACATTCTACACAGCCTGCCAATGTCTTTCTTAAACCACAGGGCCAGAACTCTTCAGGGTGACAAGAACAGAATATAGCAAAACTCTTGTCTCCCTATTTCTGAAAACTATGTCTATCTTAATGGATCAGAGGCTCTTGGGTTCCAAGTCCATAGGTCACTAAAACACCTAAATCTTTTTTAAAATAGCTACTCTCTAACCATGCCTCCTTACCCTACACTCTGGTGTTGATTTCCTGTGTTCAAGTGTAAAAGTTTGCATTTGTCAGTGTTTAATTTCATCTTATTAGATAGATTCAGCTCAATGCTCTGATCTCTTCGTTTCCTTTGTGATCCTGCCTCTGTCACTCGATGTATCAACTCTTCCTTTCAACTTTGTGTTGTCAGTAGATTTAATGAGAATGCCATTCATACCTTCACGTAAATCATTGGTAAAAATGTTGAAGAACACAGATCTTCAGAAAAGTCCTTTAACGACATTGACTTTGAACCATCAACAACTATCCTTTAAGTCCATCCTGACACCCAGTTAAAAATCTACCTAGCTGTATTCTTGCCAAATTCCTATTTCTCCTCCTTATCCACAAGAATAATAAGGGAAACTTGAAAGATATTTTAGTTTTGCTAAAATCTATCTCGACTCTATGCACAGTTTTTTCCTCATCTAGTAATTCAGTAACTCTATCAATATAGGATTAGGGAAGTTATTTTGACATGAATCACTTGTTCTTGTCAGAACCTACTGGTTCTTTGTGTTCACCACTTCTTTTTCGAGATGTTTAGCAACTCACACATACATATGTCTATTCATCTATCTATCTATCTGTCTGTCTGTCTATCCATCTATCTATCCTGATTTCTCTGGGGCTCCTCCTTACAGATTATCTGTGGGGCAGATAGTCTATGCTATATGGACACTGATTCTTTCTGGTTCAGAGCAATGGCTGCTCATCTGGCCTCCTGCTTGCTCTGGATAGCCGTTAAATACATCCTTAGATGAAAATAATAAAGACCAAAGGATGTCTATCATTTCTTTGGAAGACAACTTTTACATGTCCAGACATCAGACTGGAGGGGAACAGGGAGAGAGAAGATTCCTGATCCTGTGCTCTGTCCATGGTACCACCTAGTTGCCAATAGATAGGTAAATAGACAGACATAGATACAGATTTAGATATAAATTGATATTAATATATAACTATGTACATAACATATACACGTATACATTTTATAAAAACAGGCAGAGACAGAAAAAGAGAGACAGAGAGACAGATGGGAGAAAGAGAAAAACAAAGAAAGGGAAAAAATGGAGTCAGACATGACTGAACAACAAGAGTCCCTCACACTGCTAATGCCACGATCTTATACTCTACACATCTAGAAGGGATAAAGTATATTCTGAAATCAGGAACTTTTTTGGTGCCCACCTTCATGAACAGAATGCCATTTGTGGTCAGGTACCAGAATAATGAATAGAGCATGAGTCTGAGAGTAGGAAAAGAACAGATTTATTTTTAATCTCACCATTAACTTCTGATGGGTTCTTGAGCAAGTCAATTAACTGTTTCATGGATGTTTTTTTAAAATCAAGAACATTACAAAACTTTTGTGTGCTTCAAATAATAAGCATCGGTTTCAACAATAGTAAAAAATGTCCTCTTCCTTTCCTTTATAATATTTTTAATATGTTAATTAGTCTACAACCATTATCTTTGAGTGATACCCCCTTATAAACATAGGTCTCTGGAAAATTAAGGGGGGAGGCTAGCTCTTTAAGTCAATGTGATAAATATGTTGAGTGCTACAACAGAAGTATAAATTGATTTAGGAATGCAGAGAAAGGATAACTTGCCTCTCTCTTGGCTTCAAGAAAGAAATGGAGAAAGAGATATTTCATTTGGTGAATGCATGTTAAACTATCATCCTAAATCTTTCCTCTCTTTCTTAGTCCAACTCTTAGGGGGGAAAGTCTAAATTTGTTGTCTCCACTTCCTCTTCTTCTATCCCTCAGCTTTGCAATCTGGCTTCTGAATTTATTACTCAATCCACTGGATGGCTTCTTGTATGTGTAACCCTCCAACCCAGCTGGCACAAATGAGGTGCTTGATGAATGATTGTTGACTGATTGATAGATGGAGTTTGTTTGTCAAATCTAAAAGTGACACAAAGCTGAGAGGGACAGTTCACATTATTTGACAGAATCAGGATCCAAAAGGACATTCACAAGCTAGAAAAAAGTGGGCCAACTACGTTTTCAAATGCTATACACCTTAAAACCAAACTTTAACAATTGGCCAAATAACTTCTAAAATTCAGCATAGAACAGGGATATTTACACAACAATTATAATGGGAAAATATCTGAGAGTTTTAAACAATCACAAAGTCAAACTGGGACAAGAGAGTTATATGGAAGTGCCTAATGCTACTGTTAATCTAGACCATGTATGATATCAAGGAAAAAAGAGGTGATCGTCCCCTTGCATTCTGCCCTAGTCAGTTTATATCAGGAACAGATTCTGGACATTACATTTTAGGAAGAACATTTTAGTAAAGTAGCATTCATCCAGAGGAATGTGACTGATGAGGGGCCTGCAGATCATTCTATACAGATATGACTAAAGGATTGGGGAATATTTAGCAAGAAGAGACCCAGATGGAGCAACATAACTATGTTTACATATTTGGAAGGCTACAATGTGTAAAAGTGATGGCAGGACTTATTTTGCTTGACTCCTATGAAGAAGTAGGAGGGACAAAAGAGAATCAGAGTCAGATTTCATCCCAATGTAAATGTAAAAATAAGAACAGGGCAAATGTGGAATTGGTTACCTCAAGGAGTCACAGATTATCCCTTGCTGGAGGTTTCTAAGAAGATGGATGACTGCTTTGCAATCGTGTTCTAGAAAAGGGTTCTTGACCAAATATGAATCAGGCTAACTATCATCTGACATTCTTTCAAACTCTGATATTCTGGGATTAAAAAACCAAATACACAAAATGAAATTCTTGATGAAAATACCCAAGTATACATATTAGCTAATGCTACTGAATAAAAAGCATTTGAAATTATAAGATAATTTGAAGAAACATAAATACCTCGTCAAATTGTTTAATTTGTCTTAATCTCCCCCACCTTCACCACCACTACTACCACTGACACTTTTGATCAGAACACTGATTCTTTATATAAAGAATTTTACTTTTTTTTTTTTTTACATAGAGTAAAAAACAAAATCTAATTAAGGCATAGGCATAATAATGATGTTTCAGCATTTTCACAAAAGCTCCTATAGTCTCTCTTCGACTATACATTTAAATTATTTTAGTAAGGATATCTTTAGTTCTTAAGGGATTTTTCATTCATTCAGTAGTACTCATAATTATTGCTCAGTGCACTTATTTTGCATCCAACATATTTTTGAATTTCCTTGCTCAAAGAAGACATAATTATTTTCATCCATATCACCACTCAAAAATAAAAGAGTATGGGAAATCATAATTCAGCATGACCAAGTTGAGGGTACAAGGAAAAGGGGATAATTCCAATTTTGGGGCTCATCAGTTAAGGTTTTTGGGAGGAGGAGATTTTTTTATGTGGCTTTTGGATGGATAGGACATTAGTTACTCAGTAAATATTTATTAAATTCCTATGTACCAGGTACTCAATGCTTGTTTTAAAAAAAAGGAAATAAGGGGAGAAAGGGGATAGAGTGGTTGAGATATAAAGAAGGGATAGCACAGCACACAATCAGGAGAAAATGTGACACTTTTACTCAAGCATAGGGGAATGGTATAGGATAAAAACAGCAAATTCTTAAAGCTTTGAATGTCAGGTAAAAGTTTCTACTTTTCATAAATTGAACTTATTAATATGAATTTGTAGAACTTGTTTCAGTGTATAAATTTGAAAAAAAATTCTGAAAACACTTATAAAAAAGTATTCAGAAAGAGTATTTAAATTCATCTTAGTTACTGACTATCCCTTTTTTCACTGAGTGAAAATAGCAATCATCTCTAAAAGTATCAGGCAGGTCTCTGTGAAGCAGTGTGCCCCTTTCTAAAAAGAGATTAAAGTTAGAATAGAAGATCACTTTTAAAAGACTCTAGAATCATTTAGTAGAAAGAAGATCCAAGTCCCAGCCTGGATTTTTAGACTTCAGTCTTTTACCCCATTGCTGGTGAAAGCCATTTTTTTCCATGGGCCATAGGAACTTCATGAGTAAAATGAGGAGTTATTCCAGGTTAGTGCATAAGGAGGTGGTTGGTACCTGCTGATACTTGATCAGTGCATTTGTAAAAGACTCAAGTTCCCTCATCCTTCAGAGTATACACAGTGTACATGATGACTCCTGGGAGACACTCAGAATAAGCTTTCAATTCTGAATAAGACTTATTTATTTGGTTATGAGTGTGTGTGTTGGGGGGGGGGGGGGTCAGTTCTCTTATCTATAACAAGATTCAGATCTGCCTCAGGACCAGAACATGGCATTTGTGGCCAGAAAGCCGATGCACGTATTGTCCTTGCATCCTTCTGTGTTGTATCTGTATGTGTGCATCCACATCCATGCATGTGCATCTTTGTGTGGGTATCATCAGTGATCTAGATGCCCCATAGTCATATATGTGTCCAAGTCTTTATTTCTTCAGATACTGACCTAGAATAACTGCTCGGTAGTTGAGATTGCTCAAGGAAGCCTATCATCCAAGGACTGCCTCAGACAGAAGAAGACAGTCTCTTTTGGGTTGTATGAAATTCTGCAGTGGGCAAGGAACTGGGTAACCAGCTGTCAATGTACACAGATCAGGGAAAATCTGTGGATCACAGAATCTGAGTTCTAAAGGAGCTAAGAGATTATAGAATATACCTCATCCTATCATTGCTAAAGATGAGGAAAATTCCCTATAGAAAGAGAGAAGTGATTTGCTGGAAACCTTTGAAGAGCAAGAGAGAGAATTTTCAGGTGACCAAAGTAGACAAACAAGTCTGGCAAGTTCATGTTTTTCTTTGCATTTCTATGTCCACCAACCTTTGTCACACATCCATTGCCTTTGCCTTGACTTTGGAAATAACTTCCTTGGATATTTGCCTCCATTAACACTTTCTCCTTTCCAATTCTATCCCTTACTTAGCTGTGAAAACAATCTTCCTAAGGCATATGTCTGATCGTTCAAGTTTCTTTTTAAAAGCTTGGGGTATTCTTGTCTCTAGGACAAATACAAATTCTGCCATTGCATTCTAGCTTTGCTTTTTTTGCTTTATTTCACATGATTTTCCAAAATAGTCTGTCAGTGGCATGGTGGAGCTAACTCTGACTTTTGAAAGCTAATTGTTGAATTTTCAGTGTAATCATTTGTGCCTTAGAAAAAGCAAATCAAGGCTTATTTGATTGTTTTGTTAATGGTCTAGGCTTAAGCCAATGTTAATAATGCTTATTAAGCTTGAAAGTGGGTGTACATACATTTTTCCCCTGGAGAGCATGATTGATAAACATTTACCAGCACATCCCTATATTGCTTTATAAACATTGCTTGAGCTCAACAGGAGTGCAAAAAATACTCAAGGAATTAAGCCAAAGAATATAGACTAATAGCCTTGTAATAATAATAGACTCTAGACTAATATAGACAACCGTTGTTATTGTAGTCATTGTAATCTTCTTCTTAATTGCAATTCTATTATTATTATTATTTTAATTGGCTTTTATATAGCGCTTTATGGTCTGCAAAGTGTTTTACATCCATCACCTCATTTGATCCCTCTCAACATTCCTGACTCTATATTCCAGACAAATTATACTATTAGTTATCTCTGTCCTTGACACTCCATCTCATCTCCATGCATATTGTCAAGCTGTCCTTTCAGCACTCGAAATGTACTCCACCTCTAATTCTCTGAATTTTCTTCTCCAGATTCAGATCATGTGTCACTTCCTGCATGCAGTCTTTCAATGTCCAAGTCGCCTATGCTCTTACCTTCTCAAATTGCCTTGTATTTCATTCATCTGTCTATAACCTCTCCCCACCACCAACATTAATAGAACTGCTTGGAAGAAGGGATTGTTTCTTTGTTGGCTTTCTATCCTTGGTGTCTCACATACAATGGGCACTTAATAAATACTTTTTTTTAGTTTGTTCAATTAACTTGAAGGGATAAAACTTCAAGAGAGTGTTCCAGAAAGAAAGAGGAAGATGACAGGTACAAAGGGTCTGGAATCCTGGACCTGGAGAATTGATCAGAACCAAGAGATAGTATTTATATGTGGAAAGGTTTGCTTTAAAGGCCCAGAGCTGCCCAGTTGTTTCTTGAAGGAGCTTGACAAGAGTCAGCTTGATGGCAATGACAAAATCTTTCCCCCAAAGAACTATCTGACACACGGAATTATTGTGATCACTGTTAATAATAGCTTGCATTCATAGAATGTATTGCTCTCCTTTCTCAACAATATTGCTCCAAGGTTTTCCTCCAGTTTCTATAAAAGGAAATTGGGACCCAGATAACATAGCTTGGCCAGTGTTCCACAGGTCATAAAGGAGCAGGGGCAGGACTCAAGTTTTCGGGTTCCAGGTTAAGGGTTTCTTCCTCTCTGCTTTTTGAGTCCCTCTTTTAGAGTTGGTGATTAGAGAAACTTGGTAAATTTGGTACAATGTTCTCCCTTGTAAATTTAAGACAGCATACCCTCATCAGGAAAAAGTAAATTAGTACCCAAGATCTAGTCTGCCTTCCTCCAGGAGATACACCCTGGGATCCCCATCCCATATCACCGTTTTGCTCCCAGAAGGCAGCCACTTTATTCATACTTCTAAGAGGACTTTGTACAATATGCCTGATCAAAGGAATTTCCAATTAAATAGAAATAAGAGCTGGCATTATATAGAACTTTAAGATTTGCAAAATACTGGAAAAAATCTAATTTTAGCTTCACAACAATCCTAGAAAGTAGATACTATTATTATCTTCATTTTGCAGCTGAGAAAACTTAGGTGACTTGCCGAAAGTCACTCAGAAAGTATCTGAGACTCAATTTTAACTTGGTCTTCCTACCTCCAGATCAAGAACACTATTCACTAGAACATAGTGAATGTTCTATCTCTAAGAAGAGGAAACTTCTGAGTAGATAACTCAGCTTCCCAGTTCTAAAATTCTATGATTTGAAAGTAGGTAGAGCTGCATAAATAAAGGTACAAAGGCAAGAAAGGAATTCTCTTCTCTGGAATGTGTTAGGTTCTTTCAGGAAGAGTTGGATAAAGGCATCAGAACTATAAGAAATCCCCTCTCTGCTTCTTTGGAAGTCATAATCACCTGGAGAATTAGAATTAGCCCACCTACTTTTACCCTCCTAAAACCAGGGAAGAGCTCATATGTCCCTGTCATAAGATAGATAATAATACTCTGATTGTGGGAATCCCCCTAGTTATATTTGATATGGGGAAGTTGTTTTTGATCTTGACTAAACTCCATTCTCTGACTTTTCCCTCGATCTCCATTTTGACTGAGAACTCTGAACTCTGGACTATGACTCATCTGAGCACTGATACTTTCAATTCAATGAAATCCAATCCATCTATATTAATACCTACAATGTGTTAGGCACTATTTTGGATTCTGGGAAAACAAGCCTCTTTCCTCAAACAGTTTACATTCTACTGAGTAGAATTAAAACATAATAAGAAAATTAAACAAGAAATGTAAACAAAGTAATTCTAGCTATAAGGCCCGGGGCTAACATGAAGGGCAGCCTGTTACTAATAACCGGGTCTCTAGAGAGTATAGAGAAATAATAGAGAAATAGAGTAGAGTAAAGGGAGAGGTATAGAAAGTCAGGACTCAATTAATACAGATAGTTATTTAAAAATGGAAAGTAATGGATGGTGGTCAGAAGAATGAGGTTCAGTTGAGTAGCTTGAGGAATCACAGAGTTTCTGAGGGGAGCCAGAGGGCCATGGATTATCATATCCTTAATAGGAACAACTAATTATAATGTTGATTTGTTCTTCTATTCTTGTGGAAAATGGTGGTGAGGAGAGTCACTCAGCAATAGAAAGACACATGTTGAATCCTTGATTCTACCCAATGGTCGAGTCAAGGGCCAGTAGAACCCTGGACCCTGGCTGTTTATAGATAGATGAGATATGTTTGAAACAGTTGCCCTCTAATCCTTAGCCAGATCACCTTTGTCCAAGGGCTTAGGACAATGTTGACTAGATTAGCTCTTCAGTGGTGATGTCCAGGGAAAAAGGAGTCAGACTGGGGAGGATATTTGGTCTTAGAGTATTGGTCAGTGTAAAAAGTGGTGAGGCAGAAGGGTCAATGCTTACTCCCTGGTTCTGCCTTATGGGCAGGGCCAGAGTTAGTGGAGTACCAGAGCCCATCTGATAACAGTGGCAAAATCAGCCAGGTCAGCTGCCTTTGTTGGAAATTTGCCTAGCACTACCCGAGTTCTGGCCCAAGCTTGTTCTAGCAAGTTTTGCCCTGCTCTTGCCCACATCATTGAAAACTCAAGGCACTGGAAGGTTATGAAAAGTCAAAAAAGCCAAAGGCTGAGGAAAAGATATGAGTGATGGGAATAAACTAAAACTACAAGAGAGATCATCTTCAGAGTTTTGCTTAATATTTTCCTTTTTAAAGGAATCTAAGAAACTACTTTCTAGAAAAGTAATTCTCACATTATTTTTAACAGTGGCAAAAGTATTACTTTTATTTTGAAAATAATGTTTCTAGTTTCTAGTGGCAGAATTCACTTATTTAATTTAATTCACCAAATAATCATTATATGAGTATTATCTACTAGACATATAAAGATGGGAAAAGGGTGTCTTGACCTCAACAAATATCCAATGTGATAGGAATGATATGACAGATAAACAAATTAGGATAATACAATGAGATAAGGGCAAAGGAGAGTACTAGGTAATGGGTTCATGGAAAATGAGGGGCATAAGATAATTTTCATTTTAAAGAGAGGAAGTAAAATCTGATGGAGGGAGTAATAGCCATGTTAACTCCTTAAAGAAAATAAAATTGTCCGCAGATGGAGATGAGGAAGGACTGTATTATAGTCATTGGGAATGCTTGAATGCATGGAAATGGAAGCAATTAGGAGAGAAGTAAAGAGCAAATAATCCCTTCTGGCTGAAGCACAAGGGTGCAAAATGAGACTGTTCAGATTGGAATAATATTATAGAAGGATTTAAAAACTGAATGGACAAAGAAATTTTTTTTAAAAAAATTAAAAATTAAAAAAACTGAATGGACAAGTTTTCATTTTATTTTATTAACTTTTCTAAAGCCATTGCTCTGGGGCAGTACTCTACACAAAACAGGCCTTTAATAAATGTTCATTGAATGAATGAATGAATGAATGAAACAAAGGAATAAGATTATAAAGAGTTTAGGTTTTGAATTAACTTGTCATTCAGTAATGTTTTTCTTCACTGTTGCTATACTATAATATTATGTTGTTCATGGTTCTCTTTCTCCGTGCTATTATGCATAAATTAGTTCATCAGGTAAGCTCCTCCTCTGCCTTTCTCTACCCAAAGAACTGACATATCAGCATCTTTTCTCTACCCCCTCCATCTGTGAGACTCTATAGGCATCTCTGGGGATAACTAAACCCTTGGTTTCATGATTTTAGAGCTAAAAGGGGTAATAGAGATGATTACAGTTTGATTGCATGTATTAACTGCTTAATACATGTTAATTGAAATGGATCATCTTACCCAGCCTCTTCATTTTAAAAGTAAGGAAGAAGTCCAGGGATTTGACAAAGGTCATATGGATGGTGATTGATGAAGTTTATATCCAAATCCAAATATTAAACCCCAAGTTCAATACTCTTTCAATTATTCTTTTAGCTCCAAAGATTTCCCTTATCTACCCAAATTCTTGGAAAGAAGTTTCACCTCAAATCAAAATCCAATCAGTTTTTTTAACACTGACAATTTTGAGACTAAGGCTATAAATACAAGAATGACTATATGCCTTTCCACTGTTCATTTGGTTCCTCAGAAGAAGTTATAGCAGACATTTGAGTAGTATTAAACTGCATTAATCAGCACCATGGCTGGGGATAGCAACTCCTGTAGTCAGCAGCTAAAACTGGAGAAAGCAGATCTGGTATAATTTGTGTCAATATTCAGGAAAGTCGTAGATTAGGAAGAGTTGCTATTGTTTTTCAGTACATCTATCTAGGAAGGCTAACTATGAGCCTTTATGTGGTGTGAATTTTTTAGGGCAAAACTCTGGCCTTATGGAGGCTGTTGATACATTATTTAGCTAATCTGAAAAAATGCTTTACTGATACTTTTTTTTCTTTGTCTTTTTTTCCCCTACTACATTAACAAAGAGACATATAGAGGTGCTGGGAATCCATTTTTCCCCCACTAGAGTTTTGGGTGTTGTGACAATGCTTAGTTAAGTCCCAAGGTGGCAGAGGTTTAGCATTCTAGTAAGAACTGTGTCTGTGATGAGCAAAACTTTCAGACATCTTCAGTCATATTTCTTAATACACCAAGCATTCTAAGATGCTACTCTATCACCCTGAGGGCGCAGTTGATATTTCAGATCTCATAATGGGGTCAGATGGGTTGTAAGATAAAGTTGCCCATTCTGACATGCTCATTTTTGTAACTCAACATTCTAAAAACTGTGCTGCTTGTGATGTGTGGTTCTGTCAAACATCAAACAAAATCTTTCAAACACAATCTCAAGGTCATTTACTCTCCAACCCTTGTCATCATTGTCCCCAAACTTTTTTTCTTCTTTCAATTCTCAAACCATGTATATTTTGATAGAAGGTTAATCAGGGTATTTCTGATTAATTTGCTCTTGTGTCATCAAATCATTGGTTTCTGAGAGCCTCTTTGACCTTCAAGAATGACATTGGATTTTTCAAGCAGGTTTTTAAGTATTTCTTTTTGAAAAATAGCAAACTAAATCATTCCAAAGATAGATACAAAAGCTGAATTTTCATAGAGGTTAAAAACTTTTTTTTTGTTTTGCTTTCAAGCCTTCCATTTATTTCAAATATTTTTATGTCTAATTTTTGTTTTTATTTCCCCTGCATTTCATTGTATCATTAATTCCACCACCACCCAGAATGTTGTCTCTTATAATAATTATTTTACAAGGAAGGGGAAATAGTTAAGCAAAAATAAGCAACACATTGAAAAAGTGTGATGATATGTGATATATTTCATATCCATGGTTCCTCATCTCTTCAAACAAGAAGGGGAAAATGAATTCTCAAATTTTTTCCTTTGGAGTTAAACTTAGTTATTTTTTATTTTATAACTTTTGGCTTTTCTCACATTGCCATTCTATGCTTTCTATTTGTAATATTCTATTCCTTGTCTTTTGGTTCCATTTATTTTACTTTGTATCATCAGTTCATAGAAGACTTTCAATAAATCTCTACCTTCCTCCTGTTCCTAATTTCTTTTTATGTTAATCTAGTGTTATTCTGTTCAAGTCATTCACTTTTTTTATTTTGTTAAAGTGTTTTTATATTAAAGTTATTCATCATATTTTGTTCAGCTATTCCCACAATTAATAGGTATTATTTTTTCCTAATTATTTACTACCTCAACAAATGTTGATATAAATACATTGGTATATATGGGACCATTCTTGTTGCCACTGGCATCCTGAGGGCTTATGCCAACATATATCAATATGTTTATGGTCCATAAAAGAATATGGACACTTTGGTTACTTTGTTCACATAATCTAAATTGTGTTCTAGAATTGTTGTACAAATTCACAGATCTACCAACAATGGATTAGAATATCCATCTTGTCATAACCACTTTAACACTGACTATTCTCAGTTTTGCCATCTTGCAAATTTGGTGGTTGGGATATGAAATATTAGGCTTTTGTGAATTTGCAAATAATTCAAATTGTCATTATTGAGTTGTATTCACTAGCATAATTAGTCGTTTCCAATTCTTCTGCAAACTATTCATAACTCTTTCTCTGTTGAGGATTGGTGTTGGGTCTTATCAAATCTATTTAAAAAGACTTTTCCCCTTAAGATATATGAGAAGATAATAAGATAACATTCTGTAAAATCCGAGTTAGAACCCTGGATGCCTCAGAATCAGCCAGAATCAGGATAAGCAAAAGTCTTTGGTCTTTATTCTTGGTCTTTAGGGAGAGAAGTGAAGGGGATGGACAAGACAAGCTCTCCACAACCTACCTTCTCCTTGTCCATGGCTAAAGTGACTCTGTCTTGTCTTACTCTACCCCCTAATCCTTTTTACTGTATACACAGAAGATCAAGCCAGCACAGAATAGTGGGAAGGGCTATTTTTCAAGCATATGCTAATAGAATATTATCCAATCAGTAATTAGCCTTAAATGCTTGGTTGTCTGATTCCATTGCACCTACTCAGAGTTTCAGCCCTTTACAACATTTAGCTCCCTTTAATGAATTCAAGTTACATGGCCCAGATGAATATATTTTCATATCCAAAAAGAATCTGTAGGTTTCAAATATCTCTGTAGGCTTTCAAAAGAGGGAAGCATAGGGTTTCTAAGACACCTGAGAAAATTCAAGAACAAATCATTGGAGAGATAGTTGCTGTACATCTAGAAAAGTAAGAGCTAATTACCAAGGACTATTATAATTTCATCAGTACCAGGCTACTCTCATTTCCCTTTTTGACAGAATTGCTATCTTAGTAGATAAAAGGAACGCTGTGGGTATAATTCATTATTTCTAAGTCAAAGTTCTGAAAAATATGTTGCATGTTCTTGTAAGAAGTTAGAGAGAGATAGAGAGATAACAATGATAACATTGTTAAATGGATTCAAAGCTGGTTGCCTAGCTGAAATTAAAAAGTAATTATTAAGGGACAATGTCAATGTAAAAGCAGGTCTCCAAAAAGTACTATAGGGATCTGTGTTTTGTCTTATGCTGTTTAGATGATTTTTGACAAAGGAATAGAAGATGTGCTCATAGAAGATGGCCAATAGTATGTGTATGGTATAATATGGAATTGTATGTTAGTGATATTTGTATGAAGTATTCATTTGGTAGTTTGGTAATATAACACTAAAATTATCAAAAAAAATCTGCTAGTTTTGATAAAATCCAACATCCATTCCTATTAAAAACACTTGAGAGTATAGGAATAAATGGACTTTTCCTTAAAATAATCAGCAGCATCTATTTAAAACCATCAGTAAGCATCATATGTAATGGAGACAAACTGCAACCATTCCCAATAAGATCTGGAGTGAAACAAGGTTGCCCACTATCACCGTTACTATTTAATATTGTATTAGAAACGCTAGCTATAGCAATAAGAGCTGAGAAAGAGATTAAAGGAATAAGAATAGGCAATGAGGAAGCCAAATTATCACTCTTTGCCGATGACATGATGGTATACTTAGAGAACCCCAGAGATTCTGCTAAAAAGTTATTAGAAATAATCCACAACTTTAGCAAAGTTGCTGGTTATAAAATAAACCCACATAAGTCATCAACATTCTTATATATCACTAACAAAATCCAACAGTCAGAGTTACAAAGAGAAATTCCATTTAAAGTAACTACTGATAATATAAAATATTTAGGAATCTATCTGCCAAGGGAAAATCAGAAACTTTATGAGCAAAATTACAGACCACTTTTAACACAAATTAAGTCTGATCTAACCAATTGGAAAAATATTAAATGCTCTTGGATAGGGCGAGCAAATATAATAAAGATGACAATATTACCTAAACTAATCTATTTATTTAGCGCTATACCAATCAGACTCCCAAAAACTATTTTAATGACCTAGAAAAATAACAACAAAGTTCATATGGAAAAACAAAAGGTCAAAATTTCAAGGAATTAATGAAAAAAAAATCAAATGATGGTGGCTTAGCTGTACCAGATCTAAAACTATACTATAGAGCAGCAGTTACCAAAACTATTTGGTATTGGCTAAGGAATAGATTAGTTGATCAGTGGAATAGATTAGGTTCAAGGGATAAAACAGTCAACAAATATAGCAACCTAGTCTTTGACAAACCCAAAGATCCCAGCTTTTGGGATAAGAACTTACTGTTTGATAAAAATTGCTGGGAAAATTGGAAACTAATATGGCAGAAACTAGGCATTGATCCATACTTAACGCCGTACACCAAGATAAGGTCAAAATGGGTTCATGACCTAGGCATAAAGAATGAAATTATTAATAAATTAGAGGAACATAGGATAGTTTACCTCTCAGACCTATGAAAGGGAAGGTTTTATGACCAAAGCAGAACTAGAGATCATTACTGATCACAAAATAGAAAATTTCGATTATACCAAACTGAAAAGTTTTTGTACAAACAAAACTAATGCAGACAAGATTAGAAGGAAGCAATAAACTGGGAAAAATATTTTACAGTCAAAGGTTCTGATAAAGGCCTCATTTCCAAAATATATAGAGAATTAACTCTAATTTATAAAAAATCAAGCCATTCTCCAATTGAAAAATGGTCAAAGGATATGAACAGACAATTCTCAGATGAAGAAATTGAAAATATTTCTAGTCATATGAAAAGATGCTCCAAGTCATTATTAATCAGAGAAATGCAAATTAAGACAACTCTAAGATACCACTACACACCTGTCAGATTGGCTAAGATGACAGGAAAAATAATGAGGATTGTTGGAGGGGATGTGGGAAAACTGGGACATTGATTCATTGTTGGTGGAGTTGTGAACGAATCCAACCATTTTGGAGAGTAGTTTGGAACTATGCTCAAAACGTTATCAAACTGTTCATACCCTTTGATCCAGCAGTGTTACTACTGGGATTATATCCCAAAGAGATTATAAAGAAGGGAAGGGACCTGTATGTGCACGAATGTTTGTGGCAGCCCTTTTGTAGTGGCTAGAAACTGGAAACTGAATGGATGTCCATCAGTTGGAGAATGGCTGAATAAATTGTGGTATATGAAAATTATGGAATATTACTGTTCTGTAAGAAATGACCAACAGGATGATTTCAGAAAGGCCTGGAGAGACTTACACGAACTGATGCTAAGTGAAATGAGCAGGACCAGGAGATCATTATATACTTCAACAACAATACTAGATGATGACCAGTCCTGATGGATCAGGCCATCCTCAGCAACGAGATCAACCAAATCATTTCTAATGGAGCAGTAATGAACTGAACTAGCTATACCAGAAAAAGAACTCTGGGAGATGACTAAAAACCACTACATTGAATTCCCAGTCCCTATATTTATGCACACCTGCATCTTTGATTTCCTTCACAAGCTAATTGTACAATAATTCAGAGTCTGATTCTTTTTGTACAGCAAAATAATGTTGTGGTCATGTATACTTATTGTGTATCTAAGTTATATTTTAATATATTTAACATCTACTGGTCATCCTGCCATTTAGGGGAGGGGGTGGGGGGGGTGAGGTAAGAGGTGAAAAATTGGAACAAGAGGTTTGGCAATTGTTAATGCTGTAAAGTTACCCATATATATATATCCTGTAAATAAAAGGCTATTAAATAAAAAAAAAAAAAAAAAAAAAAAGAAAATTATTAAAAAAAAAAAAAAAAAAAATCTGCTAGTATTGTCATTTTTTATTAAATTTATATGAAAAGAATCTGAGTATGTTTTGGTAGATTAACTTCCATATATTTAATGTGTTTTGTAGTTACTTCAAATGCCATTTTATTTTCTATTATCAAGTCCTGGATTTTGTTATTACTATATAAAAATGCTATTCATTATGTGAGTTTATATTATAGCTTGAAATTTTGGTGAAGCTACTGTCTGGATTAGTTACTTTTCTGCTTTCCTTTAATTTTCTAAATAAATTATCATACCACCAGCAAATAGAATTGTATTACTTCTTTTTATCCTCAGGTCTTTAATTTTCTTCATTTTATTACCACTGCAAATATTTCTGGAACTATATTGAATAATTGAAGGAAAGGGGACTCTCTTTGTTTTGCTACTGCATATCCATTGTATATAATTGAGCTTTTTTCTTTTTGTCACTTTTATTGAAAAAAAAACTTTCTATGACTATATTTTATGGGGTTTTTAGCACAAATGAATATTGTACTTTGTCAATTTTTTCCTCCTTCTATGTAGTATCAAAACTTTGTGAAGCCCCTTGTAAATGGAGTTTTCTGCTGGGTTTCAAGTGTTGGTACCTTTATAAAACATATAATGGCACTTCTATTTGTCATGAGGATTTGTAATTCCTAAAGTTGTTACTGTCCTTGGGTGACTGATAGAACCTCTAATGAGATCTTCAGATTTCTTGACCTCACTAGATTTTCTAGACACTTCCAGAAATTAATTTACCTAAAATAAGTAAAACAAAAACCTATTCTGTGGATTCAGGGCTACTCCATTTTGAGAATTATTCTATTTTGTTCACATGTATATGTCTGTACTTGTGCACTGGTGCTCGGAATGTAAATAACCCAAAATACGGCATACCATGGTCTGCTGTTGTGCAACCTGTTCTGATAAAACAGTCCCACAATCCTATTATCCAGAAATCCCTAATCCTGAAACTGGGGGAATGGTTCATTGTATCCGATCAGCCTTGAGATGCAACAAATGACCACCTTTTAACCTATCCCCAGCCTCCTCCAGACTTATAAAAAGCAGTGCTCTCTCCCTGAATAGTGTGACTTTACCTCAATGAAGTAGGAAAACCACCCTCACTAGCAAGCTCAATAAATCTTGCTTTGGTTTATGGATTTCAGGGCCAGTTTCCTAGTTATTGGTGACTCCTAATGATACAAAGATGTCTATGTAATCAACCATATCAAGAGTAGGTAGAATGAGGTTCATTTTGCTTTTACAAGGCAGTGCCAAGCAACTTTTAAGCCAAAAGAAAGGAAGTAGGAGAGGAAGAAAAAGACAGATAGAGACAGAAAGAGACAGGTAGACAGAGACCTGGACAGATCAATAAGGTGATCTAAGATCAAGCAGGGAATAGATGCATATACTTTGAGCACTGACTCCCTTCCAATAAACCAGTTAGTTCACTACTGGCACGTGAACTGGTAGTTCAATGAACTAGTACAATGAAATTTGAGGTTCACTCCAAGAGTGGTGATTCTGTCTATATGATCTTCTAAATCATCTACTATATTTTATTTTAAGAATCAGACTCAAAATAATAATACCTAAAATTTATAACGCATTGGACAAACATTTCATTTCGAACATTAAGAGATGGATAAGTATTATTATCTCCATACTATAAATAAGACAACCTAACCTCAAGGATCATTTATTCAATCAGCAAAGATTTAAAGACTTGGGCTTGATTCTCTAATGGCAAAGTTCTCCTGAGTCATTAATATAGAAAAAAAAAGTTTGCCAGTTTTCTTGAATTTTAGAGAATAGAAATATGGTGGACTAACCAAATGAAGCTCTAGAAGAGACCTATCCTGGATAGCAATTGCAAAGAGAGACAGCTTGCTATTACTACCTTGCAGTAAATCATAGATGAACCAAAAAATAAATTAATATCTTGGACTAGATGGCCTCTTACTGTCCCTTGCAATTCTGAGATTCTAACTTAATAGCCCAACATAGATTTTTTTCATTCTTGTTGCATAAAAGCACAGAATATACAAACTCCACTATTCTGCAGCTTTTCAGTAACACATTTCATCAACTGCTAACTGGGAGGGACTTTTCACCCCCTCCTTTTTCTCCTTATTTAACACACAGCTGGAATGTTGCTGACTTGGATAAATGAGACATGTCCCAGCACATCCCAGTGACCAGCTCTCAAAGAGTTACCAGCGTGTAGCACTCAGGTCACCCAATAAAGTTGGAAGCCGTGGGGGGAAGATGGAGGGAAGGAGTGATTTGATTTATGGGTGCCCTTCTGCAGAGATGGAGTTTGGTGTCCTTGAGGATCTGTTTTAAGACGCTCTTCAAATCTCTACAAAACAGATGCCAAACACATTACTTCGGGGCACAAACCCGGTCGGTTTTATGAGCCAGATCAATGTCCTATTTCTCTTGACTGTAAAACTTTGGACAGACTTTGCTAGAAACTTGAGAAAGAAAAGGAAACTCATTTTCTGGCTGGTTGTAATAAAGCCGACACCTGCTACTTGGAAATTTTTATGGCTGGATAAGGAAAAATGTCAAGGGTTTTTCTAATTTGCATTGATTTGAATAAAACCATTGTTGTACAGCACAGGGGGGGAAGCTTGCCAAAAGTCAAAACACTTTAGGGGAAGCTATTCCAGAATCTTTCACTACAGGGGTTGGCTATTCAGCAAAACCTCAGAGATCTCAATCTGAAGTAATCTTATTGGGAAAGCTTCGGCCCAAATTTGCCAATTACACTTGTGTTACAGGAGATAAAACGTTTGTGGAATTAGATTATATAATTCAGGAGATAAGGGAAACTCTTCCTCTCATAAATATTTCATCAGGAAATGAAAACATACAAGCTTATGTTACATATCAGATGGTAAAGATCTAAGAAAAGCAATCGCTTTGGTTTTACTTTGTTTTATTTTAGAAAAATTGATTTTGATGGAAAACCCAACCTCCATGATATGTTTTTAAGTAAAGTAGAAATCATGAGTATGTTGATGCATTTGTCTCATCATGTAGAATATGGCACACATTATTTGAGAGAGGAAACTGGAAAATAACAGTATTTTTCAAGTTAACAGATGAATGCTTAAGGTGAGAATTTTAAATTTCTCTCTCTAGATATAGATAGATAGATATCCTGGGTTAGCAGCTTTGTTGATTATAGTTCACCTTTCTTCAACTCCTCAGGCATTCTGTATTACCTGAAAGGCATTGAGGATGGGTTTTAGGTTTGGTTATGCTACTAATTAGCTAAGTGATAGTGGACAAGCACTTATCTTTTCTGGTTCAGTTTTTTTCCATCCTTAACATGACAGTATTGAACATTCTGTTCAACATCACATAATAGACAGCTACTCACCCTGCCGCCTTGTCATCTCCCCCGCTGTCCACGGTCTTCTTCTCTCCATCAGGACACCATATCTAGACCAGTTCTTCAGAAAAACATGTCCTCATTTCCTAGAGGGGATGAAATAGAGATCTTAGGAATCTCCCTTGTGGCCCAATCATCCAGGTGTCTACATCTCGCTAGTCCCAGTTCATGCTTCACACATGACATTCTACCCTAGCATTCCTTTTGCACATTTCCCCTACTACCCTGAACTTTCTGCTTTATACTTGGGGCTCAGGCGTCATATCTGTAGTACATTTCCACTGTTCTTGGATAAGAGTTTGCCATTTGACTGCCTTCTGGCTTACCATCCCTGTGATTTCTCAACCACCTTTTCCATATATGTGGTCTCCATTAGAATGTAAGCTTCTTGAGGGTAGGGTTGGTCAGAAGGAAACTTTATTCTATTTCTCTGTGTCTCACCTGCATTCTTTTGTATTTTAGGAACACGGTCAAACTGATTATGATACTTGCTACTACTTAGTCCTCTTCCTTGGTTCAGTGACCATGATTCTGTTGTTATTGTTCAGTCATTTCAGTCCAACTCTGTGTGACCCCATTTGGGGTTATCTGGGCAAAAATACCAGAGTGATTTGCTGTTTCCTTCTCCAGATCATTTTAGAATTGTGGAAATTGAGGCAAACAGCATTAAGTGACTTGCTTAGAGTCACAAAGCTAGTAAGTGTCAGAGGCCAGATTAGAACTCAGAGAAATGGGACTTTCCAACTCCAGAACCAGCACTCTATCCACTGGACCACCTAGCTGACATCTGTAGTGTTATGTAATGATATTTAACATCAAATTATCTCCATTCAAATCCTAGTTCCCCTGCTTAAAAGGAGTTTCCACTCTGGTGAGATAATGGATCTATTGAAGTGGCCCAGAAAGTTGATTCAAAGATTAAAAAGAAAATTTTTAAAAACTTTGGAGAAGTCAGAGTCCATCTTAAGATAATAATTCTCACTGGACTTCAGGGTTCAGAGATTTCACATTTTTACTGCCTCAGTCTCTATTCCTGACATTAAACCAACATTTACAACATTTACAAAGTGACCATTCTAGTCCAGTCATCATTACCTAAACTTGTGATAATGTTCAATGGCTCTTTTGGCCTCAAGTCTGTCCTCGGCCTAAATCATCCTTTGCATAGGCAGCCAGGAGTGTTTATTCTCTAAAATGAATATTTGATCATTTTGCTCCTTTCATATCAATCCCAGTGGGCCTCTATTACTTCTTGGGTCAAACATCAGTTCCTCTGTTTGACACTTAAAGTTCACAGAATGATCCTATCCAATCTTCCTAGTTGCCTCAATATGAGCTTCTCATGATCTGTGGCTCTCATCTCTGCCTTTGCATTGGACTGTCTGAAATGTGTTCTCTCCCCATCTCAGCTTTTTGGGATCCCTGACTTCTTTAAAAGCTAAGTTCAGTGGCATCTTCTATGTGAAATCTTTCCTCATCCTCCCAACTGCAAGTTCTCTCCCCTTCAAACTAGCTTGAATTCATTTTGGAGATATATCTAAACATATAGATATAGAGATATTATACTAAAAATGGACTAGTTTACTGGAGGAGGGAGTCAGCACTCAAAGTATATGCAGCTATCTCTTGTTTAATCCTAATTTATCTTGTTAATCTCTCCACACACTCTCTTCTGTGTCTGTCTCTCTATCTCTATCAGTCTGTCTCCCTTTCTCTGTCTTCACCTCTGTCTCTGTCTTTCTCTTTCTCTGTCTCTGTCTGCCTGTCTCTTTGTCTCTGTCTCTCTGCCTTTGCCTCTCTCTATATATGTCTTTCTGTCTCTTTCTCTATCAGTCTATCTGTCTCTCTCCTCTGTACTATACAACTTCCTCAGGTTGTTTTTGTTGGTTTTTGTATTTTAGGGGACAGTACATAAAATGTCCAGATTTTTAAAGTCAATAAGGAACATAGGGATAATCTAATGCACCCCCTTCATTTTATCAGTGACAAAACTGAGGACTCAAGAGGGGCTTGTGGGACCCAAAGATAGCAAGCAATACATCCAGAATCAGCCTCAGATCCCTTAATCACAAGGGCTGTTAACACAATGATTAACTATGTGAGGAGGTCAAGAAGATTTGGGGAGTGATTTTTATTTCTCCCAGGACTGTATCTCATGGAGAAAATCCTTGCCTTAGCACTCTAAGTTGGCAACCCCTGGGCACGGAATGGGAGGCCAGCTGGCTTCTGGGCCACCACCTCTTTCCCCTCACTTTAGAAAAACAAAAAGGGGCAAGATACCACATGGGTCACCAGGCAAAAGGCCAGTTGGCAATCCAGACCCGCCAAGAAGGGACTTAAGTAGCAGAGGAGGAGCAGGGGGGCGGCTTGATCTATTGCAGACTGGCTTAGAGCTACCTTAGTTTGATATGATTTCCATTCCCCATCATTTCTAGTCCTCAGCCGCTAATTTTCCTCACAATGGGCCTTTTGCACACTGGCTTCCCTTCCATATCTGGCATTCCAGTGGAGGCTAACATTGCATCAATGGGCCCTTCTGTTACAGGCCCAACTGGGAAAGACCGGATTGTGATACACACATATGTCATAGGCTGAGCCCCTGTCAGGGACAAGAAAGCTCAGCTTTCTGAGCTTCGCTGCCATGGCTCTCCCGGGTCCACTGCCCCCCCCCCCCCACTGGTGCCATGTTTGCCCCCATCGGGCTGCTAATAACAGCTCAGAAACATGGGGATGAGCATGAAGATATCGATCCTATGGCAGGTCTGCCTGCCGAGATCAAGGTCACGAAGCTCCCAAGAACACAAGATGGACAGGACAGAAATAACTGAACAGCAGCATATATATGTATGTATATATATGTGTGTGCATACAGCATAAACTCATATAAGTGTGTATATGCTACATATGCATAGGTATATACGTATGTGTGTGTGTTAGTAATATAGCATTGTTAAAGCTTGCACACAATCTCTTTAGTATTTACTGGTGGTGTGTGAGGGGAGGTGAATTCATGGAGGAGTTCTGCTTAATGACAGAACAAATGAGCTTTGAGAAAGTCACTTTTCCACTCTTCACTCATCACCGACACCCTTTGGTAGAGAAAACACCACAAACAAATAAGGAATGAGTCTATTCAGGGAACTCATGGTATAATGTTAACAGTTAACAGAGAAAAAACTTCTCTTTTTGACTCCCATTTCAGATGAAAAAGGGTCAAATAACCATAGTTATAAGTGAGTTGAAGTCCAAGGCAGGTGAGAAGATAGGGTGAAAGCACAAGCTGCTCTAAAGTAGCTCGGGTCTCCAAATCCAAACTGATGAAATTTTGGGGAACTGAAGGAGCTTGTTGACATGCTTAATGGAGCTTGTTTTTGAAGTTCTTGGAGAAATTGTGAAGGAGGTGAGAAGTACCCAGAGAATGGAGATAGCTCTGTCCCATCCGATCTTTGAAAGGGAGAAGAAGGCAAATTTTGTAAATGATATACCCATTAACAGAATCTATAAATCCTAAAACAGATTATTAAACAGAGTTTGTGAGTAGAAAGGAAAGGTGTGATTAGTAGGAACCAGCATGAATTTACTCCAAACTACCCTCACATTCTATTTGGAAAGTCTTAGTAGACTGTTAGTCAGTCAGCAAGCATTTATTAGGCACTGGCTATGTGCCCGGTGCTATACCAAATACTGGGAGATCTGAGGAATGGTGTAGCCATAGCAGATTTCAGCAAATCATTTGACGACATCTTTCATGGCATCCTCATGTACAAGATAAAGGAAAAAATAGACCGTATGATACAAAAATCGAATGGATTCAAAAGAGGCTGAACAGTTCCATGCAAGGGCAATTGATTAGTGACTGATCTGAACCAAGAGGGAAATCTCCAGGATACAGGCTTTAGGACTCTGTTTGCAGCCTTTTTGTCTAGTTCAACATTTTTTACCAGTAAATTAGATGCTGCCCTAGAAATTTCATCTATAAAAATTGTAAATAACAAAGAATTGGGAGGGAGAGCTGATATGTTGTATGTTAAATCAGGATTCAGAGAATTTTCAACTGACTGAGAGGATGGAATGTAACCAACAAGATAAGGCTAAATGGAAAGCCCATGTTCTCATTCCTATGAAGATAAACATATCAAGAAAAGTCCCCAATACTCACTCCTTTATTCCAACTCAGATCCCATTCTTGATCCCACAGATTTCTTTCTCCATCGCTACTGAAAGCCTTCTAACCCAGGAAAACACGTTTACTGTCATCCTGCAGCAGCCTCCTTAGCCTAGCCAATCTCTTATTCTCTTGCAGACTTTTCATGCTTGAAAATCCTTGGGCCCCGAGAGTCTTTCTCTAATTAGACAATTCCTCCTAGAATAGTCATTTAAGGGAATCACTCCCAAAGAAGCTATATCTACTCCTTCATTCTTCTCTGGACTCTGTTCCTACTTTTCCTGACATGCCTTTGTGAGTATTTCCCCCACTCTCCATCACACCACTTCCTTTATAATTGACTTTCCATGTTGCCATTTGGGGGTTTAAGTGATGAGTAATTCATATGAAAATCACAAAATGGTATTCATGAATTCCAAGCTTTGTGGTTAAAAATGATGGCGCTTTCTTGCTATCATGAAAACAAATTAATTTCGCGTTTTATTTTCTAGTGATGAGGATGGAGCACCCGGATCCATCCACACCTTCACGCCCAGTTTTCCTAATGAATAATTGCCATGGGGGTGAAACCAAGAGAGAAGAGAGTAGACAGGTCTTTGTCTGAGCTCTTCCCTCAGATCAACACCAGATCAAGCCTCTGAACTTTTTGGGAGTGAAAGAACACACAAATATTCAGAATATAACAAATTTCCAGCAGGATATATTTTTAAAGAGCTTCAAAAAAAGGTCTGTTTCAATTGTGCAAGGGAGAAGGAGAGGAGGGGGAAGTAGCCAGAGGCAGGTGCAGCAGAGGGATCCAGGGCAGTGTCCACATGCTGGGGAATTTACTGGAAGGTTCTCAGCCAAAACACAGCAGAGTTGGCTATTCTGTTCTGGTTCAGAAGCCAGGGGATCAGCAGACAAGCTGTGAGACATCCAACACAACTACAAAAGGCAAATAGTGAGCCCCTGACCCCCAAAATAATCTGGGCCTTGGCCATACCTACCCAGCACAGGAAGGAAGTCAGCAGACTGGGCCAGGGAAGTTTGAAGACATTGTCACTATAGAGGAAGGTTTGCCCTTTGAGTAGACCTTTAAAAATGAGCAAAAAGGAAAAAATAGCTCTGACCACAAACAGTTTTTATGGAGACAGAGAAGAACAGACCTCAAATCCTAAGGACACTAAAGACAAATAATGTCCAAATGAAGCTCCAAAGAGTGATATGAGTGGTCTCTATCTCACAGGGCTCTCTTAGAAGAATTCAAAAAGGATATTAAAAGAGAGTTTGAAGAAAAATGGGGAAAGGAAATGAGAAGTTTGCAGGAGAGTTTGGAAAAGGAAATACAGAAATTACCTGAAGAAAATGCCTTATAAAATAGATTTGATGGAATGGAAAAAGAAACCAACTCATTAAAAACAGAATTTGTGAAATGGAAAAGAAAAAAACCAGTGAACAAAAAAACCCATTTGAAAGTTCAATTGGCCAAATGCAAAAGGAGATAAAAACTAACTGAAGAAAATAATTCACTAAAAATTAGAATTAAACAAATGGAAGTAAATGACTTGAGACATCAAGAATCAGTCAAACAAAACCCAAAAAATGAAAAAAAAATGGAAGAAAATGAATAATTGCCATTTGTAAGACAACTGTTTATTTTTTAATTTATTTTTTTAAATAACTTTTTATTGACAGAACCTATGCCAGGGTAGTTTTTTACAACATTATCCCTTGCACTCACTTCTGTTCCGATTTTTCCCCTCCCTCCCTCCGCCCTCTCCCCAAAGATGGCAAGCAGTCCTATGCATGTTAAATAGATTGCAGTGGATCTTGGATATAATACATGTGTGCAGAACCGAACAGTTTTCTTGTTGCTCAAGGAGAATTGGATTTAGAAGGTATAAATAACCTGGGAAGAAGAACAAAAATGCAAGCAGTTTACATTCATTTCCTAGCGTCCTTTCTTTGGGTGTAGCTGCTTCTGTCCATCCTTGATCAATTGAAACTCAGTTGGATCTTAAGACAACTGTTTAAAATGATGGATGTTTTCCAATGATGCAACATAGAATGAAGTCAATTTGACCACAAGACTATGAACCAATGACCTTGACCTCATTAACAGGGGGCACTAATGAATCAAACTAACCAATTAGGAAGCAAGGACAAAGCAAAAATGTTGCTAAATACACTTTTTATATGGCATTTTCTGTAAAGTTATTTTATCTGAACTGCTCAAGGATTGACAGAACGTTGATGTCTGAAAAATAAGTTTAAAATGATTACTTTCCTTCTTTACTTTTTAAAAGACCAAGTCTCCCTATCACCCAGATGGGAAGTAAGGATTCTGATCCCATTAGTGATCACCACAGGAAATTTGACTGCTCTGTTTCCAACTTGAGCCAGTTTATCCTTTCTTAGAGAACCTGAAGACCCCCAGCCTTCCAGCTCTCAAAATATTAATGTTAAAGTTAGAGCATACACTTGATTAGATTACTCTTATTCTAGCTCAGTACTCCATGGTCATGATGTTTGCCTCTTTCCTTTCTTCCTTCTTTCCTTCCTAACTATCTATCTTTCTTTATTTCTTCGACCAATCTTAAAACCTGCTCCTTAAAAGCAGCAGAGTATAGTGGATAGAGCACCAGGCTCAGTGTCAGGAAGATCTGAGTTCAGATATGACTGTGATTTGGGGCAAATGATTTACCCCTATTTACCCCAATTTCCATCTGTAAAATAGGGACAGGTTGCTGTTGTTCCCACCATCCTAGTCAAGTTCCTTCTCACCTTATTCTGCAACTCAGAGGTGTACACATGGAAGGCAATTATCCCAGAACACCAGAACAAAAGGAGTCTCGGACCTATTTCTGAGAAAAGTAACTTGGCTACACATCCACACTGCTAGAAGTCTTAGACTGATTGCTTCAGGCTTCATGTCATTCCTGACAGTTTGTTGCTTTTGGCCATTCAACGGCTCTCCCAAGCTCACTTGAAGTGAGGGGAGGAATCTATGGTAGTAGATTAAGTACAAATAAATGGTACCTTTCCACAGCTGTTCGATCAATCACAGTATCTCTAAACCTAAGTTTCCTCTTTGTAAAATAAGAATAATAAGGTTACCTTCTCTGACTCTAGAGCCCACCCTACTCCAAACTCTCCTATTAAACCTGTGATCAAGACACATACATCTCACAGAACATTACAGTAAAGAAAAAAAGACTTTAGAGATCATCTAGTCTAATTCCATTAATTTTTACAGGTAGGAAAATGAAGACTCAGAAGAAGGCTTTTTGAGATTTGACTAAGGCTCAAGTTCATGCAACTTCATATGTCTTTTAATTACAAAAGAAATTAAAGTCCTATTTGTTAGGAGTCTATTATATAGAGGTCACATGCTTCAGGGCTCAGAATATGAAAATGAAAAAAAAAAGGTTTCGTTCTGACTTGCCTCTGAACCTTATTTTACTCCATTGGGAAATGGAAACAAAATTCCTATAGGGGTTTGTCTTGAGGAAAGCCTTTGTAAATCTTAAAACATCATGGAAATGTGAGATAGTAGTGGTGATTTTTCCTTGACAATTTCTATGGGATTTAAGTTCTTTGAGAGCAGAGAGCAGTTTTTAAGTTTGTCTTTCTAATTTTGTATTATAATAATGCCTTACATATAGCAAGTGTTTAATTGACTGATCACTTTTTACTGAATTATACAGGAACAGAAGATACTTAAGTGTTGGGAATGGAATGGGAATTAATTTTCATTGAGACACTCAGGAAACATAAAATGTGACAGATACAAACTCCTTTGGGGGGAGGGTAGCTAATAGCTAGCTAGCCAACCTGATGATAAGTAATTCTGAAATATGGCCTTCCTTAAATCTGGGCTAAGTGCAAAACATAAAATTCATAGAGTAAAACAGAAACGTGATTCACACTTGGGCAGCCAGACAACTATTTCCTGATGAGCCACCATCTACCTGCACCCTCCTCATTCTGACACATGGGAGGAGAAATGGAACTCAATTCACCTCCTACCATAGTAAAGAGGGAGCTACACTTCCTTTGTGAATATATTTTAATTCTTAGTCAGAGTAACAGGTACATTATGGCCTTGGAATTATCAAGGAAGAATCTCAAAGCAAATACCACCTTCTCCATGAAATCCCCTCACGATTTAATTTTGGCACATAGGTGTTATAAAAAAAAATGCTTATTTTTCCCTTCTCTCCTGCATCCCTCCAACCCAATCCCCCAGTGACCAAGAAAACACACACACACACACACACACACACACACACTCACACACGTACCTTGTAACACATATGCCTAGTCAAACAAAACAAATTCCCAAGTTGGTTATTCAAAATATACATGCTTCAGCCTGCATGTCTAAGTATACAGAAAGCTTCATGAGTCTGAATCATCACACAGGGTTCAGGTTAATCCATTCTGTATCATCCCAATTTTCACACTTGTCCTCCCAAAGTAAGATGGACTCTTGATAATTTCTTTTCTTTTATGTGTCCTCACACCTACCATGGACCCTGTCCTTTACTCTCTAGGGGATCTTCAAGCTCATTTTTGGCAGCTTTTGTGTCCTATGACACCCAGCTATACAGTGTCCCTGATAGAATATTGGAATTGTTTTAGTTTCAGGAAGAAGATCCGAGTTTTGAAAATAATTCAGTAATTTCCCAAAGGCAATCTAGCTCTCCCTTCTCCTTCTGTTAAATTCTGTCCCACTCAGTGAACATTTGTAATGTTTATTCTAGACACACATACACACACACACACACACACACACACACAGAAGCAAATTATCTATCTCATTAGTGCTCTCCATCCAACTATTCATCATAGTTTGGACAATAGAAATTCTTTGCCTTCTTTTTTTGGGGGGGGGGGTATGGATAGTTGGGCCAAACCCGTTTGAATGATTATGGATCTAATTTAGGTGGACCTGCAATGTTCCAGGGTTTAATTCAATCATGACTGTGCCAGTTGAAAATGTGAGAAGTTTAAAGCCCTTATCTTAGGGAATGTCTTTTCAACGTGGTCTCTGTCCCAGACCTTTTTCCAAAACAGTTCATACCTTCAACAAACATGTCTCTTTGTTTTATGTCTCAATTGATATCAATGATTAGCATCAAACAAATTTATGCCCATGATATTTTTCAAGGAACTTTGTTTCATATGTATAGAATGCAAATGCTATTTTGCATCTAATGCAGGATTTTGCTTTGCCAAATCTATTTTATGGCCAATAACCCCCTAAGCTAAGTGGTATCTGGTATTTTCAACAACTCTTGGTCAATTGTGTAATAATGAATAGATTATTATATTTTCTGCCTTTCTTTGTATCTAAAACACTTAGTATAGTGCCTGCTTCATAATAAACACTTAATAAATGATTATTACCAGACTCACTATATTGCTTATAGAAGCCTACCTGTTCTATTCAAATTCCTGGATGTCTTTCATGCACGTAGAGATTATCTCTATGAAATGGTTTCTAGAGATGGGAAAGCAGGCTTAGTGGACTCTGCTTATACAATTACAATCTAATTTTTTATTAACACATTGACCTATGTACAGTTTATGCTTTCCTACTAGTAACGAAAAGTTGGTAAACATTAAGCCAAGTTTGAATTCTGCCTCTGACATTTATTTATAGTGTGACCATGGACAAGTACTCTCACCTCTATAAATGTCGACTTCTACCTACAAAGTTCAAACACTCCTACTTGATCACAATGTTCATCACCTACTTCATTAGAAAAACTTTAAGAAAAACACTTTATAAGCTTAAGATCACATGTAAATGCATCATCATCATCAACAACAACAACAATTCTTTGGACTTTAATCTTTGTACCTCTCCTGGAACTTAACAGTTCTATATGAAAACAGGAAGACAGAAAATATTGCTAATATCCCTAAGAATGATATCACTCTCTGCCCAAGCCTGACACTGAGAGAATTTTATAGAAATAGGGGAAGCTAAGCTGCTGTGATGGTCAATAAAAAGGTGAATTTCCCAAATCAACACTTCCTTTTATTTTTCTAGTTCATAAGAATAATTTTTCATCTATAGAAAGAAGGTGGGGTTGGAGATTAGGTTCTCCCCTTCTCCTTGGCTTTGGTTGATTTCTAATTGCTTCCCGAAGAGGGAGGATAAGGAGAGCTTCAGAGCCCTTTGATATTTGTGTAAGACAGAACACAACTGTAGAAAGGACTTAGAGTTAGAAGCATTGACAATGAATGCCTCATATTTGCAAAACGCTGTCGTGGCAGGATGCCAGTATAGCAGTGTGGAGACCAGCAGAGAAGCCCACAGATGGGAACCCAAGTACCCTTTAGTGTAGGATCCATCAAGGCATCTCTTTAAAGACTGTGCTATCTGGCAGGAGAGAGTAAGCAGTGAAATTCAAAGCAGAACATCCGCGTCCAAGGTCTGGAACCATCGCTTAGTGGTTGTTTGATCACTATAATGACCATCTCTCTAGACCTCAGTTTCCTCATCTGCTGATGTATTTTTGTAATGCTTGTATTATTACAGAGAAAGAACTTCCTAAAATTTAAAGCACTGAATAAATGCTATTAAAATTTCATTTTATCACTTGATTACATTCCTTCTCATATTGTTCTTATTTTTATATGACTATGAAATGAACAAACTTGCAGATGACACTATTATTCTACCATTGTAATTCCAAGGCACTGCAATTCTGCCACGAGAACAGGAAGGCAGAAAATATTGCTAATTTCCCTAAGGATGATATCGGTCTCTGCCCAAGTCTGGCAATGTCTGAGAGAATTATATAGAAGTAGGGGGAGCCAAGCTGCTGGGATGATGATGTTCAAACCAGTTCTTATGGTGTAGGGAAAGAGCTGAGTGTGCTGACAGGAGGAAAAACAAGAAAACCAGTGGAAACTTTTTCATGTCAAAGAAATAAAGCTTTCAAGAATCTACTTACCTAAGTGATTTTCTCAATATGTCTCTCTGTATTAGCCTGAATTATACATTTCCTTAAGATACTGTGCTCTAAATATTGTGAGTCATCCAGCAAGGTACCTGAATTTTTAACTCACGCTTTTAACAACACATTCTAAGTCCTTCTCTATTCTCATAGCTCAACTTGGAAGCTAAAAGTTGCGGGACCATCACATAATTATCCCTATAAAACGGATGGACTTTTTACTCTAAGAAATAAACTTGAATATTATATGCATTTCCAGAATTTCATTATCAAATTCATTATTATTTGTGGAAAGACCAATAATAAGTCATCTAAAGAGATTTGTAATAATGGTATAATTCAGGTGTTAAATTTCACTCTAAATCCCGGGAAAATGATTTGCCTGGTGTTTTGATTTCTACTGACTATCTTTTGATCCTGTAGAGAGACCTGGCTGACCTGAATCATATCCTGGATGACTTGAGAATTTTGCATTTTGCAAAACATTATGGTGCCTTTGATATCCCTGTTTCTCCCCATTCATTCAAATGTAATTGAACCCCACCTCTACAACTTGTAGTACTTTGGGCATTAATTCTGGGAAATGGCATTACTAATGTATTTGTTACAGACACAGATTGCATATAGTCCCATTAAAATGATGGCTCATAGCAGACTTTGAGATGAACTACATATTGCTCACTTTGGCTCCAATATGATCGTGAGAATAAATTGTGAATGCTATTGGGGCGGAGGGTGAAAACTGCTAGTTTTAATATTTATGGAGAACCTAGGATCTGTTAGACATACAGAACTCATAATAAGAGCTGGCACTTATAAAATACTTGGAGGTTTAACATGCACATTATACAGCTAATCTCACTTAAACTTCACAATAACCTGCATTATAAATACTAATACTATTAAATACTGATGATTTTATTTACGGCTTGCCCCCATTTTGTAGATGGGAAAACTAAGACTTACAGAGGTTCAGTGTCTTGTCCATGGTCACATACTTTGGGAGGTATATTTCAAAAACCAGTTTTTGAGTCCATGGCTCAGGTTCTTTCCACTCCACCATGCTATAAGGAACACCGAGTTGGTCATTTCTCTTTGGAACTCTATAAATGTCCCAGCTAACAAGGTCAGCTCAATTCCAGCTCTGCAGAGAAATGAGCCATAGTGGGTAGATACTGCAAGGAAGAAAATGTAGAAGTGATCTAAAGAAAGCTTTCCTCACAATAAAGTTTCTCATAAAGTGGAATTGGCACTCTTGGGTTCCATTACAATCTTTTCATCTCTAAGAACAAACTAGATGATTAATTATTGAATATGTTCAAGTAGGGAGTCTTGTTTAGGGTCAAGTTGGTCTCTGGGTCTCTGGGGTCCCTTCCAGTAGACAAAATCTGAGAATTCTCTCTTTTGTGCACTACTCAGTGATAACCAAAAAGTGTTCTAGTTGGAGAGGACAGAGAAAGCTCTTACAGTCCCTATTTCTGAGGAGTGAATACAGCACTGTAGTGAATAGGCCTGGATTTAAATCCTGTCTCAACCACTTAACTTCTAAGCTTTGATTTTCCCAGCCTAATATGACTATACTGATACATACTCTGCCTATCTCCTGGATTTTTGTATAATTATTCCAATTAGCTGGGTAACAAAGCAATGATTGTTTTCATCATTTTGACCTTATGTGCTAGGAAAATATCTAACACATTCCTGCCTGAGAACTTTTTTTTTTTTATCATTCATTCAGATAAAAATATTTACTGAGTGTCTTTTTCAAAAAATTGCTTCACCGAGCATTTTACAATTTAAGCACCAGATACCATAAGAGCCATTCTTGTTCTTCAGGGGCTTATAATCTATTAGAGGCAATAAAACACTTCTGTGAATGAGAAGGATGTGGGCTTTAAATCCCACAAAAAGGGAACAAACAACATGGCCTGAAATTTCAGTGGAGGCTGTGATTGGATCCAGCTTGGGGGGGAATGGAAGGAAGAGAAAAAGCTTTGTGGAGAAGGGAACATTAATGCTAGCCTTGGGATGTGGGATGTGAGATGACCATAAAAAAAATAAGTTGTCAGGGTGAGTATTGTAAGAAATAAACAGTATAAACAAAGGTACATCCAAGAAATGGCGAGAGAATCTGTTTTGACTCCATTAAGTTATATATAGAGAGATAGTAAGTGGTATTTGGTATCATATTGCTAACCTTGCCAGTGCTGGGGGAGGAACTGTAGGGATGGTTGATTTTTTAAAGAACATTAAAAATAAGATTTTAAAACAAAATTTTAAAAGAAAGATATTCCATGGGAATGATCCCTCTCTAACTGACATCTTCTCTCTTCTCTAGCCCCCAAATACCAAGTGGAATATGAGGCTGGAAATGTCCATTGAAGCAGCCTCCCTGAGATTTGTTCAGTGTATCTGGGGGAGAGGGACGAGAGGTACCCTGCAGTCCAGACTGCTGGTACCCCTTTCTTTAGAGACTTGTTCCAAACTTTATTTATTTTACTGGGTTTTTAAAGCTCTAGAGTCTAAGCATCCATGATGTGGACTACAGTACAAAGCCAGCCTGGCAGAGATTTTAGGAGTAAAAAGTAATTAGTTAGAAGACATAAACTTGTGGAACAGTCAGGCTAATCATGTGCCCAGGGCTGCTGTTGTGCAATCGATTGCTTCTGGGTGTCAGACTAGTCGGCTTGGATCAATTAGTGACTGTAACTGGGAGACAGTCATGTGGGCTGCATGCAGATAGGTTTTAAATTATGTGGCTCAAGATGAGAAAAACCATTCTCCTGCTCTGGGCCAAGGCTACAACTCGACTAGCTCAGATTGCCCTTCAATTTGTCAAAATGTTCTGCAAGATTATTTTTTTTACATCATCTTGATAATAATCTCACGGGCTAGACCCTAGCCCGGTTTTTCAGATGGGGACACTGATTCTGAGAGTATTCTCAGCCTCTATTCTGGAACCTCCAGCTGCCTTTAAGATATCTCCTAGTGATGTCTTAGAGTCAGACTAAAGCGAATCCATCCTTATCTTTGCCCTGAAATCTCCCTCCCTGCACTTCCCTCTTGGCTGAGGGCAGCGCCCTGCTCCCAGCCCTCCAGGTCCACCCCCAGGGGGCATCCTTGGCTCCTCACTTTCTGGTCTCCCATAGCCAGTCTGTTGCTTGGGGCTGATGATTTTACCTTTGAAACATCCCTCCAATAGCCCCCTTCTCTCCTTGGATGCAAACCCTCTTCATGCTTGGGCTATTTCAATGCCAGTTGGTCAGTCTGACTACTCTAAGGCTTTTCCTTTTGCCGTCCGTTCTTCCTTCATTTGCCAAAATGATTTTCTTCAGGTTTTGGCTCAGCCTTACTCCATAAATTCCACTGGTTTCCCATACTTTCTAGGACTAAGCACAAAATCCTCGGTTTGGCATTTGAAGCTCTTTGTGGACTAGTGCCTTCCCATCCCCACCTTTTCTGTTTTATTTATTATTATTATTATTATTTATTGTATTTATTAATTCTGTTATATTATTTATTAATTGATTCTGTTTTATTTAAATGATATATTATTTATTTCTGTTTTATTATTTTTATACCTTCCACCCCGTTCCAATACCTGACATTGTTGTTGGCTCTAGACATTTTCTGGGACTGCCCCCCATATCTATTCTCTTTTCACAACCACAATCTGGCTTCCTTCAAGTCCCAGCTAAAATCTCACCTCTTCAGGAAACTGTTCCCAATCTCTCTAAATTCTGAAGCCTTTTCTTACAGGTTATTACCTATTTCCCTATAAATAACTTGTTCAAATAGATTTTGCTTCTTAGCCATCCCATCAGATCATAAACTCCTTAGGGCAGAATGACTTCTGCCTTTCCTTGCATTCCTAGTACTAAATCCAGTCCCTACAGGCACTTATTATTTACAGATGGACATTCCCCTACTCACATAGCTAGTGTGACTTCAGGTAAGACTTGAAAGATTTGAACCCAGCTCTTTTGGATAGTGGGACAGCTCAGTGGCACAGTGAACAGAAATCAGAGGGCATCCTTCTGAGCCCAAAACTGTCCTCAGACCCTCATTAGCTACATGGGCAACTCACCTAATTGTGTGTCAGCACTTCTATTTCCTAAGTTACAAAATGAACTGGAAAAGGAAATGGCAAATCACTCCAGTGTCTTTGCCAGGAAATCCCCCGATTGGACCATGAAAACTTGGACGTGACTGAATAACAACAAAGTTCTTGGCAATAAATAAATCCAGCATTCTCTCCCCTGGCCACTTAGCTTAGGCCCATATCCTGAGGCAAAACTAGCAGCTCTCTGCCTTCCAGAAGAATTAACCTACTAGTGTCATACAAATATTTAAGTTTAAAAATGAGTTTGTTTTGGGGGTCACCCCATGTTGGTGGATTTCCTCTATTGAAAATTTGTCATAACTTAACAAAATAAAAGGTATCAGCCAGAGTTTTCCTATGTATCTGGGAGGAAAAGAGGGAAAATGGGAAAAGGGAAAAAATGAAAGATAACAGGTGGATACCATGGACAGCACACTGATAATCCTCAAAGTACAAAATGGTAACAGAAAGCTTCTAGTGTGCCCCAAAGAACGTTTATGGAGGAGAGCTGATAAACTATAGATGAAAAATGTTGTGACTTCTCTTCATGATGAGAATGTCTGCCTAGATAAAATCCTAGATTCAAACATGGTATATGTAAAATAATAGGCAGCCAGCTGGACTTATAAAAGATAGCCGAGTTCTGGCTTTATTACTTCCAAAATAGTAAGCGAGTCACGGACCTCGACTTCCTCATTTGCCAAATGAAAAGATTATATTTTTCCATCCTGACCACCGGGCTATTATTGTGAATCCCTAAAGACATGTTTATTTTAAAGGTGTGATTACTATCTTAATTTTCCACTTAAGACAATAATGTATCATATTAATACAATAATAATATACACATCCTTGCATATGTTTCATACTTACTACAACATATCCATGTAGTTTCTTACAATAGAGTATAAGCTCCTTGAAGATAAAGACTGTATCTCATTTGTCTTATCAGATGCTTAATAAATGATTATTTATTGATATATTGAAGATAAATCTAACAAAGAAGCTAAGTCTAACATATGAGTTTCATTGGATTTTCATTTCTTATCGGTTGTTTATCATAAACTTTTGTTTTGTGATTATGGTTTCCACAGAAAATCACAATGTTTTCCTGCGTTACCCACTTGTTTGAAACTAAGCCGGCAGGGAGGGATACTAGAGACCACTGGGAACAGCATTTGAAGCCGATTCAAAGCTACATTAGCTAGAGCACGATACATGAAAACAGGCTCAAGATTCTGCAAACCCAAAAGGTGATAATCCACATTTCCTCAGATTGGGCTTACCCAGAGCAGCTGGGCCTGGTCAAATGAAGCTGTTCTCTGACCTTTCTGGGAGGGAGCATTTTTCATAGCCATTGGTACCCAGCAATATCACTAAGGGAGCCATCCTGGCTGGGCAACCTGTGGGAATCAGTGCTGATGAATCATGACTTGGCCACTTCATAAAGAGAAGTAAAGTAAAATATGTGTGTTGATCTAGTGATCTAATAAGGGTGTTCCTTCCTAGAATCCCCACCTAGCCTCCTAAGTGTTGAAATGCTAGAAGAAGCCTCTTGGAAAACACTCAGAAATTAAATGTAGTTAAGAGAAACTTTTGAGAATTTTACTCAGATTTACTCATGTAAGTCATCCAAAAAGCACAGACCCCAGAGAATGATTGCATCTCTTTAGTGGAGAACATGAAACAGAAACCCATCAGAAGGATGTGAATGGCCACCTAGAAAAAGTAAATAAATATTGGCAAAAGAAATGGCATCAGAGATTTGAAGATGAAAGAACTTTAGAGATGAGCTAGAATAGTCCTCTCACTTCACAAAGGGAAATTTTGAGACCCAAAGTGGTTAATGACTTACCTAAGAAAACATGACTAGTGAGTAATAATAATAATAGTTCATATTTCTTTAGCACTATTTCCTCATTTGATCCTCAGGAGACAATAATGCAACAGTGGGACTTCCCATACTTGTTGCTTTCCACAAAGTCACCTCAATAATCTGGAAGTAGCTATTAAATTTAGGAGTGTCTGAATATACCCCCATAGACAACAAAGGTTTAATAGAGTTCCTTGAAAACAGATCTGATTTTGCTTTCCATCCTCAAAACCAAGTAAGTCCTTGGCACAGAGGAGGTGCTTAAAAATGTCTGTTCCTTTCCCCTCCCTTTCATTCAACTGGTCCCTTCAATCGTAATTCTTTGATTCCTTGAATTGAACGTCCCATTTCTATTAGAAAAAAGTTGATCTACTGCATCATCTCTCAGATATGAATCTATAGGCTTGGTCAATGTTCATAAGCCATGTTTGTCTGGCTGAAGACCAAGCTCTGAATTGGTCAGGCTCTACACAGATGCATGCAAAGGGTCAGAAAACTGGCAAAGAGCCACATTTCTTAAAGACACAAAAGCCTAGATCTCAATCAAAGTCTAAACTAGGAGGAAACATATTTTACATAATAATGGAAAAATTAGCAGATGCAGCCAGGGCTGATTTTCACAGCAGAACAAATCCAAATTTGCCTTCCCCTAAGATTTTGTTTCACAAATTAAAGGCTCTCTGGTAACTCTGCTACAGAACAGTCAGTTCTTGATAATCATCACAGGTGAGCATTTTAAAAAATATTGTATTGATGACTTTGATTTTCTCATTATCTTCATTTCTGGAAACATTCCTTGTCTCTCCCCCCCAATTAAGTTTTATTTTATAACAAAAATCAATCCCCCAAAAAGTAATTTGGCAAAGCCAATCAACACAGTGATGAGCCTACTAACATTTCCATCCTCTTTTGTCTTCAACAAAAGAAATAGTATGTGCTTTCATTGCCTCTGCCTCAGGGCAAGTCTTGGTCATTATAATTACACAGTGTTAAGAGTAGTTATTTCTGGTGTGATTGTTGTCTTGTACATTGTTCAGAAAGCGATTTTTATTTGGAGTCTCTTAGTTTCCATTAAACAACAACTTCCTGAGAAAAGGGTCTTCCTCTAATTTTGTTAAGAGTTGTGGGAAGTGTCCACCCCTGTTTGGGAGACGTGACCTGTCCCTAACTTCTTTGCAGTGAGCAACTGAGCAGATGAGCTGACATTATTTGATCAATTCAAACATGCTCTTTTCAAATATGTTTCATGTTTTTTTTGTTTTTCAAGAGCTCAGGGGCTCTATATCACCATGGTTGTCAATGAAAAAATTTCATGGAGTCTTAAGTCATGTGTCTTTCTGCTCAGTGAAATTGCTATTGAATAAAGTCCTGGTTCTGGGTCCTGCTCTGTCCCTAATTAATCTGATAGCCTGGGAAGGATCTATTCGTGTTTCATGGTTTAGTTTATCAGTTTGGAATTAAAAAGTAAAATGTATATCAGCAAGAGCATATAGAAGTAAAATCTATGAAAAGTATTTTAGACTCCAGCAAAATCTCCCCAAGAACCCAGCCTTTCATTGTTATGGGAACCTGGTTATTGTCTCAGGCAAATATGCAAAATCTTCATTTGAGTCTGTTTCCTTGTCAGCATTTGTAGAATTTGCAGGAGGTAAAATTGGGCTCTGCTATGTGATTGAACCAATATGCTTCCTTTTCATTTTGCAATGGGAGCTCTCAGAGTCTCCATCAGCCCCAGAGCAAAAATACTCCTGCTAGATAACTTTCTCCTCTCCAAAGGCTTTGAGGTTTTCCTGAGTCCTAGAACCACTCAGACATAAAGCACCAAATGAAGAGGGGCTGCCAGAAAGCTGAGGGTCCCCTGAGGGCAGAGCAGAACCATCTGCAGGGAAAGTCTTCAGGGCAACTGAAATGGGAAGCTCCGAGGCAGCTTGCTGCGCCATGGAAAGTACAAGCCATAAAGCAGGGTTTTAATATCTCTAAGCCTCATATCTCATCTCTCAGTTAAGATAATAACACTTGCCCTACTTTCTCCTCAAGGCTATCAGGCAGTCCTTTAATATCATCTGTTCTTATTTGTCCTTCTTTAGAAAGGGACCCTAACCCCTCTCCACCCTTTCCACTTCCTTCCCCCAAGCACAACAGAACAATGTTTTCCTTCCTACAGTGGTTTTCTTCTCCTGGGAGCCTTAAACTATAACTCGATTCCCTTTTTCCAGTAAGTCACATATGCTCTTATGTCCTGAGGCTCCCCTCTTTCGATCTCATATTGGCTCAAATTATGATCCTCACGCTAGAGTGGGTATGTTGGGTAGCATTGGGTTAGTCCTGGGGGGAAAGAGTCAGTCACCCGTCTTGGGACTCAATAACATAGCCTCAGATCAATCTATTGCCCTGTGGTCCTTTAGTGTCCAAATCGTGTTGCTCTATCATGGAATTTATATATGAGAGTTGGAAACAACCTCAGATTTTATAGAGTTCACTTCTTTATTGTCCAGACAAGGAATCTAAGCTCTTTTAGGGAAGCATCCTCTCCAAGATGATACAGTCAATAAGGGGGAGAACCAGGACTAGAACTCAGGGGTCCTAACTCCTAGTCCAGGACATTCTGTATCCTATTACCTCCCATATTACTGGCTTCCATCTACCGGAGAGAAATTCTTTCTGACAAATTTGCTCTAAGTGTTTCGTTTGAGGATCATAGAACCAAATCTAGAAGGGATCTCAGTAGCCTCCCAGTCCAAACCCCTCATTTTTATGACAAAGCAACTCAGGCCCCAGCCTGTTAAGTGTTTCACCCAAGATCACAAGAACAGAAAATATCATGAGTTTTATAGGAATCTTTGTCCTGATTCCAGACCCTGTATTTTTTCTTACCACGTTATCTCTCTGGGTTATCTGAACTTTTAAAGAGGATCCAAGAGGATAGAGCAGTTCTTAAATCAAAAGAATGAATCAATAACATCAGAATTTCAGGTATCAATTGAGAAATTCCTTTTTTGCTTCATTTTGTTTTGTTTTTGACAAAGGCTTCCCTTCTAGTGTTTCTATAGTCAACCACATGCTCTGCCTAACCATAAATTTCATATTATTCAGGAACATCTAGCTCAATTCCAGATAGGAAACAGGTCAAAAGAGGTCAGAAATTAAGTGAGCTGCCTGAAAGAAATCTGTCTGGCAAGTATGATTTCAGTTTAGGACTGTTTTTTCCTCAAGGTTGCATACTCCATTATTTGTTGCTAGACAAGCAAATGATAAGAATTAAATTTGCTAGATTTGAACAGCAAAGGTAAAAAGGTTCAACCTTTCCATCCTGAGTAGCCCAGGATATCACTTATCCTATAATGTAGAGAAAAGGGAAGGCTAGATGAATTTAGATCCCACTGACATTAAAAGCATGAATACTTTCAAAAATTATTTTTTAAATACTACTCCAAAATAATCACAGATAACATAAATCTGGTTAAATCATATAGTAAATTATTATCCTTAAGCTGTCCTGGAGTCCCCTTTCTATTATTCTCAGGGAAAATCAAGTACCTTGATAGCTATTTTTAGGGAAACTATGGCAATTTGATAGCGTTTTGAGCTCTGCAATATTCCAAGGCATCCCTAATAAGATCTATGTTCATCAGAACAATTTGTCTTAGTCATTTATATTGGAAAAACAAAGTGCATTATACAAGAGTATAGCATTCAAGAGGATGGGAAACCTATTGAGTAACATAATCTGCAAAATTTCTTAAACAGGCCCTTCAAGACCTAGAACCACAATCTAATAGGAAAGAGAGAGCTAGCTGCAACACTTGTGAAACTGCAGTTTTTCAAAGATACCATGATATCTATTGCCACAAAAGTCTTTGTTTTTAATAATAAAGAATGCTTAAAGTGCTTGATTGTTTTCAAAGTACGTTAGATAACATTATTTCATTTGATCCTCATTAAAAAACAAACAAACAACAAACCTTGTTAGATACTAGAGGAAGTAGGGGATTTCACTTTCATTTTACTTATGAGGAAACTGAGGCTCAGAGATGCTGATTGACTTACCTACAGTCTCTCAACACGTTTCTTGAAGACAGGTTTTAGACCTAGATTTTCCTGACTTGGAGTTCCTTTAAATACCAACATTCTCCTTGTGGCTTTATGGCTTCTTGGAGTTTCATTGTTTGGGATTAATTCCAACTGCAGATAACCCAAAGGAGGACAAAATACAGATGTGGGCAGAAGTGTCCATCAGCAAATAAGCAACAATGTACAAGAGGAGGCGTAAAATGTGTAGAATCAAGGACCCTTGTGACAACCCTTCCCTCCTTGTCCATGTCTGTCTGCATGGACAAGGTGGGAAGGCTTGTCATCTGTATTAACGGAGGACTTATCCATGGCAATGTGTCTGTCTGTCCGTGTAAAATTTAGCTATCCTTCCATATATGTATGAACCTATCCATCCACGTGTCTTTGTATGTGTATATCTCTCTTTGGATATTTATATCTATCTCTGTATCTATGTTTACATAGCTATATCCATCTGTTGTCTGTCTGTCTGTCTATGTGTATATCTATCCTTGAATATTTGTATCTATCTCTAGCTCTATGTTTATGAAGCTACATCTGTCTGTTTGTTGTCTGTCTGTCTATGTGAGTGTGAGCTTACCTCAGATTCTCCAAGGAAGCCCCAAATGTAGGACTCGATTAATCTGCTTGGGTCCAGGTCACAGATATTGATTTTATGATCCTCTCGACTTTTAATTATGAGTGGTGTTAGTCTTAATGATCATTAAGTTAGTACATCTGTTACCACAGTAGTCCGGTGCTTTGATGTTCTGAGTGATTAATCTCCTTAATTAGCATGTGACACTTGTTAGCCTTTAGCTCAACACTACTAACAATTCCTCCAGCTCAAATCCTTCACGGGGTCCACGGGTCGGAGGTGCAGGTTCAGAATTCTGAGGACCTTCCTCAGAGCCCTCTACTTGCCCAGAAGCTTTGGAGGTTCCAACGTTAGGACCTTTTCACAGTAGTTCAGAAGATTTGGGAGCACTTTGTGGCCTCTGCCCTCATAAAGAGGGGAGATATAAATCAGAAAACACCTTCTCTGCCAGGTCCCAGACCGTTTCGATTAAAAAGAGCCTCCAAGAATAAGACAAGACGATGGTACTTGTAATTGTACTTGTAAAAAAAGAGTCAGAGAGCATTTTATGAATGGGATCCAATTTGGTTTCATTTGGCCAGCGTGGGAATGGCCCATATTAGGACCCCATTCAATCAGCTACAGGACAGAATATATAAAGCAATGTATTGGAATCCTGCCTCTGACAGTTCTGTGTGACTGTGCAAGTCCCTGAAACTCTCAGCCTTGGTTTCCCCATCTGTAAAATGGAGATTATAGTAGCAACTATTTTAAAGAGTTGTCACTGTGAAGATCAAGTGAGATAAAAGAAGCAAGGCATTTCGCAAACTTAAAGCAGTTATTATTATTATTATTATTATTCTCATTATCTTAGAAAGAATAATGTTGCAGGATATCAGAGACATTGGTTCTATAGCAGCCTACTTAGCCATGGGATTTTGAGGACATTATCTTGTATTTCAGAGCCCAGTTTCCTCCTCTTTTATAGAGTTCACCATATTATTCCACATTGTTGTTGTAGAATCAGACTTTCTTGTGAATAAGATGTCATGGGAAGCTAAACTATCATTGTTAAGCTCTTGTTTCACCAGCATAGAAGAAAGATCTGGACCCTGGGAAGCAAGAAACCCGATCCGTGCCTTGTTGGGCCCCCAAGTCTCTCTGGGACATTGGCTCAGAGGCCCAGCCTCCTGGGCCACAGTGTCCTGGTTGGAATATGAGGGTGTGGGGTCTGGATGCTCTCTAAGGTCTTCCCCAGTTCTTATAGCCTTACCTGCTCAAACATCCGTTGGAAATTATTTCCTTAAGCAAGAACGGGAACACCTGTTCTCCCTCAGTACAGCCAAAGGGTCCTGGAAATTGGGGGGGCAGCTGGTTTGCGCTCAATTCAGACTCCAGCTTTGCAGGACTTGGCAAAGCAAACCCAGCCCTTCCTTCCTGAATCATCCTAAGAGTAAGCAGGTGTTTTGTGTAATCAGGCTCTTCGGGGAACAACTGCAGATCCATTATCAGCCTCAGAGGAGAGTTCTCCAAGCAGATCATCTTTTTAAAAAAGTGAGAAAGGACTGAAATTGCTCACTCTTCTTCCATGTCTCAGTGAGACAACAAAGAAAGCCAGGTGACTGTTATTCTGAGCAGGAATTCATAAAAATGGTCCCCTTTTCTCTTTCCAGAGAACATGTTTTTGAGTTAACCAAAACAGTCCTTGCTTGTCTCCTCTTGCTTTCCTGTTAGTCAAAGATTAAAAGATGTGTTTAGCATCTTTTAAGGATTTTCCTCTAAGCTCAAGCACAAAAAAGTCTGCTTTCTCCAAAATTTCAGCTCTTTTCTGTGGTGATATTTATCATCTCCAACTGGAAAAAAATAAACCTGAAAATTCTGTAGAAGAAATTCGCTTTTTCATCTGAGAATTTGCTCAGATAACCAAGATCTCTTAAGTTTCTTGGACCTCTGGGGATCTTAGGGTTCTGTGAATCTACTTTTCAGGGGACTTGTGAAGATGAATGAGACAGCTATGCTGACATTTTGGAACTTCACAGTTTAAAATGGATTTCAGAAATGACTTAGTCTCTGAAAAGAGTAAAAGTTCTTCCGGTGAGGAATACAGATATTGTCATCTCCATTTTACAGAGGAGAAAACTGGGAAATAAAACTTTGATAAGCCATTGAATCTGTGATCTTATTAGAATAGCTCCTCCTCCCAGCGATGCAGCATAATTATCCATATTCTCTTCTCTTGTGAGAATTTATCTCACGTCTTTCCACAGGGCTTTCATCAGAGCTTTATATAAAACTGAGGGACAAAAACTTTAAATGACTTGATTTCCCTCAAGTAGGATGTAAGCTCTCCAAAGACAAGGAATTTTGAGTCTTTTGTACTTGTATCCCCAGCACAATTTCTTGCACATAATAGTCACTTACTGGCTGGCCACTGGATTGTATTATGTTGCATTGCATTGGATTGGATAGGGTTAGATTCCCTTGCCTCCATTTACACAGTCAATTATTGGTAGGACCTGGACTAGAATTCAGTATTCTTTGCCCATAGTTATATAATTATGCTATCATGGGGTCACTTATTAACAAGTATATACACACATATATATGTATATGTGCATGTGTGTATGTGATTGTTCCTAATTCATACCCATAACAAATTCTCAAAGCAGAATATTCTATTACTAAGATCTATCTCTAAGAGATTTGTCATCACAATGTCTATAGTATTATTAGGTTGCCATTATTAGGAAATTAAGGCAAAGGGAGATTAAGTGATTTGTCCTGAGATAGATTTCAACTCGAGCCTTCCTGGATCCAGGGCAACACTGTCCCCTGTGCCTCTTCACAGCTTCTAAATAAGCTACTTCATTTCCCCAGGCCTAAAGTGTTCCTTTTCCAAAAAAAGGTGACAAAGATTTTGTAATAGAGAAAGGAGACGTGTACAGAAACAACTCCACTACATACTAGAATATGGTAAATACATAGCATAGATTTAAAAGAGAAGGATCCCACCTTCAGGGCCTGAAGGATTATTCCTGCTCCGGAGAATTAGGGAAGCTTCATTCAGGAGGACAGACCATAGTCAGCCATATAACCCCTCAACCTTTGTTTTGTACCTCTTTAATTACATTATTTGGGGCATATGATATATCATATACGCACAGTATGATACACATACACACATGTATTCATACATGGAACAAATTCTCAAGATGGAATTTACTCCACAAATAATATAAAATACACATGAACAATATCCGAATGTGTATATGTGCAATCTTCCCTCTTCAAACAGAATGCTAACTCATCTAACACAGAGTTAGCAGCCTTGTGGTTAATTATCTATCTCCCCCCAAAGGATGCTGATTATAGGGATTTGAGTATAAATGTCTTAGAAGCTCTGTGAAGAGCTCCAAAATCGTTCTTTAAAAAATTTCACAGATACTCTATTTGACGGATCAGTGGAATAGATTAGGCTCACAAGACACAGTAGTGAATGGCCATAGTAATCTATGTATTTGATAAAACCAAAGATCCAAGCTTATAGAGCAAAAACTCATTATCTGACAAAAAATAATGCTGGAAAAACTGGAAATCAGTATGACAGAAAGTAAGCATAGACAAATATCTCACACCAAGTAACCAGACAAAGTTAAAATGGATACGTGATTTACACATAAAGGGTGATCCCATAAGCAAATTAGGAGAGAATGGAACAGTTTGTCAGATGTCCAGATCAGGGAAAAATTAGGACCAAAGGAAATAGAGAGAATTGTAAAATGCAAAATGCATAATTGGGAGGATTGTAACAAACATTTCTGATAAAGGTCTCATTTCTTATATCCATAGTTTAGTCAAATATATAAAAATGCAAGTCATTCTCCAATTAATAAATGGTCAAATGATATGAACAGGCAGTTTTCAGACAAAGAAATCAAAGTTATCTGTAGTCATATACAATGCTCTAAATCCCTACTAATTAGAGAAATGCAAATTAAAACAACTCTGTGATACTTTACATCTATCACATTGGCTAATATGACCAAAAAATGGGGGGAAATGGATGTTAGAGGTGATGTGGAAAGCTGGGACACTAATGCACTGTTGTTGGAGCTGATGCAATTTTTCTGGAGAGCAACTTAGAACCTTACCCAAAGGGCTATGAAACTGTGCATACCCTTTGATCCAGCATTATCACTGTTGTATCTATATCCCAAAGTTATTTTTAAAAAGGAGGAAATACCTATTTGTATAAAAATATTTATAACAGCTCTTTTTGTGGTGGTTAAGAATTGGAAATCAAAGGGAGGCCCATCAATTGGGGAATACTAAACAAGCTGATAGAATAAGAATATTATTGTGCCATAAGAAATGACAAGCAGGATAATTTCAGAAAAAAACAGGAAATATTTACATGAAATGATACAAAGTGAAATGAACAGAATCAGGAGAACACTGTACATAATAATAGCATATTGTATGATAAAGAATTGTGAATGACTCAGAAATGCAATGATCCAAGACAATCCTAAAGGATTAATCATGAAACATACTATTTGCCTCCAGAGAAAGAACTGAAATTGTTTGAATACTTATGGAAGCATGCTATTTTTCACTTTCTCTCTTTCATTATTTTTCTTTTCAGCCTTCTTATATAACATGGTGCATCAATATGTATGGGATGTTAAAAGATTTTGAGCAAAGTTTTCTATGAATTAAAGATATTCTCTGTGGAAGATTTCTAGGTGGTCCTGAACAACTATTGTGCAATCTAGATGGGTTGCAAATGTCTGCCAGTGTGGGAAGTACCTACATCTATGAAATGATAGTTCCAAAGAGGAACAGCATGATAGACTGGAAAAAACCTTAAATTTGGAGCCATGAACGCAGATTAAAATCACAGCTCTGCTACTGAGTTCCCATGTGATCTTGGGCAAATGACTCAGCAGCTCTGGGGCTCATTTTCCCCACATATAAAATGAAGGGACTGGATTCTGGAAAACAATTTGTCTTCGGTTCCTATATTTCCTTAATGATTTCTTCATGCCATTTCTGGGGTGTGAGTTATCAGGTACCAAATATGCATCTCTCCAGAGCCCTGTTGCTTACCTGAAACTTTGATTCTTCAGAGTTGGTAGAGTTCTGTGCTTTATGGTCACAGTATTACTGGAAGAATGTTGCAATGATGAATGTTTGTAATTGGCTTTGCAGAAATTTGGTATTATTGAGAATATTATACAATTTCCCAAATGCAGTCCAGCCTGCTGTTTTCTTACTACTCAATTTCAAGCTTGTCTCTTTGTTTATGAATAGTAAAGGTTAAGATATAGACCTACATACATTTGTATATATGTACAGACATATGCATATATATAAACAATAACCAAAGCACCCATCTAGGTTAAGATTTGTGTAATAATAATCATACATTATATTTACACGAGGTTCACAAAACACTTTACATACTTATTGTACTCTTCATAGAACCAGATGAGGTAGGTGCTTTAACACCCCATTTTACAGAAAAAGTTGAATCCAGGGAAATTAAATCACTCTCCCAGTTTCACACAGCTGGTAAATTAACAATCAGAGTCAAACCCAAGTGGTCTTTCCACTTTCACTTCCAGCCCTCTGCATACTGGTCTATTCCTTGATATTCTGGGAACTGTTGAAAATAAAGATACCTGTCGTTTACTGTGCATTGATTATTTCTAAAGAGCACTTGACTTGATGATAGGATCCAGTAAAGTCTTTAGATCTCTCTTATGTACCTGTGAAGCTCCTATAATACATATGACATAGAGGGAACTTTTTTTCAGGGATCCGCTGATCCTCCATAGAAAGAGAAGCCTTTAACACAGAGATATGAGCTTGGCTTGGAGCATCCTGCCGGATGGAAAAGGACTTCCTTGGAGATGGAACCGAATCAAAATGTTCCTATGGCATCATGCTGATTGCATCTGGCTCTAGAATACAAAAGGGCTTCCTCTGTGACAATCATGACTCTTCAAAATAGACACGAGCTTAACAATAACCACATGAAGAATCAAGTGGATTTTAATAACGCCTATTTCCCAGACTGTGCCATGCAGTTAGACGCACGGTATGTTAAATTGATTCATCAGAAAATGTATTTAGCGCAGATGACATACAACAGCTTTGGAGCACGCTGAGAACAATCTTGTACAGTAATGAAAGACATGAACATCAAGGTAAAACGAATTTAGTAGTTGGTGGGGAGGGACACTATAGTTTTGGCAGATACACGGCAGATATAAGGGAAAATTTGTCTTCATTTATTTTTCCATTTTTGTTTCTTTTAAGTTTTTACCTAAGGCAGGACTTTCCACATCTACCCAAGACAAAGTTACGCTGAAGATGATGATATCCTAAAGTTGGAAAGTAATCTTCTCTATAAGGTTCTGGGTAGGGGGCTAAGTAGTGGTGCTTAAATCCAGTGACTGAGAGCTCTCCACTTTACAAAACAGTTTCCTTTTTGGGCAGCTCCAAAGGTGAAAAAATATGCAGAAGGTCAGCTTACAGTAATGGCAGACCTGGGATTCCAACCCAGGCGTCTAAATTCATAATTCCATTTTGTCACACAGTCTGTACGACCCTCCCCCTGCCGTAGCATCAGTACAATAAAATCATCCTAACTATATAAAATGATAATAAAAATGCACCCTAGTCCTCATAATAAGCAAAGGATGTAATATGCTGCAGAGTGAATGTTTATTGCATTTCCTAATAATCTCAAAATACAAAATATATTCAAGCTGCTTTAAAGGTAATGTTAATTATTTTTTCCCTCTTAATGATCCCAGTATCTCTAGCTGTCAAGTGAATTATCACCTCATAAACATGTCAGTTTGGAAAGTACTTCAAATTACAGTCAGAAGATGGCAAGGGAGCAAGAGTAATTGGAATTCAATTTATACAGAGGAGTTTCCATTTTTATTATTGTTTAAATGGGTTCAAATAAATGGAAATGGTCAGAAACTAAAACAGAGAGAAAAGTGGGGGGAAATGTCACTATGCAAAAAGCTACGGGAGGGAACTGAACTGATCATAAAAATTCCATGCCCTTGAGAGCATGGAGTCAGTCTACTCATAGCTGTAGTGTTAGGCAGAGAGTTCAGCATTTCACTAAATTTCAGAATACTGCTTCTGAATGAATGATGGATGGATGGATGGATGAATAGAAGGATGAATGGATGGATGGATGGATGGATTCAGTTACCAAAGGTATTTAAGAGTTGGGGATTTTTCTATCTAAGTTAGATTCATTGTAATGAATTTATAGATAAAGTTTCCCAATGCCTCATCACAAAAGGAAAATGACCCTGGGCTTTGAAGGTCTAGTCTACCGGAGCAAACTGACTCTTCTGAGCTGAAATATCAAGATGGACTTAAATTTTATTTTCTGTTACCTGGCTGAATTAAGTACAGAGAGTTTCGACATTAGCATGACTACCAGATATAACTTCCATGCCAGAATAGATGTTGGACAGGGTACAGAAGCCCTGGAGGACATCTCCACATAGATGAAATCATGGACTGTTGAAATATTATAGGACAGCATGGCATCCTAGATTGAAAGCTGGTCTCAGAGGCTGGTCCCATGAAGACCAGCATTCAAATCCCATCTTGGAAACATGTGGCTTTGTAATCCTAGAGAAGTAATTATAAACCTCTCAATAGGGCTTCTAGCAACTTTTTCAGACTGTGTCAAAGCAAATGCCAACATACACTGTCATAGGATATACATACACCAATGAAATCCAAGATCATTTTAAAAGCTATATGAAGGTGTAAATAGATTAATAATTGATTATTGTTTGTTCAATGGACATATTTTAGCACAAAAGGCTTTAGCACAAAAAGTATCCACTCTTTAAATGAATATGGGTTTGTACTTTTATTTAAACCCAAATCAATGATTATCTATGATCACTGTCGTAGAGATAATCTTTAAGCTTAACAACAATAAGCATTTAGTAGATACCTACTATTGTGCAGAATATTCTGCTAGGCCTTTAGTGTGCTATCAAATTTAGAGAATAAATGGATCCTGAGTTTGGACAAACTAACAGAGTGGGAAAAAAGAGGCAAAGAATTAAATAATGAAATTTAAACAATCAATAAATTAAGTAAAACTCCAAAATTAGAGAAAAGCTGACAAAAGGGAAGGAGAGGTAGATGGAAGGGAAAATAATCTATGGGACTACAGATTTATTTTAAATAGATTAAATAAAATGAAAATGTTATAATAATATATATAATAAATAGATGAAATAGATGAAATAATATGTATATAATTATCAGTCTCACAGAGAAGTGATAATGAAAGGAGCCCCTCCCTTTCATTGGATAGATAGTGGTACTAGCTTTGTGAAATGTTGCATTCACCACTGGGTAAGATTTCTGGATATGTTGATTTTGCTGTACAGACTTTCATTGTTATAAGGGAAGGCTCTCTGGATAGGATGGGAGAGCCAAGGACTACATCCAAAAGTGACAGCAAGGTAAAAATAAAATCCTCTATACCAAGAGAAAAATACAAATAAATAGAGCAAAAAGAAATTGACCTTCTACTCATGGAAATGGCAAGCTGGATGACATCAGATTCTGTCTTCAAAATATTTAATACAATATGAATAGAGAACTAGTATAAACATACATATGTATATATTAAATATACACTCGAGTACATATAATATACATAGGTGTGTAAGTATATGTGAGTATATGTATCCTGCATATCTTTTGCTTTAAAAGCTTTAAAAGGAACAAGACTATGTCGGCTGTGTTTCCTATGGTTGGGGTAAGAAGAACGTTCCTTTTTCTGTCTAAGAAGTGGGGAAGAGAGACAAAGTGGCTCAGAGCTCACGGGCTAAGAAACCCATCACCTACAGGTCACTGTTCCAAATCCTTCCTGATGAGGTTAGCAAGGCTTCGTTCCCGGACGATGGCTGCTCAGTGACCTGTGTAAGATGTGACTGAAGTCTCACTCCAGGACTCTGAGCACAACTTTTCACAAAGCATAGAATATATCACTGACCCTTGTAAGGATGAACCGAATAAACCACAGAATCTTAGTTAAAAGGGACTTTGTGGGTTAACTAGTTCAACTATAGCTGAAAAACAATCCTTTCACCAGAATCCCAGAAAGTTAGCCATCTAACTTTTGCTTGAAAACTCTTCATAGAGAGGCAGAGAGAGACAGGGGTTCATAGCCCACCAAAGGTTTCCATTTCAATTTCAGATAGTTTTAATTGTTAGGATAATTTTTCCTTATGTCAAGTTTAAATATGCTTCTCTACATCTCCATTCCCTTTCTCTTTATTCTGGACTCTTAGATCAAGTAGTACAAGTAGAATCCATCTTCCACTTCACATTTCTTCAAAAGTTTAAAGTATTATTAAGTGAATAAATGAGATATTTGGAAAGCACTTAGCACATAGAATATACTAGGTACTATATAAGCATCTGTTCTTTTCCTTCTCCCTATTATACCCAATTCATGTCCTATTTAAATATTCATATTTCACATAATATGTCCTCAAAGACATTTCAACATCCTAGTTTCTTTCTTTTGTCAATACTCCATATTTATCCTATCCTTGCTTAAAGCATGAATCCAGATTTATTTTGAACTGGACAGAGTTGTAAACTATTACTTCTTCAATACTGGAAACTATAACTCTCAATGCAACCTATAAGTGCCTTAGTTTTTCTTTTGGGGAGAGGAAGAATCATTTTAAACTTCAAGTCCACAAAACTCCCAGAACTTTTCAACTGGTCACCTAGTCATCTGTGTAGCCCCATATTATAGTTATAAATTGGTTCTTTGTACCCAAATCTAATTCTTCACATTTTTCCTAATTAATTTTATTTTATTAGATTAAATCCCATGTTAAATCTTTTCTGGATACTGATTCTGTCGTCCAATGTTTTGGCTAACTTTCTAGCTTTGTATCATTGGCAAATTTGATCAGCATGATATCTCATTTCTGATTTTGTGAGAAGGGACTTTTTGTGATAACAGAAGCCTGCCCCGACACCAACCCAAATTTCAATTCTACTTTGAGAATGGTTTTCATTTCGATGCCAACTCTTTGAGTGCTTTCTTCTTCTATATTTATTTATGGACTCCTCTGAGTTTTTAACATTTGATATATTTTCTACAGAATAAAAAGGTTATATATCCAATAATAAGAGTATACCTTGAATAGATCTCATCTGCATCTCAGTTACCCTAGAAACAAACTATTTCAAATTTCTGATTTGGAAGCTTTATTGTGTTTATCTACAATAAGTGAAAGAATGAGAAATTAAATTTTTGAAGTTGAGTCTCTAGGAGCAGATCCATTTTATGTAGAGCCAGAGTATCTGGTGAAGATAGGAGAAGTGTTGGGCCACCAGTTAATGACAGATCATATATTGCAGAATTAAAATTTCATGATCAGGTCACCTGATTTTTCTTGGCTATGTTTGAATGACTAGGGAAAAGAACTTGACCTTATACCACATTTGGACACATTTTCCTAGGAGTGAAATGAGAAGAATCCCTCTATCTCATCAAAAGTTCTTTATTTATTCCCTTTATTTCAGTGTATCAGGAAACCTGGATAAAGAGATTGCACTGTATTTCACCTTACAGAATTTATTCTTATCGCCTGGGAAGTTAAGTATTGAGAGAGGAATAGAGTTAGAGAGGAACTAAATGTCTATTTCTTACTGGAAGGGCTGTGATACATCAGTGTAAGGAAATTGGCACCTCATCCTGTGTGGCTAAGCAGAATTAGCACCTTCACAGAATTCTAATTAGGTGGTTTCCTAGATCAATACATTAATATAGGTCTGACCTCATCGTAGATGAAGGCAGTCACATATTCATTGTGTTAACAGGGGCTCCACAAAGGTCCTAGTGCTCAAGGATATTCCCCTCACTTAGAAGCTATGAAATACCTGAATTTCGTACTTACCTATGGAAAGTTTACATAGGGCTTTAATTTTGCAAAGCATTTTTCTTACAATAGCTTTGTGAGCAGGGACTATTTTTAAATTCCCATTTTAAGGTTAAGGAGATGGGGTGGATAGGTTAGAAATTCCATAAGCAAGAACACTCATTAGGAACAAAACTATACTAAATGTTCAGAAAATAAACCTGAAGTCTTTGCCTTCAAAGAGTTTACGTTCTTTCTATCCAATGACTTCCCCTGAGTCACAGATTAAATAATGCCTGAAAGTAATATGTGAGTGTCTCCTCACTCTCACCCTAGAACTTGTTCCACTATATCGTCTTGCTCAGTATCCATACTGGATAGCTTTAATCCCAATGATATGAAAACTTAATTGGGTTTTTTATATCACTCTGGGAAATGTTTCAACTTTGTTGACCACTAGATAAAGTTTTCCTAGCAATACCTACAGATCATTCTTAAAGGTGTTTTCCTCATTTTCTAGGACACCATCAATAAGAAAGGCGCAGAGAGCAGGACAGGGAAGATTAGAGTGTCTATGTACTCTGCCCTGGTAAGATGCCATCTGAAGTATTGTTCAGTTCTGAATAGAGCATTTTAGGGAAGAAAATTGGTCATCAGGAGCAAGTCCAAATAAGAGATCTAGGAGGGTAAAAGTCATCTAGTTCCTGCTAGATCCAGAACTCTCAATGAATTCTCCTCTCTCTCAATCCATTGCTCTTTCCTTTATACCATACTGCTAACTGAGCCACTGGGAATTATTTTTTGATGCCAGTTAATGCACCAAGTTTTAATTTCCTAAAGCCTCCTGAGTCCATTTGCTTACTTGCTTTTTTTGTGACATGAATGAAATCATGTTTAGTTCCAATGCAGGAGACTCTGATTTATACCTATAGAAATTCTTTTTTTCGTCACAGATTGTTTTCAGCTGTTCCACTCATGGCTTATTGAGGTCTGAAAAGATAGCAATAGAAGGTGGGGAGGGCTCATCACAAATCCAATTCCCTTTATTAAAAGGGGTATCTTGAGAATCACAGGCTCTACAGGAATTAAATTCACTCTTTCTACAAAGATATCAAAAGAAAGAAATTATGTGCTAGATAGAAAATAATTACATCTAATTCTACAAGTCAAGAAGATTGGAGCCCCTCAGAAAATAAAAACATCATTCATTCATTCCAGAAAACTTTAATACTTAAAACTTTGCTATTCCTAAATGATCTCGTATGCCCACCAGGTAAAGTGAACGCAAGAAAGTTATTAGGCATGGGAGAAGGGGCATCCAATTTTAAGGATTCTATCTGCAATGTAGAAAAAGTCTGAAAGCTGCAAGAAGCAGTAGACCCTCATTCTGCCCAAACAAAGCAAAATACTAGAGAGGGCAGGGAGGAACCAGGCTGCCCTCTGCAAAGACATGTCTTCTGTGATACTCAGAGATCTGTGCAGCACAACAGAGAAAGGTGAAAATGAAGAGTGGTGGAGATACAAGAGGAAGTCTGAAAGCAAAATAGCAAGGAAGAAAGCATGAAAAAAAAATCCTGAATACACACAAATCATCTTAGGAGATTCCTAAAACATAGGCGGAAAGGAGTCAATTCTGTGGGAGAAACCAAACACATTGAACAATTGAAATCTGAAGGAAGGTGATAGAGCCTCATGCAACATGAAATCCTGTAGACTCTGCACACATCATGGAATAAAACTTCAAAACTCTAGAGAGTTAAATAGAGAATAAATAAAGAATAAAGATATAATATATCAAATAAGGAATAAGTAAATGAAAGAATAAATAAGAAATTGTCAGAAATTAGTTCTCAAAATATAACTAAAATTTCAAATACTAAAATAGGAAAAATGAGTACATGATAGAAAAGTTTTTCAAATAAGTAGAAGTTGTGAGAAAATAACAGATAAGGAATATTAAAATTTTGAAATGGAGGAAAATTTGCATTAGAGAAGCAACAGGGAAGTCTAAAGAAAATCTGAATATAAGCCAAATAAATTAACCTTGAATTCTAGAATGATAAAACTTCCAAAACTTGCTAAATTAAAAAAAACAAAACAAAATAAAATACTATAATAGGGGAAAATACTATAATGTAACTCTCCAGAACTTGTGAGTATAAAAAACAAATGGATACTTGAGTGAATTCATAGATTACTACCAGAAAAACAAAAACACAAGTTCCAAAGTTTGTAAAAGGAAACTGAACAATATCATTAATAAACAATATATTTTTGCAATAAGCAAGGAAAAGCAACTTTAAATATGAAATAAAGGCAATTGGCATAACACAAAACTATTTTACCTTTATAAAAAATCACCAGAGAAAACAGAAAATGAGTTGCAAAAAAGCTCAAGCTGAAACTGAAATGTATATATCCCCTAGCCTTGATTGTTTATATCAATGAAAAAATATAAACTTGCAATAAAAGAATTTGAACCGGGGCCAGGTAGGTGGTGCAGTGGATAAGAGCACCAGCCCTGAAGTCAGGAGGACCTGAGTTCAAATGTGTCCTCAAACACTTAACACTTTCCTGCTGTGTGACCCCAGGCAAGTCACTTCATCCCAATTGTCTCAGGGGGAAAAAAAGAGAGGGAAAAAAAGAATTTGAAATAGTCTTTATTTTTCCCTCTTTAGAGAGGTGAAAGAACACCTCAAGGTAAATCTGTGGGGTCAGCAGTAGCTCTGCAGCAAATTTCAGCACAAACTAATAATACTTTCTTTGCCTGGGCAGTGAGCATAATTCAGAAATAGTTACATTATCCTACTAGAATGATATTCTTGAAGTATCCCCCTCTTTTTTGTTTCTTCAATACCTACCATTGTGTTTTATATAGAATAGCCACAAAATAAAAGCATTTTCCAATAAATGAATAAAAATCGTTACAGAGATTTGCATCTCAACTTTGGGGGCTTTCTCTCTTCCCCCTCTAATGGTACTCTTCTACTTTACTTCCTCGCCCTGGCCAGATCACTACATATTTAGAAGGTCATCGTCCTGATTTCATTGATGTCCTATTCTAGTGCCCTGTGATAACTTAGATTCTTGCAGTCCATGCCAGTGGACTCTAATTTCTAGCAGCTCCAACCATGTTGGAAAACCTTCAAATATGAGCTTAGTAATCGAATGAAAGTTTACCATTAGAGGAAAACAGAAAAATTCAGAAAAAATTAAATTCAGAAAATTCAGAAAAAACCCCTCGATGTACTGGCTACAAGGTGACAAATTTTTCAGTCAGAACAACTCCTTTAGACAATTTACTAAATGACATGAGTGCTGGAACTAGCAAAATCTGGATCCTTGAAACACTGAAGTGGGATTTTAATGATTCCAAGAAATGAATGGAACATTACTGGATGTTCTACCTAGATCACATAAAGATGTAGGGCAGTATTTCTTTGTTCCCTTTGAGAAGTGCTGATGGTCTTAATCCTTTAGTTAGCTATTTTCTGACCTGAAGCATCACTTCGGTTGGCACTCCCTGCCATCCAAACTATTTTATAGTTCATATAAAACTATATTTTATTTTATTTTATAGAGATGGAGACATCTTCCTTCCCTTTGGACCAACTATCTCCTACATGTTTTCTTTTCTTCTGGTCTGCCACGGACAGGAGAGTTACTTGACTGAACTGTGTTTTGAATGCTTAGGTTGTCCCAGAAGAAGGATTCTACTTGACATTGTAAAACCCGTCAGGCAGTAAAATGAGCCGCTTTGGATTGTTTCATGGTCCTTGGGTACTGATATTTTAAATTGTGTCAGCACTTGGTACTTGCTCCTGTATCTGTATGAGCTTCCAACCTCCCGCGTGAACGCCTCACCCCAAGTCTTTGCTCCTTCCTCTCCTTTCTTCCCACTCCTTGTTGGTGCAATGACATTATGGCTCCTCTCTGGCTTTCCAGTCCGAAGCCCCAGCTGCCCATTGAATGACTCTATTTTACCTGATGAATAACTCAGATGAGCTGGGCCTCCTCCTATTCCCGCAGTTGCTTTTGCCTACCCATGATCGAGGGGAATTCAGGTAACATCTGATCACAGTTTGCTCTTCTGTAAACTACGCAAGCTGGATCAGATGAGCTCAAATAGGCCCTTACTTCCCCTATCATTTATAATTTTATCAATCCATCATCTATCTATGTATATATATAGATACATGTAGATCATACAAATATAGGAAATGCACATATATTCCATAATTTGTGCATGTATATTCAGTAAGGTAGTTGCAAATCTCCACTATTTTATTTGTGTCCTTTTCTGTTTTCTATTCTGGATTTTAAAAATGTTTCTCAGGTTGCAACCCAATGATCCTATTTTCTGAATTCTTATACTTGCAACATTTTCCCCAATCTAGGACTTAGGCATAGAAACTAATATGTCAATTTAAAAAAATCTAAGAAAACTTCCACCCAGATACCAAGAGACAGGTAATAATATTATTGATATATTTTTTAAAAATGCTCATGGGAGAAGAGCATACGCAATTGCCAAACCATTTTCTTAAAATACAGCATTTCTCTGAAACAACTGAAGCAGGTGATGTGGTAGTCATTTGCAAAGCACATGGGCTGAGGTGTTATTGGCAATTCGGATTTTATGTTTAGCAGCATTATTAATAATAGAATGATCATGGCATCATTTTATATCCAGGGCTCCCTCAGTATATTTATTTCTAATTTATCATCCATAAGATTTCAGGATTGAACCAACGTGTTATCTCAAAGTAACACAATTGTTGGGAGGTTGCCAACCATCACAGCAAGCTGACAATTCCATCTGAGAAGCTCAGAATCTTTAATTCTCTGACAGATCTTGTGGAGATTATTTTATGGAATCCTCTCTTGCCATTCCATAAATCATTTTAATGAAATTTACATTTGCTTTATTCTATTGGTCCTAGGCTTGAAATATTTGCCATTCCTGGACTAAGAAAAATATGAACCATGCCAAAGGAAAACATGTTGGAAGTGGAATATGTTCTAGGGTCCTTCCCATCATTTGTTTGTAGCATTTAGTATATTTTTCAAGATTCTTTGCCATCTGAAGTAGTTGTGGGGTTAATAAGCTGAAAATATTTCCTCATATAGACCAGCGTCCTTCTCAGAACATTTTCAGAATGTTCCGTCATTTCAGAAATTGTGCTTGATGACATGAAATGACATTTATTAATTCTATTCTGTGTCCCTAAGTCTAGGGACTATTTATGATGATCTTTGAACTTCATTAACATGGAGTTGCAGCCAAGGGTTAATGAAGAAGGGAAAGATGTCCAGGAACCACTTGTTCTGTTAATTAACCTCCTATCTCGTATCATCTCCATTTCCACCTTCCTTATCTCTCTGGGGGCAACTATATCACAGATTTCCTCTATGATCTCTTTGCATTTTTTAAAGATTGCTGAATATAAAGCACTAACAGGAAATTCCAGGTGGCAATGGTAAATTTAAGCCTTCAGTCATTATTTGTTTTCTAATTCAACAAAAACCTATGGATGGTTACTGTGTAGAATTGATCATGTGAGGTGCTAGACCTATAAATGTAAATGGAGCATGGCCCCTGCCCTTGAATTAGTTTAAATTTGGGTTCCTTACTATTTACCATTGAATCTTTTCTAAATGAGTGAGTTTATTGTAATACAATGGCAAGAGAATTTAAAAATAATTACTCCACACAACTTAAGCATCCTAACAAGGTTTAGTGAAGGACATTTTTATAGCTCATTGAAACATCCAGTTGGCTGAAAACAGGGAGTGAAGAAGAATTAGGGGTCAGGGAAGATTATGTAATTCCACTAATAAACACCTCAAATCAAGTCTTCTATCAGTTTTCTGTATAGTAGAGAGGCTTAAAATCTCAGATTAACTCCTAGTGGCAGTATCATATTCTTCAATTTTGCTCTTTTATATAGGGAAACATTACTCCTCTGCCATGTGCCAGTATTATTTCTTAAATTTTTTCTTTCATAGCAGAGGTTCAAAGACAATAGTTGAGGAGAAAACTTAGCTTTTATTTCTGCTTCCACATCATCTTTTGAGATATTTGAGTATTTTAATGCGTTTCAAGGGAACAAGCCAAAAAAAAAAAAAAGGTCTAGAGGAAGACTTTAACTCATCCCATGGATGATTTGGGATATTTGGGTGAGGGATGATTTCCTCAAAAATTTGGACATTTTCTCATGAGCTTCCTCTTCCATCAAAATTTCTAAAGCATTTACATGTAAATTCAATTCCATTTTATTATATTCAGTTTAGTATTCTAGTCTATCAAGGCATTTTTGGATCTTGATTGTCATCCAATGTATTTGCTAACTCTCCTAGTTTTGCATCATCAGAAAATTTCATAAACATTACAAAGATTCCCTCCTCGACATCACTGATAAAAATACTAAATAGAAGAAGTCCAAGACCAGGTCCTTAGAACACAATAAAGTGAGTCTTCCAAGTGGTTACTGCACAATTAATTAGTATTCTTCAGATCCAGCCATTCAACAAATGCAATGTCTATTATTATCCAGTCCACATTTCTTCATCTTGTCTGTCAGAACTTTAGATAAGAAGCTTTATAGCTTAAGAAAAACAAGAATGGGGGGGGGGAGCGAAGGGATAATGGTGCCATTGTTCATCCTTGAATTTGTGCTTTCACTGTTAACTTTCTGGAACCTCTAAAATATTTTGTATATGTAAGAATAATAACAGGTTCATTCCAGGTGTTTTTTTCAGTGCTTCATATATTAGATATATTACTTCTTTAATATGTAGATGGGTCCCAGTTAATGCAAATAATGAATCCCCTGATGTGATCATATAGATTTGAGTTCAACTCTTTGAAATAATAATTATGTAAAATTTGGCAATTGGTTCCAACCCAATGGAGATCTTTAATACGAATTAAATAATGTGACCATTTCAGATGATTTATTATTTCTCCTACTCTTAAACTCACTTTAGATGAGCAGAGAACTAGGAGAGGTAGGATAACCCTGAAAGGAGACCTTATAGAATTTACTACCTAAAAGTGGTGAGAAGATAAGCACACAGATAGATGTGGAATTAATTAGACTACAAGTGAGTAAAAAGAACAGATGTGCACATACACCTGAGAATGTCAGGGGAGACTTGATGAGGGTGATATAATTTGATATTGACTTGAAGCTTATGAAAGATACCACGAATGTAAAAATGTCCATCTTATGGAAATTTTAACCCTTTCTCAGACTCTTCCCCTCCCCTCAACCTAGACTATCATTAGACAGCTGAGTATAACTGGTGAAAAAGGATGTCTCCTCAGTTTGTGGACATGGCTGCTCAGCAATCTCGCACCTTACCATACAACTTCCTCACAATATGGGAAGGCAACCCCCACATCCCTCATGTTCAGAAATGGTCACAGGAAATCTGACTCTTTTCTCAGAGTCCTGAGAGTTAGTCCCATGTAGGGCATAGTTATAAAGTTTGTTTGTGGGACAGGATCACCATCATTTCACCACCGATTATCAGTATCCATTAGGACACTTGTCCCAGTGATGTCCCTGGGTTACTGATGCACAAGGGACGAAAAGATTGCACGATCCTAAATACAGAGAAAGATGATGTCACTGTAAACATGAGAAGTCAGGGAAACCTTCATGGGCCTTGAAAGATGGAAAGAGGAAGACAAATTTAGAAGAGAGGAAGAAAAAAGGCCATCCCAAGCATGTACAGGTGTTGAAAACAAAAAAACATTTATTTATTTTCCTAGAATGTGACAGCCTCTGAGCTAGACAGGAATGAAAACAATCTGCTCTCAGAACAGGGAAGGATCATGGATAATCTGGATCCTGAGATGGAGAGGGAGGGAGAGCACCCTTGGTTAGAATGTAAAATGCCAGATGAACAAGGTAACCCTTAGCAGGAAATTGGAAAACAAGGTGCTGTGATGATGGGTATGATGATGTGTCCGAGATCCCTGATCTTTGTAGGCCCATTGCTGACAAGATTGAAAAACCATTCAGTTTGGGACGGTAATAAGGACTGGGGAGGAGGAAGACTCATGGGAATACTGCTTCTACTGTGATTTCTTGCAAATGGAGGCCAAGTTCCGCCTTCTTTGATTTGAGGAGCATACCTATGTGCAACAATGACATTTGTGAAGACATTTAAGTCCATAATGTTAATGACTGCAATTAATTAAGGAAACTGTAAGAACAGTTCAAAGGAGAGGGATTCTAAACGATTAATGAAGCCTTCTTAATGTGGGTGACTCTACTAGGAAATAAATTATTATGAAGCAATTTCATGTTCCCCTTTGTAACCCTTTGTGAGTCCCCCTCTGTGTGTGTGTCTCTGTCTCTCTGTCGCTCTGTCTCTGTTTCTCTCCATAGTGCCTAATATACAATATTACAATACACAATAGGCACTTAATACAGACTGATTGATTGATTGATTGATTTAAGTTCCTCTTTATTGTACTTGCTCTTCTTCTGGATATATTTCCATATGTCATTGTCCTCTCTTAATGTGGTTCTCACACAGTGGTTTCCTAAATAGGAGCTCAGAAAATATGCTTGGAGTGACTGGGGGATTTTTAAAATATTGGGGATTTTTTTTTTAAAAAGTAGACACTCTGCTCGTTTGTTAATGAGCCACAGGTAAATTTAAACCTAAACAAATCATAATAAACAGAGCAGATGAGCATGGACAACTATGCGTCAGGGGACATTGAATGTTAATGAAGGCTGCAAAACCATGTGCCTCATGTTGACAATGCGTAGTGAGTTCATCAAGAAAGCATAAACTATCTCTTCTATGCTTGATCCCCAAATCTAGTGATTTGACCTTTATCCTGCGCCAGGAGGTGGTAACATGGACAATATGCAGCGCAATTGTGGATACAGAACATTTGTCTAATATGTCTCCCTTAGTTAGCAGGCACCTAAGTGCATAGATGCTGGTCCTGGACTCAGAATCACAAAGGCTCCTCTTGGTGAATTCAAATCCAATCTCAGAACTCCCCGGCTGTGTGAATCTGGCAGGTCTCTCACATCTGTTTGCCTAAATTCCTCATCTTTCAAATGAGCTGGAGAAGGAAATGGCAGAGCACTTCCAGAATCTTTGCAAAGAAAACCCTAAATGGGGTCACAGAGAATCCGACATGATTCAACGACAAAATCCCCTTGCTTTCCGGCACAAAAGTTGGATGCACAGGAAAAATCAAAACCATGATTACCAGAACAACAAGAAGAACTTATAAAGTGCTTTCTGCTTTGGAGTCCATACCCTTAGAAGTAGTTGCCCTACTTAAATATAAAGTAACAAAGGCTCAGACAGCTGAGAAAGTCTTAGGGTTGCACTCACCATCATATTATTCTGAGGAATGACTCAGCAGATGAATCATTCAGTCAATCAGTAAATGCATCACATTTTGGTTTTCTGTTTGATGAGGTTTCATTTGATCACAGAAAGTTTCTAGCTCTGGTCGTTTGGGATGTTTCTTCGAGGCACCTCTCCCAGTCCCAGCCCGTGAGGGATCTGAGCCGTCTGCTTGGGCTGGCTGTGGTTTTGATCCCACCTCACCTGCCTTCCCATTCCACTTTCACCTGCCCTTCTGCCATGGGGAGATAATTGGGTGTGACTAATGTGGGAGCATTTCAGTTCTGAGCAATCTGCAAGCTCCAAGGCAGCTTTGATCATTATAATGTCCATCATGAGGAAGAAGCCGAAGGCTGAGCAGATCCTGACTTTCTCCTTACTCCATCTTTCTCCAGTGAGGAAGATGAAAACCATGTTTCTAGCTGAAAGTCTCCTCTTACATCAAAATTATAAGAGCTTTAAGTGAATCTTCTTTTTGGCTCTAGTTGACCATTTAAGACTCAGTGAAAGCATCTTAAGTTGTTCCTTTCCTGGCACAACTGCAAGTTGTTAAAGAAATCTCAATCCTGGCATTTAACCTTCAACTGAAAACTTTCTAAAAGCTACCAAAGCACTTTTCCTTGACACTGATATGATCATGGTTTTCAAAGTTAAGAAATGAAATTTATTGCTCTCCCAGCTCACTGGCAGAACATTCCAAATGAATAAAGGAAGCCAACTTGCTTCTCCCTTTCCATTTTTCTCTATAATTATATATTATTAGAGCTGGAAGGAGCCTCAGAACTTGGAATAAAAATGTTAGAGATGGAAGGAAACTTAGAACATAGAATACCAAATGTGAGAGCTGGAAAAAGCCTTAGAATTAGAAGATGGGATATTAGATTTTGAAAGGACCTTAGAACATAGACTAGTACATTTATAAACCCAGCTCTAGCCTTTCCCTAAAATTCTATTGACCATTTAAGACTGAGTGTTCCTTAGACATCCCCAAATCAAAACGTTGGAAACAATTTATTGCCTCTGCCTTTCTTCCAAGGGTACAACTAACATTTAGTCTATTAAGTCTTCAGCCTTATATAGTGTTATACTTGCTGCCTTCACTTTACCCAGATATTCATGCAGCTCTCAAATCTTGCCATTTCTCCCTCTGCAACATCCATTACATTGGACCTCTTCTTTCTTCCTCTGCAACACCCATTACATTTGACCTCTTCCTTCTACCTCTGCGGTCATCATTATTACTTTGCTCTTACCACCTCTTGTCTACACTATCACAGCAGCCTTCTAAATGGTCTCCTAGACTCAAGGTTCTCCCTGCTTCAATTCATCCTTCACACATACTCTAAAATGATTTTCCTAAAGTGCATCACTCCTCCTCAATCAAGAGACTCCCCAGTGCCCCAGGTAGCAAGCATAAATTTTTTGTTTGTGTTTAAAGGCATTCTCTATCTGACCCTTTCTATCTTTTATGATTCTATATTCCTATTTCCATTGCAGTCCATGTTCCAGCCAGACCAACATTCTTTCCATTTCTCCCGGTGGCTCCCATCTCCTTTTTCAGTCCCCTTGTTTATGGACACAGCCTCCTCTTCTACCTGTTGGAATCACTAAGTTCTTTCAGCTCATGCATTATCTTCAACAAGAAGCTTTTCCCGATTCCTCAGCTGCAAGGACCATGTCCTTCAAGGTTTCTCTATGTCAGCTTTGTGTATATGTCTACATGTACATGCTGTCTCTCCTGTTAGAACAGAATCTTTTGGAGAGCAGATTTTTTCCCTTTTGGAATCCTTAGCACCAAGCATTGCACTTGACATAAAGGGATTCTTTAGTAAATTCTTGCAGATTGATTAAATATGGAAAGAACCTTAGAAACAAAATGTTAGAGCAGGAAGGTTTGTGTGACCTAGTCCATTTCCCTTCTTTAATTATTTAGCACAATCATCACCAAACTAGCCTAATTAATTTAATTATTATTAGCTGATTATGCTAATTAGACCTGCTTATCCTCTTAAAAGTACCTTCCACCAATACAGATGATAATAATAGATAGCATTTATTGAGTGTCTATTATGTGCTAGACACTATGCTAAGTACTTTATGAATATTATCTCATTTGATTCTCACAATACCCTTTCAGCAACATGTAGTCTTACAAGGTTGTTTGAGCAAAGCCAGCATGTGTCAAAAGTAACCCTTGGACTCAGGTAATTTTAACCCTGAAGTGAGTTTTCTATCTACTATAACATGCTGTTGTTTTCCCTCTCTTCCTCTTCCTCTTCCTTCTCCTTTCTCTCCTCCTCTTCCTTTTCTCTTCCTTTTATAATAATTCACATTTATAGAACACTTTAAATTTTACCTCACACTATACTAGTACCATCTTACAGATGAAGAAATTAGGACTGAGAGATGTGAGGGTGAGAATATGAAACTTCTAAGATCTTTGGGCAAGCTTTAAGGCAATAGCAAGAACTGGATTTTTAGAGGGCCAAACTTTTGAATTATAGGAATAGCCCAAAACTTCAAGAGTCAGTCTTAGAAAGGAGTGAGGATCCCCTCCTTAGAGGTCTTCAAGCAGAAGGTGAATGATCATTTATCAAGGATATTGCTAAAGGGATTTTGATTCAACCATCATTTGGATTCATTCAGTCTGAGCAGTCCCAACTCTGAGATTCTGGGGTTACATACCCACAAACCCACCACGGAGTGGCTAAGGATTTCAGGAAAAGCTTTGAATTTAAATTGCACGTAGGATTTACATGTAGACAGAGTCTCTTGTACTATTAGAATTTACCCTTGCCCATGCTGTCTGAGAAGGCGTAGGCTTCCACACAAGTGCTGTAATCTATGCATGTTAGAATTGTTCTCCATAATTGAGAACGTGTTGCTGATGGTTTTATCTCCCAGGACAATCACTCCACGTCAGAATGATTTTATGTTGGACCAATTTATGGTAACAAAGCTCTGGATGCAGGGTAAGAGATCTTCTGTCACTGTGATAAGCACCCATAAAAGCCAGGGTGAGGGAAGGCTTCGTAACAGTAGCTTGTAGACCAAGGGCAGGGAGCCTTTCTCTACCCAGAGCCATTTGGGTATTTCTAACATCCTCTGCAGGCCATACCCATGAAGGACTGACAGAACCGGAGCTACATGACTTGCTCCCGGCTCTGTCACAGAGTAAGCTCAGAGTGGAGCCTTTCCAGGCTTGTGATTGTGAGTGCATTGGCTGAAGGGGAGTGGGAAGACACCGTTAGGGACAAGGGAGGATGGCCCCACCTTCCTGTTTGATCTTGTGCAGGACCCATGATCGTGACCCACCATTTTGGAAACAGGTAACCTAATAAAAACCTCTCCTCATTAAGGACCCTTTAGGAGTTGAATTCATGAAGAAGTTTGAGAACTGGAACTCTAAAGACCAAACTTGGTCTCCAGAGTCTGGGCTGGCCAGGAGCCCTGGCAAGACATCTGAAGTTGTTCGAAAATAAAAGCCATGATTTCTTCTGACCACAGAAAATGACAGTCTGTGAGGGGAGCCCCTACCACAAGCACATAAGAACACAGAAGTCTGGGCTTGAACCAACAGAATCACTTATTCACTCAATCATCTTTCCTTGGCTGAAAGGAGGAAGGCGCTGATGTCTAATATCTTTTATAGGAAGGCAGGAAAAAGGTCTGAATCATCTGCAATCCAGGGGCGTAGGAGGGAGACTATCTGTAAAACATCTTGTTCTCCTTTCTCTTCCTCTTTCTTCCATTTTCTCTTCTTCCCCCTCCTTCTGTCACAAACATCCTTATTCTAACACTTTTGCAACTCTTTCACAAACACTGCTTTATTTTTCCTCTAAAAAGACTATGAAACATTTGCAGGGTGAAGGCTATTATGACTATTTTATAGATAAGGAAACCAGGCCAGAAAAGAAAAGCAGCTTATCCAGAGTCGCAGAGCTGATTAGCAGGAGAACCAAGACCAGCTCTCTTGTCTCAAGACAGTAAGCCACATCTCCTGGTTCCTAGTTCAGTGATCTTTCCACTATCTTGCTTTATTAAAGTCTGTGACTACCATAGAATTTAGCACCAAGTCACCCCATGTTTTAAAAATGTGGGAAGATTATAACATTTAGCCAATCTTTTTTTCCTCCCATTTATCTTCCCTCTTTCTTTTTCTAGTTGCTGAGAGTTTGAAATGTAATAAAAAAATCTTGAACTATGAATAAAAATATCTCAGCTACAGTTTTAGCTATAATATTGGTTGCTGTATGACTTTGAGTGAATGACTGAACCGTTTCCAAGGAAAATAGATTAACTCATCCCATCTCTGAACTCGGAATCTCAGAAACATCATTCATGGTCATGAACTAGGAGAAGATAAAAGGCCATGAGAAATAGAAATACAGCCTCTTCCCTCTGACAACTACCCTGATAGGATTGCTACGGAAGAGCTGGGTCCTCTATTACTGTGATTTTTCATACCTTCAAAGAATTAAGAATTAGTTGCCCCTATGATTGACACTCACTGCATCTTTCATTTAAGGAGAACCACTCATTCCCCAACTGTGTCAGAAATATAACTTCATTTCACATGTAAAACAAAAACAACACCCAACACATAAAGTTATAGATGACCCCTGCCATTTTTTACTTTAAGAAAATATTAAATTAGCCTGAAAATCCTGAATAATCTCTTCTATAAGATGAGAATTCTAGATCCTTAGCCAGAGATGGAATACAGTTAGCACTTGGGGATGATGGAAGGGTTATCCCCAAGGTAAGAGCTTCTTTGAGTTCCAAAATTAGTTATTACTATAATGATTACATGTAACCCTTTCATTGAGGTTTCCTCCTGAGTACAATGGAGATTTTCTTCCCTCCTTCTTTTTTCTCTTCCTTCCCTCTTCTCTTCCTCCCTCCCTCCCTCTCTCTTTTTCCTTCCTTCTTTCCTCCCTCCCTCTCTTTCTCTTTCCTTCCTTCCTTCCTCTTCACCTGCTCCATTCTCCATTTTTATATCATAAGTCTTTCCACATTTCCATCATAATTTCCATCATAATTCCATCATAATTGTATAAAATTGCTTATTTGGCCATCCCTCAATTGGTGAGCACCCACTCAATTTTCAATTCTTTACCACTACAAAAATTATATATTTTTACAATATATAATATATATTATATTGCTGAATGCCCCTACAGTTCTGTGATATCCCTGTAACTGTGATATCCAGTAACTAACGTGTAATAACTCCACATAGGAGACACTTAGTAAATGTCTTTTGTTCAGCTTGGGAGTGAGGGATGGAGATTACACACTGAAACCAGACGATTGCATCTAATGCAAAATGGATGTGTAATGGGTCCAATGAGTGCAAATCTTTTCAATGCTTTAGGAAGTATTTGTGATTTGGTTACATGAGTCCTCTTCTGACCAGTGTGGATGGGAACATCTCTACAATTCACCGGATTCTTCCCAAAAGTGGAGATGGGAAAAAAATTCTTCTTCCTGGAGATGAGCGTCTGCACTCTTAGCAGGGCTGGTTTATGTGCCTTGGGGACAGATGGGATGTCTCTCCCTCAGCCATCTCATCTTTCCTTCAGCTGGCCTAGCTTGTGACCTCTGGAGACCATGTCCAACCTTCGAGGGGCATGGAGGAGCCTGGTGGGAGATGCTCGAGGTACCCAAGGGCATCATCATCGGGCTGATCTCAGGTCATGAGCTAAGCCAAAGAAGTGGATGGTTTGAGAGTCCCCTCGTCTTTCTCTCTCCAGGGTTACTGCCGGAACCTAAAAGCCAGTTTGTTTTCTTCTGAAGAGACAAGGCTTTCCGTTGGCATAAAGGTGCCAGGCAGAGGTGACAGAAAGCTGGCTTTCTCTGCCTCCCCCAACCCCACACAGCTGCCGTGGAGGGGAAGTGGCCGCCATGACAACCAGACTGGGGTGGGTGCCAGGCAGGATGGTGCAGGAAGTCGCCTCCCCGGCTCTCCCCATTCTCACAGCAGGTGAACGCAGGTACTCAGAATCCAATTTCCAGAGCTGGCGTGTGGCCAGGGCCTGGGACCGCCGGGAGCTCGGATAACCATCCTCGGCTCTGTGACAGCCATACCTGGGCTGGACTCTCTGCGCAGAAAGGGCTCGCTGCCACGTCCAAAATGGATGACTTTAGTCATTATATTTCCAAGGTCGGGGCAGATTTGGTGCAGATTTCTTTTGTTCAATTAAATACAAATGAAAAATTCAGGGAAAATATACATAGGGAAATAATGATACATTACACACTTAAAATAATCTGGTGCCATTGTTCTTCTGCTAGAAAGCCTCCCCAACGCCTTCTCACCTACAATGAAAGTCAATCCCTCAACAAATTTTATGTGCTTCATAAGCCAAACCCTGTACATACTAAGACAGACAAAAACACTGGCCCTGCTCTTACCCCAGTGGGGACCACAGCCAATCCTCCTCAGCCTCTTCTCTAGAATATTTATCATCTGACATTGTGTAATAGATCCTGCACATAAATGCTTTTATCTCATATCTGTTGTGGATAGATCATGAACTTGAGACATTAGATTTGTCACGGCTCTTCTTATTATCTGAGCGAGCTTCAGACCCTTTTACTGAACTCAAACTCCTCATGGGCAGTCATAGAAAGTCTTTCCTAGTATCTTTCCTAGTTTAAAGGGCAAGATTTGTTCATAGTAAATGTGGAATACTGACTAAATTGAACAGAGGATTTCAATGGGACAACCAGACTTATGGAATCATTTGGTGGTTTATCTATATACGAAGGGAGGGAGGAAACTTATTGTTATTAGATAATATTTTATTTTTTTCTAAATTACATGTATGAACAATGTTAATATTCTTATTTAAAAATGAGTTCTTAATTCAAACCTTCTCTCCTTCTTCTCATAGAGAAGGTCATTAATTTGACATAAGTTATACATACATAGTCATGCTAAATATATTTACATTTTAGTCATGTTGTGAAAGAAAATACAGCCCCCTAAAAAACAAGAAAAATAAAAAGTATATTTCAATGTGCATTTAGACTTCATCAGTTCTTTCTTTGGAAATGAATAGCATTTCTCATCATAAATCCTTCACAATTGTCTTGGATCAATGTGGTGCTGAAAATAGTTAAGTCATTCACAGTTGATCATTCCATAACATTGTTGTGACTGTGTATAATGTTCTCCTGGTTTGATTCATTTCATTTTGCATTGGTTCTCGTAAGTCTTTCCAGATTTTTCTGAGAGCATCCTGCTCATCATTTCTTATAGCACAATAGTATTCCATCACAATTGTATAAAATAACTTATTTGGTCATCCCTCAATTGATGAGCACCCACTCAATTTCCAATTCTATACCACTACAAAAAGAGCTTTTATAAATATTTCTTTTCCTTTTTGGATTTTTTTTTGTTTTGTTTTTAATTTCTTTGGAACACACACACACACCTAGTAATGGTATTTCTGGGTCAAAAGTTATGCAGTTTTGTAGCCCTTTGTGCATACCTCCAAATTGTTCTCCAGAATGGCTGAAGCAGGTCACATCCACCATTAGTGCATGAATGTCACCTCTACCACCTATCACTTTCCTTTTCTGCCATGTTAGCTAATAGTAGAGGTATGGGATGGTGTCAGAGATATTTTAATATGCACTTAAAGCATATCTTTCATATTACTACAAATAGCTTTGATTACTACATTTGAATACTGCCTTTTTGCAAACTTTGACCATTGATCATTTGGGAAATGGCTCTTTTTAGAAATTCAATTCAATGATCTATATATTTGAGAAATGAAGTCTTTATCAGAGAATGAGCCAAATTTTTTTCACAGTTATGATTACTATCTATTTCCCTCCATCTTATTATTCTCCTGTTTATCCTTCTCTCTGTATCCTCTGCCTCTGTCTATCTTTGTCTGTTTGTCAGTTTATTTGTCTCTCCTCTTTCCCTGTCTCTCCTTAAAACCATTTTGATTATGACTACTGCCACTCCCAATCTACTCTCCCTTCCATCAGCCTCACATCCTTTTTGTTATCCCTTTCCCTGCCTACTTACTTTTAAGGTAACAGATTTCTATACTCAACTGAACATGTATGTTATTCCCTCTTTATGCCAATTCTGAAAAGAATAAAATAATTTACTTCATTCTACCTTTCACTTCCCCATTCTTTAAGTGCATTTCTTTTTCTTACCCCTTAATTTTATTTTTTAAATATCATCCCAGCATATTCAACTCAAACCTCTACCTTCTCTATATGTTAACTGCTTCTAACTATCCTAATAATGATAAATTTCTTGGAAATTATAAGTATCTTCTCATGTAGGATTGTACATAACTTCACCTTATTGAATAGTTTATGGTTTCTCTTTCCTGTTTGTCTTTTTATACTGAAGTTTTATATTTGAAAGTCATATTTTCTAGTTAGCTCTGGTCTTTTCATCAGGAATGCTTGAAACATCTTTATTTCATCAAATATCTATTTTTTTCCCTGAAGAAGTACACTCAGTTTTGTTGGGTAGATGATTCTTGATTGTATCCTAGCTCCTTTGGTCTTCAAGATATATGATACATATTTCAAACTCTTCTGTTTTTGTAGAATCTGCTTAATCTTATATTATTCTGACTTTGGCTTCACACAATTTAAATTGTTTTTTTTTTTTTTTCCTGGCTGCTTGCAACATTTTCTCCTTGACCTATAAGCACAGGGATTTGGCTGTAATATTCCTGTAAATTTTCATTTTGGGATCTTTATTCAGGAAGTGGTTGATGTTTCAATTTCTTTTTAATTCTTTGGTTCTAGAATACAGGTCAGTTTTCCTTGATGATTTGAAAGACAAAGTGCAGAATCTTTTTTTAAAATCATAACTTTCAGGTAATCTAATAATTTTTAAATTATTTCTTCTGGATCTATTTTATAGATCAGTTGTTTTTTCTAATGAGAAAATTTTCTATTTTTTTCATTCTTTTTATTGTTTTGTTGTTTCTTGATGTCTCATAGAGTCATTAGCTTCCACTTGACTCTAATTCTTAAGGAATTGTTTTCTTCTGTGAGCTTTTGTATCTTCTTTTGTGTTTGTTCAATTCTACTTTTTAAGGAACTCTTTTCTTCAATTAATTTTTGCATGTTTTGAAAAAAAGTTCTTAAAGTCATAAAGTTTAAATTGCACTTTGGTAATGTCTTTTAACATGAGTAGGAAAGAGAATAAAGTGAAAAAAATATGAAATTTGGAGTTGGAATACCTCAGCTCAGATTTTAACTATAATAGCTGCTATCTTAAACTTAGTGAACTTAGTAAACTGACTTGGTAAACTTAGTGAATCAACTCCTTTGTGCCTTTGCGACTTTATAAAAACAAGGTATTGACCTAGAAGTCCTCTGAGATCCCTTTTCTACTAAAACTGCATTATTGTGAAAATTAAGGAGATGGAAAAATTTTGGGTTTGCAGTCCTTTCCATTACAGTTTTTTTCAGTCAACAGAATAATGGTTTTATGAGCAATAGCCATGATTTCTACATTCAATAAATGCTCACAGGTAAGGTAGAAGAAGTCCTTTGGGAGTCATCAGAGTAAAATGCTTGAAACCATATCAGATTGCAAGCATGCAGAATATAGCTTGAAGTAGGGTGAGGTTACTGGGGTTTCCCCTTCTAGGCATTGAAGTTTAAAGGGCCATTGACAGTATTTGTGATCCTTTGGAAACACAGGAAGGACTGGATTTGGTAGTAGAGAGCAATGAAAATTAACTTAAATGTAATGGTATCAGATAGCCAGTTGGAGAATACACAGGAGGCAATATTTTTCTTGGAGTACCACTAATCTGCCACCTCCATTCTCAGGCATATCCTCATCACCTTCTGCATGTTGTACCTCTCTTGCACTTCCTTTTCTTCTATACTTTTTTATCTTGGTGATCTCATTAGTTCTCATTGTTTTAACTATCAACCTTATTCAGATAACTCCCAAATATGCATATGAAGCCCTCTTGTCTTTCAAGTCCAACTTTGTCAACTGCCCACTGAAAATTTCTCCACTTGGATGTTGTAAAGGCAGCTCAAATTCATCATTTTCAAAATAGAATTCAAAATTTCCAAAAAAACTCCCCCAAGTCAAAGTTTCCCTTTTTTTGAAGGTATCCCCTCTCTAGTCACCAAGATTCACAACACGGGAGTTGCCCTTGACTCTCTTCATTAGTTCATGATCCTATAACCTATCAATTGCTGAATCTTCTCAATTCTACCACCTCAATGTTTTTAATATCTATCTCCTCTTCTTTCCTCTTCTTATATGCACCCATCACCTATGTCCTGTATTAAATTGATAGCCGCTGAGTCAATCTTTGGGCAGCTCCCAGGGACTCATCTCTCCAATCCATCTTTCACACAGATGCCAGATTCTTGTTTCTTTCCTTAAAGAATTGCTCATTTGTGTCTGTTCCTCTGCTTAAGCTATATTGTGACTCTTGGTGACTAGACTTTCCATTGTCTGTAGGATAAAATACAAAAGCAATGCATTTGGCACATAAAGGCTTTTTATGATTTGTCTTTGCACATACTCATGAAGTACTTCTGTTAGACTGACTCAGTCTTTTTCCCCCTATAATCACTTTCCTACAATAACCTGAGCAGGATCAAGAACAATTCGAGTGTTTTCTCAATTTCAACTTGAGTCAGATGGAAAGGAGCTTGATAAGACACAGGATGGAGACTGGGGAAGGGGAAGAGAGTCACTTCCAGAACTCTGTCCGACCCAATAGAGTGCCAGTCTTTTGATATTACAGAAATAAAGATAACAGCTCCATGACACTATTTCTTTACTATTTTGATGGTAACAGGAATGTTTTCCTGAACCTACCTGAAAATTCTTCCCCATGTAAAACTTGAAGGATAAATTGGATCTAGATCAAATAGTCAAGAAGAGTTGAAGAATGTAGTGCCATACACTCTTCTAATAAAAATGGAGCCAGTGTGGGGAAAGGGGGCTCATCAGATATAGATATTAGGAGACTGTTTATTCCTGGGAGTTGCCCCATGGGACCAGATAACTCGGCAGGGCTGCCAAGGCATATTCTGCTGGATTCTTATGGGGAACTGCTCATCAGTTATTCACCCAGCCTCCTTGCATATGACTTGACTGCTAATTTCAGTGCAAATCTTCTTTTGTCTGTTACAGAAATGAAAGCATAACTGATTTTCTGGGAGCAATTTTATTTGTCTCTGAATAATGGTATTTTAAGAAGCAGGCAAACACACTGCTCCCTGTGATGGCCGATAGCAATGACACACACTGAAACCGATGTCTCCCCCAACCCCACTTAATGCAGCGTCTGCACCTAAAATGTTCCTTTCTCAGCAATTGCCCTGAGTCACTTCTGTATGACTCAGGGTGTTTAAAATGCAGTGACTCAGAAAGCAACTGGGGAACAGGGAAAGAAAGGAGGGGAGGACTGAGAAGTGGGGGTCAGGCAGAAATCACCTTGATCAGGCTCTGAGAAGGGAGAGGAAAATGACAAGAAGACTCAGGAAAAATCCTCTGTGAAAATGGAGAAATCAAACAACTTAGGAAATGAAAAGCACAGAACTTTTGTTCCAGGTGAGGTTATAAAGCACATCTGAATTGGCCATTCTCTAGACCCTGAAAGTCGTTGACCTTCCTGATAACCAGGTCTAGGGCACCTAACCCAGTCATCTCAGTACCTATACTAGGAAGGGGCAGACAAAAGCCTTGGTGAAATGGCTTCCTTCCCAGGGCATTTGTTTCCTTCTGTCTTTGTTTTTTTTTTAAACAGTGGAAAGCTTCTCCCTGATGACAGACCGAAGGGCGTCTCATTGGTTAAGCTGGCAGAGCATCCTCGGCTGATCTGTTTTGCCATCTCATTCTGTCTTCTGGGAAGACAACAAAATGCGGGCAGGCAGCTGGTGGTGGAATTAGGCTTTATGTACAGAGTGGGGGAGAAGAGTTTTCAGGCCTGCAGCTGTAATTTGCTTGATCCGGGCATGTGAGCCACTATTCTCATCCGAGTCTAGCTTCTTTATAGCCTTTGAGACTCTCCCAGGATCAACGAGGGGGTGACATTTCCCTGCATCCTCCTGGGATCCAAGGCCTGATTTAGGTGAGTAATTAAAAGCAGCAGCAGCAGAGCAGCAACTTAACATTTATCGAGAGCTTCCAAGTCTGCAAACTGCTTTCCTCACTCCACCCTTGTGAGGTGGGCAATGGAAGGACACGGTGTGTTCTGCACAAAATAGCTTTGCAGAAAAATGCAGAAAGAAACAAAGGCTGGGAGGGAGGAGGGCCATGGGAAGACTGTGGCTTCCTCCTGCGTTCCAAAAAACACGGCCAGTTCTTGGGGAGAGGAGACTAAAGTAGGGCCTCCTTTCTACACTCTGCCAGAGTCACAAATAAGGAAGGGCTCAGGAAATGGAAGGCAAGGACTCAGGAATGATCTGTGCCCCCAAACATCAAGCAGGTCTGAAGTAGTCAAGAACCTAAAACATCCTTGCAAACACTGACACACTCAGAAAGCCACCCAGGAACAATCTGAAGATTTGTGGTGCTTCTGGAAAAATAGAAACCAAAAAACTCATCCGGCTCTTTGGCTCTGGCTCTGTTGCTGTCTATGATTGTGTGTCTCCCTCGTTCCTTCCCTTCCTCCCTCTCACCTTCAAGCAGAAGGACTTCATCAATATGCAACTGCGATGGGTCAGCCTATAAGAACACAAAAATAGCCCCCCAAACCAAACTAACCAACCCTTTCTTCTCTCTGCTCTTATGGAAGGTCAGCAGAGATGGCTGGCTTCCTGCCCTCACCCCCAGCTCAGCGGCTCTGCTTCCCTTGGTGGGGTAGCAACTTTCTGTTTAAACTTTAGCAATTAAAAAAAAAAAGAACTTTCTAAATAAAGAATATCTTTAGAGAATCATGGAAGGGCAGGGACTTGGATTTCATCTTGACTTCTTTTACCAGCCCTTATATAGGTTCCTGGGTAAGCATGGAGCCTTGGAGACCATCTACTTGAGTCCACTTCACATTGCTGATGAAGGCTTCGAATGGCCAAAGGCAGTGACAAATGGATGGCAGGCTCTCCGACCTTGTGTGGACATTTGTTTGTGAGGTCTTGTTTGTAAGTCATACGACTGACGTTGAAATAAAACCACCCTGAGACCCAGAGAGAGAGCCTGGACCAGAGTATGATAGAAAACCGAGAACTTCTTAGGGAGGAAGCTCTTTCTCAAGGCACTTTACTGTCTGCAACTTCTATTTTTGAAGCTTGTGTGTGTGTGTGTGTGTGTGTGTGTGTGTGTGTGTCTGGGGTGACAGACCCCTTCTGCAACCTGATGAAGACCATGGAACCATCATAGAAAACTGTTAAAGGCATAAAATATACCCAATTACAAAGGAAACTAAATATGCTGAAATATACTTCCCAACATACAAACAAATAAGCAATGGGTTAAGAACTCCTATGGTACAGAATTGCCTGCAGTACTCAGAAATTAAGCGACCAGATAGCATTATGTGACAGAAGGAGGAGAGGGGTCCATATCTCTTCCCAGCAGGCCCAGCTCTTGATTTAGTGGGTTTATTACTTAAGCAGACACTTGTGAATCCCACAAAGAAAACCCAGACATGAACGTTTTACTGAATCTATCCCAACTGGTCTGCATGCCCCAAGCCCAGGCCCCAGACCGTGCCTAACAAGACCCTGTGCCTGTGGGAATTGGTCAGTGGTGCTGGGCTTTGCTATTCCCCTCATGCCATCTAGATTCAGGAATGGCAGTATTTATATATAATGGGTGGGGCGTCTTGCTTGTCCAATACTCTACCCATGGCCAGCCCCTTAACGTGGAATATTAAGGGTGATTTTTACTAGGTGTGTCTTTTGGTGAGTCAAGGCCGATGGAGCCTGCATCCCGGCCTCCAGACTCCTTATGTGCTTCAGGGCCTATTTTGAACAATGGAATCTAAAATCTGGAAGAGACCTTAGAAGTAACTCGGGTCCAAACCCTTGCCCAATACCTACATTTTTTAAAAAAGGAATATTGGCAGCTTTTGACTATGTGGAACTTATTTATACCTCTTCACCATTACAACAGCCTTACTTGGGAAAGATAATTGAGATCTGTCCCAGACTTTTCTAGTAAATTGGCTTACCTCATATGTTATTTTTTTAAAAGTCCACCTACCTCATCCATGGGTATATGGGTAAATATGGGATAATGGCATACAGTCAGCATTTTAAAATTTTTAATGAACTGAAATAAACTAAACCGTCAAAAAAGTTGGAAAAACAAACAAACTAATCCCCTCTGCTGAGTATTTTTCATTTTTTTTGAGTTGGATTTATGATTGCACTAGCCATGAATCTACATGTTAACACGAGGAGGTAAATTTTAATGAAACAATAAATGGGATCAAGAGGTTTTTCTTCCATAATTTCACACATGATGACTTCTTTAGTCTTATTTTCTGAGATTTTCCATGGAAGCATGTTGAGTTACAGGAACAGAGAATAGTCTAACTTGGTTAAATTATGAAATGTTTGAACAGGGATAGGGTGAAATAAGGCTGAAAATATGGGTGGGAAACAAATTAAAGAGAGCTTGAAGTGCCGCATTAAAGAGTTTATATTTTTATTCTGATAGAAAGCCATAAAGGTTTGGCGTGATTGAATGGCATGGCCAGCTTCAAAACTTAGGAAGATGACTTTAGTTGCTAAGTAGAGAATAGACTATAGAGGCGAGGGACTTAATTACAGTGGATCCAACCAAAGATGAGGAGGGTCTAACGTCAAGTAAAGGCCATACAAGTGAAGAGAAGGACACAGTTGCAGCAGACATGAAAGGAGAGTTGACAGGATTTGTCAAGTGTCTGGAAATGGCTAAAGAAGGAGAGAAGATTGAGATTGCCTTCAAGGACATTATCCTGGGACCCCAACAGAAATAGGCAGATTTGGAGAAGAGGGAATCTAGAACATATTCTACGAGTGTCTGCAAAGGGTGAGCCCCATATGACTAACTCCTCCTCGTGCTGACTTTGGGGCCTGCTTTATGGGGAATTGATTCTACAGGTGTTCATTCTGAGATCTTATAGGGTAAAATGTAAAAAATCGCTTTTACCTGACAGTGATCTGATTTTGACTCCACACCTGGTGTCTGTGGTCTGTTCCTAAGCCATTGGGTGTCCCAAAGGATAGAGAGCTAGACCTGAAGGTAAAAAGAGCTAAGTTCAAATGTGATGTCAAACACCTATTAGCCATGTAAACCTGGGCAAGCTACTTAATCTCTGGTTGCTCTGCTTTCATCATCTATAAAATGGGTATAATAATGGCACCTATCCTGGGAGATATACTTCCCAACATACAAACTATCAAATAAGCATTGGGTTAAGAACTCACTCCTATGGTACAGAATTACCTGGAGAACTTTATTTTTTTTAGTGTGAGGATAAAATGAGATAATATTTGTAAAATATTTAACATAGTGGCCCAATTTGTTTTTTGTTTTTTTTTTTCAGCAAAGATACTATGATAGTTTGCCATTTCCTTCTACTCCTTTTATAGGTGAGGAAACTAAGGTAAAAGGGTTTAATAACTTGGCCAGTGTCACACAGTCACTAAGTGCTGGATGGACTTGAACTTGGGTCTTCTGGACCCCAAGTTTGGCACTCTCTCCATGCTCTGTCCGGCCCATACTAGATACTTAATAAAGGTTTATTCCCTTTAATCTCCTCTTGCTAGGAAGGTCTCTGAATGCAGTTCCACATTTTTGGCCTCTGGGCACCATGCTGACCAGACAACAACTTTTCAGGATTAGCTGGTCCCCAAAAGGGCTCCTTAGGGTTATTAAAAAGACATTTGTGCCCTTTTATAGTTCAAAGTTGGATGGATTTGTAAGTAGATGAAAGATCTGACTCTAAAAGGAACCATTATGGAATGTATGTCAGCTTGGAGAGATCTTTCCATTAGGGCGCCCCAGGCAATTACTGTTCCTGGCCCTGCCCTGTTAAGCATTTTTTAAAAAGTTAAATAACAGGGAGATTGAAATGAAAGATTAAGCATTACACTTATTACCTCGGAGGGTAAGTGTTATGGAGAATGAGAAGTATTTGTTAAATCAACAAGCATTTCTAAAGCACCTACTATGTCCCAGACACTGTGCTAAGCACTGGGGGTACAGAAACAGACAAAAACCCTCCTGCTCTCATAAAACCTCCAGTCTAATGGGGAGACAACGTGCAGACAATTATATACAAATGAGATATAGAATAGGATTAAATATAAATACATACATTTACACACATATCCTTTTATAGAGTGCTCAGAATTTCTAGTGAGCCAGTTCTCCATTTCCCTCCTGCTGTTTCGCTGGTGGGAAATTCATGAACATCATGCCCCCTGCCAGGTATCCTCTGGTGCCCCTTTCCCTTTTTACCTCCCTTTTGTGTATTGTCTTCTCCCACAGAGAAATTCTAAGCTCTTTGAGGGAAGGGACTCTTGGCTTTTTCTTATGTGCATGCCCAGTGTTTAACATGATGTCTGGTACATCCTAGATACTTCCCCCCCCCCCATTTTAATTTTTTTAAATAATAGTTTTTTTTTATTTTCAAAATACATGCAAAGATAGTTTTCAACATTCACCCTTGCAAAACCTTGTGTTCCAAATTTTTTCTCCCTTTCTTCTCCTTACCTCCTTCCCTAGATAGCAAGTAATCCGATATAGGTTAACATGTGTAATTTTTCCAATATATATCGCCATATTTATCAAAAATGTTGCACAAGAAAAATCAGATCAAAAAGGAAAAAATGAGAAAGAAAACAAAAAGAAAGCAAAAAACAACAAAAAGAGTGAAAATGCTATGCTGTGATCCACAACTCAGTTCCCACAGTCCTCTCTTTGGGTGTAGATGGCTCTTTTCATCACAAGATTATTGGACCTGATTTGAATCATCTCATTGTTGAAGAGAGCCACATCCATCAGAATTGATCATCTATAATATTGTTGTTGCCACGTGTAATAATCCCCTGGTTCTGCTCATTTCACTCAGCATCAGCTCCTGTAAGTCTCTCCAAGCCTCTCAGAAATCTTATGGCTGATCATTTCTTACAGAACAAAAATATTCCATAATTTCATATACTACAATTTATTCAGCTATCCCCCAGCTGATGGGCAGCCACTCAGTTTCCAGTTCCCTGCCACTACAAAAAGGGACACCACAGATATTTCTGCACATATAGGTCCTTTCCCCTTTTAAACAATCTCTTCAGATATAGGCCCAGTAGAGACTCTGCTGGATCAAAGGATATGTAGTTTTTTAGCCCTTTGGGCATAGCTCCAAACTGCTCTCCAGAATGGTTGGATCAAGTCACAACTCCATCCACAATGTATTAGTGTCCCAGTTTTCCCACATTCCCTCCAGCATTTATGCATACTAGATATTTAAGAAATGTCCATTGACTATTGGGAATGATTCAAAGATATTCATCTCAGAGGGAAACCATCACCTTTAAAAGGACTTGAAAGTATTTCTTGCAGATGGTAAGATTTTGGCTGAGACTTTTAAAAGTCTAGGAAAAAAGGTAGGGATAAAGAAGGAGAGACCTCAGGCATGATCAAGGGCAAATAGAAATATACAGAATCGGTAGATGCTTGTGTAGGGAACAGTAAAGGAGGACAAATTTTAGATGACAGAATATATAAGATTTGGAGGGCGCAGATTATGAAAGGCTTTGAAAATCAAATAAAGGATTTCATGTTTGATCCTAGAGGGAATAGGAAACCATTAGAGTTTACTGATTGAAGAGGAGGGAGCATGGTGAGACTCACTCTTTAGGGAGGATTGACTTGATGCGGGGAGATAAGCCAGGAAACCATTGCAATAGTCCAAGTCTGAGATGACAAGGCCTGCATCAGGGCAGTGGAAGTAACAGAAAAGACATGGCAGAATCGCTAAGACTTGACACTGGATTGGTGGGGAGATGATGAGAAACTGAGGAGGACTCACCTTAGGAGTCTGGTTATTTGGGCACATGATGGAAGGGCCAAGGGAATTAAAAAGAGGGGAGGGTTTGGGGAAAGATATAATGAGTTCAGTTTTGAACATGTTAAGTCTAAGAATCTACAGCTCATCCAGCTTGAGATCTGAGAGAAGTAGGAGAGATGTGATACTGGAGGTCTAGAAAGATGGGAGGTCGATAAAAAGATCTGAGAGTTATTTGCATGGAGATAAATGAATACATGAGAGCTGGTAAAAATCATCAATAAAACAGAATAATGGAAGAAGAGAAGAGATCCTGGGACAAAGCCCTGTCTTTGGGGGAAGTTAGTGGGTGTCATCTGAATGAAGACCGAGCAAAGGAGGAAGTGGAGGGGTAGAACCAAGACAGAGAATTACTCTCCAGTCATAGAGAGAGAAGAAAGATCGGTGGGAAAGGCAGCCGAGAGGTCAAGAAGGGACCTCACGGTTTAGACGGCAGAGCTGGGATCCATGAAGGTCCAAGTGCTCTGTACAAACAAAAGGCAAAACACCCCCTTCCCTTAAATAGTTCACAGATCAAAGGGGAGATCCAATGGTATGGAATAGATGCTAGACAGACAGACAGGCGGATAGAAGGACAGATGAGAATAGCTGGGGGGATGAATACACACACACACACACACACACACACACACACACACATTCACAGCAGACACAAGCTAACTTGGGAGGAAAGACACCAGTCATGAGAGGGAAGGGGGAGCTTTCCTGAGAAAGAGAGCTTTGGATTGAGTTGTGAAGAAAATCCTCTAAGAATCCTTGCAGCTCTAAATCCTATGAGCTCAGGGTGAGTGAATTCTTAATGAGATTTTGATAGAAATTAGAATAAGTGATTCAAAGAAAAATAACAAGTACTCAGTGTGATGATGGGATTAAGAGCAGCAAAATGTAAAGGGCACTGACAGAAGCGACCCTCCAGATGAGGTGAGGGATGCTCACAGTGATGGCAGCCTCATCCTAAAGCATGCTTCCTTCCCCTACTGTCTATCCCCCTGACTCCTGCAATAGCCTTCCCCCACCTCCCAGACAATAGCCAGACTTTTAGCAGCATAGAAAACATGTGATTTTCTAGACTGAGCTTCCTTCTTCCCAGAGACATCCTTCTAGATTCATTTCCTTATTCCTTCATTTTCCTTCCATCTTTTACCTTGTCTCTCACAACCGAAACCATCAACCTTTTTCCTGATTAAAAAAATTCCTAGTTGTGTGTCTGATTTCAAGGAATCCTGGGGCATGTGATCATCATAAAATACTTCATTTAAGAGCTAGGAACAAAAGCTTTGAGGCAAAAAAGTAGAGTGTTATCTTATTTTTTATAAAATTTTCATTTAGTATTTATCTCCAAGTTCTTTTTCCAGAACTGAGTTCCCTTTGTTCTTAAAAAAGACTCATTTGAGAGGACTGTAGCAGTGAAATGATTATTATTCTTAGGGAAAATGTCTTTGAAGACTAATCCCACTGCATTAGCATCTTTCAAACAAGACAATCTATTTCCAGGAATGGGGAGAGACAGTTAAAAGCCAAAGGAAGGCCCTCTCCTCTCCTCACTTTTATGTAATGCTTTGCTGACAGAGAACTTCTCCCTTAGATAGCCACCCTCTCTCCCTGCTCACGTCTGGGAGGGAAGCCATGGGAGAGGGAGAAGGAGTGAGAAGCAAACCACCCCTAAAGGCTGTTCTTTCTCCTTGCACAGAGAAACAAACAGTCAGCCAACAGGCAGTAATGATTCTCGGAGCTTTCTCACCCCATGACAACTGCTAAGGAGTCAGAAAAGTGGGCAAAATGGGATGGAATTTCAGTCTGCACGGGGGCTCCCATTCCCAAGGCCTAATTACAACATTATACCTGCTTGCACTATGTTTATCTCACAATTCATTACTGGTCCCATGCAAAAATACAGTTCTTCAATACATATAGAGTCTTTCAACTTTGGAAGTCAATATTTACATTTAGGTAGATACAGAAATCTGCATATTTGTAAAATGAGGCAGTTATATAAATCCTGCATGAAATAGCACAAGTCAATTCAACTCAGCAAGAACCTACTATGTGCAAGCATCTCACGTAAAGGCCTCTTTGTGGCCTAGAATTACTCCAAGGTTAAACTAGTGGGTGACAAACTCTGGCTCATCCTCCCAAGTTGGAAAGATGCCTATGGCTCCTAAGCTGCTGCTTCCAAACCTGCCTGGCTCATCTTCACAAAGTGGACCACAGAGTGAGGTCGGGGTGTCCCCGTCGGCTCTCAAAGACATTCACTACCTTGTAGAGGATTTTCCGTGTATGTTGATGGAGTGAAGACCCCCTACTTTTGAAGGCACTTGCTGCTGATATATGATGCAGAAGTGAAAAAGATGTAGTCTCTTCTTCAAAGAGCTTCAAGTCCAGCAGAGGGAACAAGATATATGGTGCAATCACTATAGGAATAAAAAATGACTGGACTTGTAATTTTATTGCTCCAGAATCCTGGTGAGAAAACCTTCTCAGCTATCAAAGATCACCACCTGTTCCCAAACTGGCAGCTTTAGGAAATTGGTTGGGGGCCTGAGAAGTTCATTGATTTGCCCAATGTCACGCAGCCACTATTATATCTCAGAAGCAGGACTGGCACTCAGACTCAGTGAGCTGAAGTCAAGCTTTCAATCTACTATATACCAAGCTACCACTAGCACACATGAGCTCTTGTCTTTCAATCTTTTTTGCAAAAACTATTTTGAGAACTGTTTTGATTTATTTGGTTTCCTGGGTAATTGTATGTATTTTATTTTCTGCATTTAAAAACTTTGTTATGAGAAAGATTCTGTTAACTTTCTTAGACAGCCAAAGAGCTCCATGACACAAGAAAGGTCAAGAATCTATGCTATGAAAATAGAACGCAATAAATAAACAAACAAATAAATAAATGAGTAAATGAATGAAATACATAAATAATACATGTGACTTATGAGAAAGATGTGATCTCACTATTAAGGTCTGTTGATACCAAAAAATCAACCCATTCTGTGCATACTAAGATTTTCTTTACATCCCATTATTTTTGTTAATAAGAGGTATCCCAGACTCTACGGTTCCCCCAACAAATGAACTTGAATTGACTTTGTATATTTGTTGTTTTGCTATCTATGCATTCTCATTCTTTCTCTCCAACTCACAATATGTTCCTTATTGTCAGGGATGTTTTTTTTTTTTTAATTTTTGTATCTCAAGTACCTAACATAGGCTTGACACATGGCAGATGTTTGATAAATGGTTGGTGATTGATCAATGGCAGTACTTAGCACTTCACAATTAACTCAGAAAACAAGCAAGTAATCACAAGAAAAAGGTGATTTCTTCCCTAGGCTCAAACACTATTTGGCTGGAAGGCTACTATTCCAATCCTCGTGATATTCCATCATGTTATAGGGTCCATTCAAAAGATCTGAAAGTTATGGGTAAATTCAGGTTGATCCTAATAATCTGGAATGACTTTCAGTGGAGACCTGGTGATGAATTGCACCCTGGTGACCCCAGACATCATAATAAACCTCTTTGATCTTAGAGACCCCAGTCCCAAAACCACCAATATGTGATTCTTTCAACATTTCATTCATCCAAGACCCAGCGCAAGCCAGGTTGGGAAGGGTCATCACCAGACACTTACTACAAAGTGGTTTTTGTGTTGTTTTGCATAAAATCTGTGCTGGTTGGGGGGGATGGCTGAGCTATATTCTGCTTTGGTGACTGGACTCGCCATGCCGGTGAGATCACGCGTTTCCAAATGGTCAAGCCAGAGGCAGCTGATGAAGCTCGCAGGCTCACTTTGATAAACAAGCTGACAGATTGAGAATGAAACTGGCGGCTCTGGCAGAATGCCTCGCTGCACCACGCTCCCACCGAATCCCTCAGGATGGGGAGTGGGAGTCATACGGGTTCAGGGCAGCATCTTGCTCCAAAAGCTGTCTCACGTTCCCTTTCAGGAGATGACAATGACAGCGGAGACAGTTCTAGGCTCATTGCAGACCCCAAAACAGCATTCAGGTCTGTGCAGGTAGAACTCGGGGGTCTCTTACTCCCCCCTTTTCCTTTGCTGAGCCCCAATCCACCAGGGTTTCATTAAGCAAATCCAAACTGGACAAAGAAAATCAAGACTGAAATTAAGGCAGCCTGGGTTTGTTTTCAGGCTTCAGGGCCTGATCCCCTGGGCCCCAGATCAGTGCTACCCTTTTTTATCTTTTAGTGCCTTAAAGCTATGGTGGTCTGTTCAGCCTTCTGTGGCTACATATGTCTCTAAGCTAGAGTGATTGTTCCTAACAGCATGAACTCAACATTATCCTCCCTCCTGCTTCTTGATTCCCTGTGAATTAAACAGTGGCTGCTCAGGAAGGATGCAAACACTGCTAAGACCCGGTCTGAGCCAGCCAAATCTATCTATATCCTTGTAAAACTCAGTAGAAACAAAAAGTCATGGTTTCCTTTAAAAATAACATAAATGATTCTAATTTTTAAAATAACACAAAATAACATAAATAATTCTAATTTTTTCAGGTAGTCTCCAAGACCATCACATCAGAGCTCTATGGCCCTCACAGTCCCATCCCTTCTGTACATCCAAAAGTTTTCCACTTTTATGTTCTGCTCTCCGTATCCCTTAGATCCATATCCCTCTGTCCACTCACTGTCAAGCTAAACCTGGAAACATCCTCTCTATCCTTCAAGACTGAGCACAAATTCCATCTCCTTTAGGATACTTTCCATGATCCTCTCAATAAGAAATTATTTGCTTCCTCTGCATGCCTCGTCTTGTCTGATCTAGTCACCTTTTTTGCTTTTTGTCACTGTTGAGTAATCATGTATATGTTATATATATGTATATATATATTTTATTTTAATTTATATATGTATATATACACACACACATACACAAACATGTATGTATATGTCTTCTACCTCTGCTGGACTGTGAATTTTAGGACAATAGGATTATGTGATAGTTCATTAGTGTAATTATGTGCACAAAGTAGGCATTTAATAAAAAATAACTTGTTAGTTCCTTGATGTAAGCATTGTCTCTTTTTTATTTACATATCCAGAACCTGGCATAAAATAGATATTGAATATATGCTGGGCACTAACTCCATCTCTCTCAATGCTTTCATTCTTCCTGAATTGGGATCAGCTCAATTTCCCCACCCACACCTCTTGGCAAGTCTGGGTAGTCCCACAGGAGGTGGCTATAGGATTACTCTTCTGACTCTCAGGGTTCTAGTGCCAATCCATGGGGATGATTGTTCGTACCAAAACTAAAACTCAGGGGCCCCCACCAATGTACTTATCATGAGCAAAGTCAGTACAGCTCATCTTAACCAAGCCATTTACTGGAAGTAAAAATAAGCACATGAAATTTCTATAGAATGGCATACTATAAAAACCATAAACCACAATTAGTGTCTTCCACCAATGGGCACAATATCTATTGCAAAAATAGGTTAATACCTAAAGTCCCAGAGGAGAAAAGCACATGTGGGAGGGTATACGAGTGGTCAAGGAAGCTCAAAACCATATGTAAGCATCAGTGCTCTCATTCTATCTCAGGATTTGTCCATAAAAGCTTTTGTGTTGAACAGATGTTTCCACTGTTAATCTAATTCAATCACATTGTCCTCGACTAGCATCTCACTGGGCACATCTCATTTAGATTATCTGATCCACTGAGCTTCTTCTCTGGTGTTCTGCTTCTAAGCTGTTCCCTGCTCACCTGGGCTTACCTCTCAAGAGCAACTATGGTATCCATCACATCCATCTACAGACTTAGCCAATGCTCTTATGGTTTTAAAAAAAAGCAATGACCTTTATTCTAATAATGGATGAAATCTCTCCAACTCTGCTCTTTTTCAGGATTCTTCATTCTTCTGTACATTTCAACAAAAGAAGGCATTGTAGAGAAGGATCTTCTGTGTTCTTTTTTCTCTCATCTTATTCTTCTCATAAGTATATAAAGTAACATATAATCTCTTTAATGTTTCTTCTTAGCAGAATATAGCACTAGAAAGCACTCCAGCCTCTTAGTAGACAATCAGTCTGGCCAGCTCAAAGCAGGTACAGAGTTACTCTCTCTCTTTGACACAGTTCTGAATTATATTGTTTTACCTCTCCACTTTTCTCCTTCCATTTTCTCAGCTGTGACCTCTTGATGAACAACCCCACCTTAGTTATGGTTAATTACCCAATTCTCATCCTTAGCTAATGGTTAATTATCAAAAAAATCTCATATTCTATGAGATGACACTCATTCCATAATGAGAGTACAGTTCCACTGTCCAGATTTCCAGTCATCAACCTAAAACTTCCCTAGTTCTGTGATTTTTCCTATGCAAATTCCCAAAACAGATTGAGTTTTCCATTCTCCCTCATGATCTACAGTTTGTCATATGCAAATGAGTGAATACTATCTCAGAATGGTGTCAAATTTAATTCAGTAACTGCTTATTTTAGAGTTTGGAGGAAATCCTATTTTAAATAAATGAACCTTCATAATAGACAATTCAACAGCCCCTTTCTCCAGAAGCCAACTTAGGCCTAGGTAAATGCACTACTGATAGAGATTTTGTCTGACTGTCGTCTCTGTCTCTTTTTTTTTTTTTTCTCTCTCTCTCCCCCCAGCAATCACAGTTCCTATTTTCAAGATTATAGTTTCAGCAAGGTTTTCAAGACGCAAGCATAAGAAAAAAATAGAAAACAGGATAAAAGTAACAAAATGACTATCATTTTTAAAGAAAAAATCTTAAAGAATTCAGAGGAAGGAATACTCAGAAAGGCAATTGTGATTAGCTAACAGCTCCTTGGATCAGTGGGTCTTAAAAGTGATAACTAGCATTTGGTTAGGCAGAAGGACCTTAAAAGTCAGCATGTTCTAAAGTTTATTTCCACAGCAAGAATAGTACATTATATCTGGCCTGAGAGTTCAGTTAAAGAGAAAATAGCTGCTGAAAGCATATTTTAGGCTGCTTGCTTATTTGAGCTAATGAAATCATCTTGGGAACTAATTAGGATTGAACCGTCACATCAAAATCCTGACCTTAGCCTTCATTAACCTTTATGTAATTTCTTAAATTCAGTCAAATCCAGATTCCCCGTCAACAAAAAATGTAAATAGGGTTCATTTTTTTTTTTTACACTAAACACAAAAGGATTTCTGGGGGAAATGCAATCATGCTTAACACCAATGAAGTATATGTCTCTGAAGAATGGCCATGTGTGTCAAGGCCAACATGTGAAAAAAGTCAATTTGGTGAAAGAACGTAGAGTCCCAGGGCAGAGGAGACTGAGTTCAGATAGTCCATTTTTAACTGAAGTTTTCAAGAAATTAGAATCATCAATTAAAGAAAAAGGTGAGAAAGGACCCACATGTGCAAAAATATTTGTGGTAACCCTTTGTGTAGTGGCAAAGAAGTGGAAACTGAAATACCCATCAATTGGAGAATGGCTGAATAAATTGTGGTATATGAATGTTATGGAATATTATTGTTCTTCAAGAAATGACCAGCAGGATGATTTTAGAGAAGCCTGGAGAGACTTACACGAACTGATGCTGAGTGAAATGAGCAGAACCGGGAGATCATTGTACACAACAACAAGATTCTATGACGATCAATTCTGATAGATGTGGCTCTTTTCAACAATGAGATGATTCGAGACAATTCCAATAGACTTGTGATGAGAGAGCCATCTGCATCTAGATTGTGGGGACTGAGTGTGGTTCAAAGCATAGTTATTTTCAGCTTTGTTGTTGTTTGCTTGCTTGTTTTTTTCTTTTCTTTCTCCTTTTCCCCTTTTGATTTGATTTTTTTTGTACAGTATGATAAATTGGAAGCATCTTTAGAAGAAGTGCACATATTTAACTTAAATTACTTGGTGTCTAGGAGAGTGGGGAAGGAGGAAGAAGAATTTGGAACACAAGATTTTGCAAGGGCAAATGTTGAAAACTATCTTTTGAAAAATAAAAAGCTATCATTTTACAAAAAAGAAATCAGGATCATATCATGCCCACCCCTTGGCAAAGCATCAAGGGGGATTTTAGTGAAAGATAGATTGTTGAAAGAAGAGGGAGACAGACACAATATCCTGTGTTAATTAACATTGAAGGAGAGATTAATTCAAGATGGGGTTGGGAAAGCAGATAAGGTTTTGTGGGGAAAGGTTGTATTTCCTATATATTCAAGAATTACAATTGATACACCCAGAAACTAACAGATTTTTTCCTTTAAGTCTAAAATAAAGTAAACCCATCCAACAATGTTGGTGTACATATTTGACATAAAGAAAAAGGAAATGAAATTTTTAAGATCACAATAGTTAAAAAAAAAAGCTCCCTACTTCATTCTCAAGGTGTACAGTCTCAATTTATAGTATAAAGTTTTATATTCATAGAAGAGAACTCAGAATAAGTTGTCTTATCTTTCAGAAATCCTTGGTTTTCATTCAGAAGGAGAAAAAAAAAACTTTTAAGAGGCAAGGCCTCCCGTAAATCATGTCAACATAGATGCAATATTTCCATTTTCATTTTGTGTCTCCTCTTTTTTTTAACCTCACAACTTTTCTTCCTCAAAATGCAGTCTGCAAAGAACTATTCATATTGCAAAAAGAGTTTTCACCAACATTATAGATTGGCTCAATTTAAAGTGTGTTTCCTGGAAAACACAGGGGTCTTAAAAATGGAGGGGGGGGGTGGAATCCCACACTTAACTAGCTCTTTGCAGTGCCATAAAGAATTTCAGGAAGGCCAAGTGTTGTATAATAAAATGTACAGTTTGCTAATGGATTCCCTAGATGCAGCAGGTATAGCAGTCTGTGAATTGTGTGCTACTGGACCAAATGACTCTCTTGATCAATATTTAAAAGCTCCAGATCCTGCCTGTAATTTTTATATATACCAAAGGGCTCCCGCTCCAGAAGTCATTAGAAAACACCTGTGTTGCTTTTTTATAAAATACATCAAATAAAGCAATGCTGACTCTTCAGTGAAAGAAATTTCCCAGGTAGAACTAGAAGGAAACGATTCAGCAAGACTTGTTGCGGGAAATTAAAATGAATTGCTCCATTCTTCCATGAACTTGATGTATAACCTTGTGAAAATCAATCCACCTCTTCCAGCCTCAGTTTTCACAACTGTGAAAGAAGAGGTTGGACTAGGAAGGTCTCTAAAGTATTCTCCAGCTCTGTTACTATGTTCTGAGAGCCTTTCAAATCTGAAATTCTATGGCTGTAATTTGAAGAATAAAAATTCAGAAGCTTTGTGAATATTTCTAAAAGGAAAATGAAGTGGGCAAGGATTAATTCACAGAAAGAGCCCAAGTGAACCAAAATTTTACTCTGTTTTTTAGTCACTGGAAAGCCTTGCCAACAGCATGCACTGAACCCCTTTTGTGAGTTGGAGAGACGATGCAAGATGTTATCAGATATATATACATATACATACACATGAACATGCATTATTAAAGACTAGTAATTTGATAAAAGAGTAGCAGCAATTTTTAAATACTTTTTGCATACCAAAATGAGATCAGATGGTTTGGTAATGCTAGATTCATGGAGAAGAGGTGATGAGACAATAGGGAGCCAGGGGCAGGGCAGGAGCCATTGAAAGGAGAAGGGATAAATGGCCATCGTTTACTGACCTCAAGCTATATCTGCCATCACAATTTCACAAATGGAAATGCTGCTACTAGGAAGAAGAGGAATCTAGGAGGAGACCCTATATCTGCTCCCCCATGTGGTTGGGGGTAAGTTCCATTAGATCTCTGGGTCCTGATTTTCTTAATCTATAATGGGGGAGTTGGACATTATCTCTCCAGGCCATCTGGCATAACATTCTCTGAGTCTCTGATTTTTCTTCAATTCTCTCATTATTCACTTAGTGTCAGTAACAGGTTAAACAGTAAGAGCTACATAGCAAGTCGAGGAGATGAAGCAAAAGCCCATTGAATTTGACACCGGTATTGCTATTTTGAGCCTTGGAAGGGAATGATCACATGAGCAACTTAAAGCTCTGATTAAATAACTGAACTAGAAAGAAAAAATATTCTTGAATTTTCAAAGTTTACTCAGGGGAGATTAAATCCTCATAAAAAATGCTTCAGGCAGAAGGCAGCTCAGCACTGAACCCCAACCAATGTTTAGTGAAGCCCTTCTGTGGTTTTCTTTGCATGTTGTAGAGTGAACTGATTTCTTGCCTGGAAGGCATAGAATTCTAGATATAGATCTGGACTAGACTTTAAAATACATCTAGCCCTATTCCCTCATGTAAGAGATGGGACCCCAACAAGCTAAATGCTTTGCTCAAGGCCATCTAGGTGGAAAGGATCAGGAGGGAGATTTGAAGCCAGGTCTTATAATTCTAGATTTAATGTTTTTTCCATTCTCAGTTCAAATTCTAACACTGCTATTTCATACCTATGTGATCATAGATAAATTGTATTTATTTCATTTTAAATAATTATATAAAATATAATATTAAAATAATCAAATATTTATTTTACCACTGAGTTCTATTTATTCTCATAATTATTTGTAAAATGGAGATAATAGTGCATGTAGTGTCTACCTTGTAGGGTCTATGGGGGAAATTCTTTGGAAACCACAGTATTATATGTGAATTATGTGGTGAGAACAGTGGGATAATGATGGCTGAGATTCACATATTGTTTTCCTCATAGCAACCTCATGAATAGGTAATACAAATACTTTTCTCCCCGTTGTTGGAAAGAGAACACTCATCTAGGGTCATAAAACTAAATAGGAAGAATGGTGCCATGGATAGAGGATGAGAATTTGAAAAGGGATGTCATCTAAAAAGGTTACTTTTTTTCAATTTATTCCTCTATTGAATGAATTCATGAATAAGTGGCTTAACTAAAATGAATGAAAAAAGCATTTATTTAGTACCAGGCTCTGGAGATATAAATACATAAGGATTCCCCACAATCAAGTAACTTACATTCAGAAGAAGGAGACCACTTATTCAAAGGAATGGGAATGTTGATTTGAAGAGTCTCAGGGATGGTGAGCTGTGGAGTGATGGGCAGTTTACTGAGGTACCTTTCCAGAGGCAATGGCAGTATTGATTTAATTATTTCCAAAGTAAGAGAAAGTACATGTGTGAGAGGAGGATGAAATGGAGGAGGAAACAAAGTCATAACCACCTGCATTTATAGCTGGAATGACTTCAGAGACCATCTAGAGTAACCCCCTCATTTTACAAATGAGTGAAGTGAGACTCAGACAAATGAAGTGAATTGCTTAAGTTTTATCCATTAGGGTATAAAATGTTCTGTAAATCCAGATCTTCCTGACTCCAGGTACAGCATTCTATTCCTGGGACTGGGGCCAACCAGACATCTAGTAAATTCTTGCCAACCAAACTAGTACAGCCCCAGGGTGAGAAATTGAGGACTTGCTCTGAAGGTCCAGGTATTAATATACTGCCATCAGAATGGCACCATTTGCATGTTTGAGAGAGTGGATATTTCTCCTGGCCAACTTAATTCGAGCTTTTAATTCATCTAGCCCAGCATGTCATATACTTTTCATATGTTGTTTTTGTTAGTGTTCAATTGTTTCTGACTCTTCATGACCCTATTTGGTATTTTCTTTGCAAAGATGTTGGAATGGTTTCCCGTTTCCTTCTCCGGATCATTTTAGAAGTTAGAAATGGAGACAAAAGAGATAAGTGATTTGCTTATGGTACACAGCCTAATTAAAACTCAGAAAGATGAATCTTCCTGGTTCCTGGTCTAGTGCTTTATCCACTTTGCAACCTGGCTGCCCCATTTTGTGTACATAAACCAAATCAATAAGAGGATAATGTATAGTCTTGTTGCACTCCTTATCCAATCTTAAATCAATTACTTGTTCCATTTTCAATTCTAAATGTTGTTTCTTGGTCCATGTACAGGTTTCTCAGGAGATCAAGTAAGATGATCTTAAAGATGATCCTATATTTTTGAGGATTTAACACATTTTATTTTGTTATCATCATATAAGCTGATGGTTTCTCCTGCTTTCTTCAATTTAAAACTGGATTGTGCAATAAAAAAGTTCATGATTGTCTCCCTTTCCGGAGAAGTTTTACATATACTTATGGAAAACTCCTTAAGAGAACCAAAGACAATTCCAAACTCTCCCTCCCCTCTGTGTATGTGTATTTGTGTGTGTGTGTGTGTGTGTGTGTGTGTGTGTGTGTGTAGCTCAGGAAATCTCCCTTCACTTAGCTTTTCTAAGAGTAATTATTGACTTGGGACAAAAATACATGGTATAAGGAAAACTTCCCTGCTATTTTAAATCCAGAAGATAAAACAGAAATTGAACAAATCCACTAATCACCTCCTAAACGAGATCCCCAAATGAAAGTTCCCAAAAATATTATAGCAAAATTCCAGATTCTATATCAAAGAGAAAGTATTTCAAGGAGACAGAAAGAAAAAATTCAACTATTGTAAGCCATAATCTCACTAGATTTAGCAGCTTCCATCTTAATGGAGTGGAAAGCTTAAAATATGATATTCTAAAAGTCAAGGGAGCTAGGATTACAACCAAGAATAATGTACTCAGGAAAACGGAGTGTAATCCTTCAGGGAAAAACTGGATATTTAATGAAATAGAGGAGTTTCAGGCATTTCTGATGAAAAGGCCAATTACCCAAAAAGCCAATTAGAACATTTGCCATGTAAATCCTAAGAACTTTATCATTATTAGAGTAGTTAAAAGTATTTATGTAGACAGAGATCAGGGGCCAGTGTGAGTCAATTTTGTTGAGATGATGTCCAAAAAATTAATAAAAGGTTGAGAAAGAGGGATGCAGTGGAAGAAAGAAGGGAGAGGTAAAATGGAGGAATTTTTCTTGCATAAAAGAAATACATAGGAAGGAACTTTACAATAGAAAGAGAAAATGGGTGGTGGTGACAGGCAATAGTTGACCCTCACTTTCATTGGAAGTGACTCAAAGAGGGAAGACTACACACACACACAGTCATGTATAGGTATGCTCCTTATTCAGTAGGGAAATAATAGGGGAAAGGAATAAAAGAAAGGGTGGATAACAAGAGGGAGGATAAAATAGATGAGTCAGTGGTTAGAAGCAAAATAGCCTTTTGAAAATGAGCAGAATAAAAAAGAGAGAAATAACCAGAAAAAATGGGATACAGGGAAATACACACTGTGAATGGGAATGGGCAATTAACACATAAAATGGAAGCAGGTAACAGAATAGATCAGATATCTGAACCCAAAAATATATTGTTCATAAGAGACACACTTGAAACAGAAAGACACATGCAGTTAAAATAAAGGGATGAAGCAGAATTTAATATGTTTCACCTGACAAAAGACAGAGGTAATAATCTGGATACTAGACAAAGCAAAAGCAAAAATAAACCTAATTAAAATAGAGAATCATGGAAACTATATATTGTAAAAGGTACTATGGACAATGAAGTAATATAAAAATTTCAGCAAATTTCTGTGAAAAAGGCCTTATTTTTCAAATATGTATTGATTATTGAACTGAATCAAATTTATAAAAATAAAAGTCATTTCTCAATTAATAAATGGTCAAAGGATATAAAGAGGCAATTTTCAGAAGAAGAAATCAAAGCTATCTATAATCATTTAAAAAGACATACAAATTAGAACAATTCTGAGGTACCATCTCAGACCAATCAGGAATGACAAATACTAGAGAGGAAGGAAATTCATTTTAGTAATGAATTGTTGGTGGAGTAGTGAACTAGTTCAACCATATGAGAGAACAATTCAGAACTTTGCCCATAGGGCTATAAAACTGCCTAAGCTCTGATCCAACAATACTACTACTAGATCTGTATCACAAATAAATGAAAGGAAAAGGAGGTATATGTACAAAAATTTGACAACGATATATTTCTGTGTTGGCAAAGAATTGGAAATTGAAGGAATGTTCAAAGAATGGCTGAACAAGTTGTAACGTATGATCTGTGAGAAATAATGAGAGGAGGGTTCTGAAAACATGGAAAAATCTATATGAACTGATGCAAAATGAAGTGAGAAGAAGCAAAAAGAAGCATTGGACACAGTAACAGCAATGTTGTAATGACGATCAACAGTGAATAACTTGGCTAATCTGATTAATATAGCGATTCAAGACAATTCCAAAGGATTCATAATGAAAAAAAAAATGCTATTTATCACCAAAAAGAAAACAGATGAATTCTGAGTGCAAGTTGAAGTATAATTTTCGTCACATTGTTTTTCTTCCTTTTTTTGAAATAAGACTAATCCATATGGTGTCAGTAATTGGCTCGAGTGCTGGACAAAGCAGTGAGTAAAATAAATATGAGTGGGGCCAGACAAGTTGAAGCTTACATCTTGAACTGAGTTTATTTTTTACGGCTTCCCTTTTATACCCCACCATAAGCATATTTTTCTTTCTTACACAAATGCCAGAAAACCACAGAAAGCATAACTAAGGATATGACATTTCCTTGTTCTATTAGTCAAGGTCCATCTTCTTATTTATTTTCATTCTGAAAGCATCCTATCTCAAGAATACACTTAGGTCACACCAACTGTCAGTGAATAATCCAAAGAAGCTCAGATAAGATTTATCAACTGGGAAACTGGCCTTGCCAAGTCTCCTAAATTCAAAATAGGCTTGTTTTGCTTCAGCTTTCCAAAGGACTTATAGTCGGCTCCTGACAGTATGGAAATGTTTCCCGTTTCACATGTATAATTGATATCATATTGTTTGTCTTGTTAGTGGAGGGGAGAGGTGACAAGAAGGAGTGAGAGAATTTGGAAATCAAAATTTCAAAAGAAAAGGATGTTACAAATGAATAACATAGTTTTAAATTAAGTAAATAGTAGCTAACTGTGCTCTCTAATCATCCAAATATAGAGTTCCTGGCTAGCTTTTGTCTCTAATTTTCCATTTCTGACCACAGTGTAGAAGTCAGAAACAAGAGAGAGAACTTTTTAAATCCCCAAAATAGCAGTGATGTGCACATAAGGGCTCCCTGTGCTTGTCTCTGTGGCCTGCAAGGGTGAATTGCCTGAATGGTAGGATCTCAAACTCTTGCCTTCAGCCAGGCAGATTTATGGAGCAGTTTTAGGAACTACCTAGCCAGTAGGGCTAAGTAAGAAAGTTCTGAGCCTTGTTTTCTGTCCAGAAAGGGGTTTTCTGAAGATAAGAAGGAATTTTGAAGAGAGGATTGTGCATGTATCATACTTCTAGCCCTCAACATGGAAGAATAATAAAGGAATAAAGCCAAAATATGAGAAAGCCTTAGCCTGGTCACTTAGCTGGGGGCTAAATTGGGAGAGCCCTGAGCTAGGAATCGGAAATCCCGGAGTTCAAATATGCCTCAGACACTTAATAGCTCTGTAACATTGCTAATCTTGGGAGCAGCCCCAGACAAAATGCTTCCCCTTTGTATCCTCTTGTAGCAAGTTACTGAGACTTAGGAGTTGATTTTGTTTGTTTTTTGGCTCTCTTAAGGAGTTTCCAATAGGTATATCTACAGCCTCTGTGGAGAGTGGTATGGATGATCAAAGCCTCCAAAGAGGTCACAATCTCTAGTTACCTCAGTTTCCTCCATTGTAAATGGGGATTTCCAGTGTTGCTGTGAAGATCAAATCAAATAATATTTGTAAAAGGGCTTAGCATTAGTAGGTCCCAAATGAATGCTTGTTCTCTCCCCTTCCTCCTTCCTCACTATGACAGGGAGGTATTTATCTAACAGTGAAGGAGACCCCTCTCTCGCAGTTCCAAACTGTGCTTTTCTTCAAAAGGGGATTCCAGAGCAAGGTTTGCAAAGAAGTGAGAGGGGAAGGGGGGACTGTGGGAGACCCTGGGAAAGGGAGAGTTAGCAGGAAGGGAGAAGAATTATGCTCACCGTTCACAGTATACTGATAGTCCCTGTGTGCATTTTTGTATTTGTTTATGGACTCCTGAGAGTCTTTTGGATTTGGGACATTTTCTGTGGGGTGAAATAAAAGCTGTTTTGCACATGATACCATTTATATTTTGAGCACTTGTAGGGGAGTGAGGGAGCCTATTATATACATCCATAGAAAATCAGGCACAAGGGGGCGGGGAGAGAGAGAGAGAGAGAGAGAGAGAGAGAGAGAGAGAGAGAGAGAGAAACAGAGAGACAGAGACAGAGAGAAAAAGAGACAGACAGACAGACAGAGAGACAGACAGACAGAGAGAGAGAGAGAGAAACAGAGAGACAGAGAGAAAGAGAGACAGAGAGATACAGAGAGAGAGACAGACAGAGACAGACAGACAGACAGAGAGAGAGAGAGAAAGAGAGAGAGAGAAAGAGAGACAGAGAGAGAGACAGAGAGAGAGAGACAGAGAGAGAGACAGAGAGAGAGAGACAGAGAGATTTTTAGGATAGACCCAAGACAGAGCCCAGACCCACCTTTTGGGGATACTGGGTCAGGGGTTATATTAATAAATGACAAAAGAGGGATTTGAAACTAGACCTTTTGCCTCCAACTCTAACGCATTTCCCCCTACACATGCGAATCCAGTCCCTTGGTCTTATGGGTCCAAAGAGGGTGATTAGTGAAAGGAATAAACCTCCAGAAACCTCTTTCATGAGTATCTCTCTAGCTGGGCTCCTATTTAAAAGATCTCTATTTTCCAACACTACTGAAAGTGCTAAACTGGTGACAGGTGACAGCACCGGTGGTGTTGGGCTGAATGGGTTCCTTGTTGAGCTTTCTGATTCTTATCTCCTTGGATCAGTTTACAAGTTTCCATCTGCAGGATGAGTTAAAGGTTCAGGGGGAATTGTAAAGCTTCTGTCCCTGTCGATAGTCGGGGCTGACCTGATCACAAGGGAAATGTGTCTCTTCCTTATGGGAGAAACTTGAGCCCTGCCAAGCCAACAAGTGCTTGTGTTGGAAGGGCCTTGGCTTATGCAAAGCTGAGGGCAGCGTCCTCAGCCTCAGATCAAATGGCAGCACATGATTCTCAGCCTTTGTCTCCTGCAGAGAACAAACTTCTGGTCCTCCCAGGCTGCTGGTTTTAAGGGAAACCCCCCAGGAAATGCCCCTGGGACCTTTGCTGAAGCTCTCGGTTACCAGGGTTTGGACGTCAAAAGGCAAAATCGTCTCTGAACCCTGAAGCTGAGGGAGCCTGTGAGCTGCCCACTGGGCCTCTGCTTGCCAGGGCTGAGATATCTTCTCCTTTGTAATCCCTGGCTGCAGTCTCAGCCCCCTCAATACACCATTGGACCTTTTCCGTCAACTGACTGGTGGACAAGTGAACTGGTCCAACCATTCTGGAAAACAACTGACGATGATGCCGAGAAGACAGATTCCTTGGGCAGCACTAGCCTCGGGGGTGACCTCAAGCATTGCCTCCCCAAGAAAAATGGGAGTTGAAGAACTTACATTGTTCAAGTCTTGGGTTTAAGTGACAATAAAACTAGTTATTGACTCAAGATCTGAGCAAGAATACTTAACATCTTTTAAATCTTAGACCTCTTCTCATAATAATATTGTTCAATATGTCAAATAAACTGTAGGATTTTTTATTTTATTTTTTAATTATTATTATAGCTTTTTATTTCAACATTGACCCTGGCAAAACCTCCTGTTCCAACTTTTCCCCTCCTTCCCTCACTCCCTCCCCAGCTGGCAAGTAATCCAATACATGTTCAATATGTTCAAGTATAAGTTAAATCCAATATGTGTATGCATATTTATATATAAACTGTAGGATTACAAGAAAACAATTACCGAAATAAAATAAGCAAATTTAAAAACCAGAGATGACTATATAAAAGAGTATAAATAATTTAGGGACTTTTGTTTGTGTGAATTGATTATGATATACATTTATTTATGAAAATTGCTAAGTATAAAGCATGCATATAAGATTTGTACCGTCTCTATATATAGTTAATATATACATATATACGTATAAATTTTATGTACATATAACAAAAAATTCATAAGCAGCCTCTCTTCCTCCTCTAATCTCTTCCTCCCATCCCCCTGCTCCCACCAATAGCATTATTAGGGCTTGTTGTACTATATATCCTTAGACTACTGAGCCACCATTGGATCATAAAATCATGGAATTAGAGCTACAAGATACCTCAATAGTTATGAAGTAGCCCATACCCAATCTGAATATTTGCCCTCTTGTCTCAAATTAAAAAGTGCCCACTAAGGATACATTTATTATAAAATACGATGTGCCAAAAAAAAGATTTATTTATTTGGGTTTCACTATATTCGTTTTTCATTGAACCAAAACAAAGGATAAGTGGCACCTTTGGTACTAGATTTGCATATTATTATGATGTGTATGGTGAGTGTATGTAAACAGTGTTTTTATTTAATTAATTGTTTAATTCAATATTTATTTTTTAAATTTTTTTAGCTTTGATACTTCAAAAGTCTTAAAAAGAAAAAGTAAATTAATGATACAATGAAAAGTATTGAGATGCAAGTTCAGATGAACTGATTTCTAAGCAATGAATGGTCTCTTCTCTTTTTCTGATCTTCAGCAATTCTTCCTGCCTGCTCTAATTGAACATGGGAACCACAATGCAGTCCTACAACAGACCTTACACTATTGCCAGTGATGAAAACTGCCTGAACCCCAGCACTATGGAGGAGACTCCAACAGTCCCACAGCCAGACATTTAAGCAGCTGATAGAACTAGGATACTGGGATCAGAGACTGGACACTCTCATGACACCTGCTCAGGCAGCTGGGAAGGTTGGGGAGACAAATTCCCATCTCTGAGCTACCTTCTTCAGTCTCTCTTGCTTTTTATTCCAACCCTGAGGTGAGATTAAACACGACCTATTTTTTCTCGCCTCTTTTTATTCTTTCCTATAGATAACACACACTTTAGAACTTTTCCTATCTTTTCCTGTTTTCTATATGTCCTTTCTATCTTACCCCCATCTCTCAAAAGCTGATAAAGCAAAAGGCAGAAAATTTGGGGGAATGGTTGGAGATGAAATAGTTCATGTAAGACTTATAATGTTTCCCTTCATTTTTCCTGTGTGAAATAAACAATAAAGCTACTGTCTGCTAACTTTGTGACTGAGAGGGTTATTCAGACTGAGAAAATAAATTCCACATGCAATATAGAAGCAAAAATGTTTTTTTTAATTTTAAATAATTCTGAATAATTTTTCAAAATGATCCTCTACCTCAAAGTCATACATAATCCAGTGCTACCACAGGTTTGCAGAACAAATGATCAATAAGTAAGTTATTCCTCAGAGGTGCCATAAAAATTCTGATGGAACCTCTTGGCCAGTGGCTTGAATATCTTGTCACCTGTGGATGAGTCAAATATCATACTCCCTTAGGGATACACTGCCTTTCTGCAGCCTTAAGGAAAGCATCATAAAAGCTAACATGAGTTGTTTGTAGTATTGCAATGAACCAAGTATTTAATCATACCGGTTACAATCGAATGGATATTATGGGTTTTTACGACTATGCAAAATTATAGGCAACATAAAAATGATCAAGAATAGGATCCTAACCCAGGGATAGTATAGTTATACATAGTTCATAGATAGTGAGTTTTATTTATTAGTTTAACAAATTCAAGATTTTCAGCAACACTGCATTAGGTTTTTTTTCCAGCAGCAGATGCTCAGAGTGAGTCTTTGTGTCACATTTTGGTTATTCTCACAAAATTTCAGATTTTTCATTATTATTATATCTGTTATAATGATCTGTGATCAGTGATCTTTGATGTTACTAAAGCAGTTGTTTGGGGGCACCATGAATTGCACCCACAAAAGAGGGCAAATTTAACAAATAAAGGTTTTGTATGTTCTGATTGCTTCATTGACCACTGGTTTATCCCCTCCCTCCTCAAGGCCTTTCATGTCCTAGACACAATAATAACGGAGAACATTAAATAAATTTAGTTGTTAAGCAGAGGCAGGGTTTGAGAAAACTAACTTCGATTTTGAAAGAAGTCCACTGTGGGTAAAATGCTATCAAATAGTATCCCATGCTTTAGAGAAGTCTTTCATGAAGGAGGCGATCGATGCAGCAAAATTCAGTGTTGTCTTAAGAAAATGTCATAGCTACTCCCCCTCCCACCTTCAGCAATCACCACCCTAATTGGTCAGCAGCCTTCAACACTGCCGCAAGACCCTCCACCAGAAAAATCATTATGACTTGCTGAAGACTCAGATGATGGTTAGCATTTTTCGTTCGCAAAAAGGTATTTTAAAATTAAGGCGTGAACATTTTTAGCCTTGATACTGTTGTACACTTAATAGACTACAGTATAGTGTAAACACAACTTTGATATGCACTAGGAAACCCCCCAAATCATGCAACTTGCTTTATTGCCACCTTTGTTCTACAGATGTGCTCTGGAACCCAACACACAATGTTTCTGAGGCACGCCTCTATGCGGGAATTCTCAGTGAACTGACTTCCTAAATCAATCTCAATACTATTCTTATTTTCCCATAAGACTAGTCTGGAGGTGTTAAGCTCTGTCGGCTCCATCATATGCTGTGGAGCTGACTCTTTTGATTCTAGGTTCTACTAAATGTCTGCTGCTGGCCAGTCACTCAATTCCAGAGAGTAAGTTTGCATCTATGTGGCCCCATTTGTAGGAGATGCCATGTGTTCCGATTCACTTTTAGATGTTCTCTGTTTCCTGGCTCTGGGCTGGAGCTCACACGAGACACCTGGTGTAACATAGACCAGTCCCTGCCTCCATCATCCCACAAGCTCTTGACTGTCTTCCCCAGGTTCATCAGCCAGTGTCATACACATCAATCCCCAGGGAGAGGCTTCCACTGGCCTACAGTGTCACAAGCTTCTGGGAGGCGTGCCCACATCCTCACGCTTCCCTCATTGCATTGTGTCTCTCACAAAGGATGATCTGATCTAATACAGACCAAAGCAACACTTTCTCTCCATGGCCATCTGTGCTATTTTAGTCTCCTTCAAAATCCTTCTACATATTGCATCCTTTAATCTTCACAACAACTTGGAGAAAGGTAGACCAGACCATCGTTTCCCATTTAAACTATAAGGAAAAGTTCCTTCATTCCCAGCCAGAGAGTTTTGCCATAAAATATCATTTCTGCTGAGGAAAGCCAAATCACTAGTACCTTCGTGACCATCTTGTGGTAACTATTATAGCAGGGATTCCTGATGGGCTCAGGCTGAAGCAGGCCCAGGCTCTTCCAGTCCTGGGAAGTTCTGATTCTCTGAGTCCAAGCAGGTGAATTCACAGACTTTCCCAACATTTTTCTGAACCTCAGAAGCACTCATCCTGCTCAGAGAAATGGGAAATGTTTAGATGACAAATGGATGCGTATTTTTCTTTGTTTTGTTTCCTGGATGAGAGCTGCTTTACAATCTCATTATTTCTTGGCATTCAGGTTTCATATCAGTCAGAAGTAATCTGTCCCAGAGGAAACTCTAGTTCCTGATAGAGGCCTGCCACCGAAGAGAGACAGCTACTCAGTTTCCTGCAGAGCAACCTGGGGGATAACACCTGCCTGACTGAAGGAGGAGGGAAGTTTAATCAGTCCCAAAGGTGTGCTGGGGGATTGGCTCCCTGACAGAACACCAGGAGTGGGCCCCGAACGATGCTTTTCAAAGCCAGCTCCTTCATTTTTGGCTTCCTAATAAAATGAAAGGAAGGCTACCACTATACCTCATGGAAAATAATCTGTCAAATAGTTAATAGTCCTAGGATTATCAGTCCCCGAGCCCAGCAGTAATAGCAATCTCACAACAACATAAGAATTTGAAGCTTACGCGTGCTTTCCTTACAACAATTCAGCGAAGTAGAAAGGGATCGGGGTCCTCCTTTCTTAGATCAAAAGACAAGTAAGCATCAGAAAGACTGAAGTTCTCTGGGTCTCAATTTCTTCAGTTATAAAATGAAGATATTAGGCTAGATGATCTCTAAAGTTGCTTTCACCTTTGAACTTTATGATCTCTCATCATGATCTCAAGTACCGTTTGTGTCTTTCTATAAAGGATCCCTACAATGGGAGAAGGAGAATTGCACTATTTCCTTTTGGTTGGTTATTTCCTGAGCTTGAGTAAATAATGGGTATCTAGGCTGAGATGGCTATACATAAGGGAATAGGAAATCTTGTGAGTTCAAGGGGTCTGGAGATCCTGGATCCTTCTGATTATAGTGGCTAGCAACAAAGGGACATCCCTTGTAAGGGACTCCATTCGTTTTGGAAAAGGACAACCAAGAAGAGGATGGATTGACCCACATGTGGTCTGTTTTACCAGAAGACATGCACTAGGAGTGCTTTGGATAGTGAAGGAGAGAGATACATAGGAAGTGACTATTTGTAGATCCGCAAATTGCTTAATGTTCACACAAAGTTTAAATATTTGGAGGGCTCCTTCTAGGGGATAAGGGAATATGTACAACACCATTGATCATTGGGCCAACTGGTAGGTTCTCACTGTTAAATAAACAAGGATCTTGCATTCAGTCCCTCTGTTTATTATCCATAAACAAAAAAAGTAAGAGGACCAAGACAATCAGTTTACCAACACATCTGATTACAACCAACTGTTTACAAGGTATTTTGGGAGAATTATTGTTAAAAAGAAAAGCTCCTTCTTTTAAAGAATTAGAAGCAGTATCATTAACAAAATTCTAAATTTGAAGTCATGAAAAATGAGTTCAAATCCCAATTCTAACACGTTTACTAACTGAATGGCCATGTCCAAGTCATTTAACCACTCTGAGCCTCAGTTTCCAAACCTGTAAAATTAAATAGCTTATAGGTCCTATTTTTCAGGATTGTAAGATAATGTGTACATTAAACCCTCAACAATCTTTACTGTTCTACAAGAACAGTCTAGTCTAGATGAGATATAATCCAAAAGCAGAGGCAAAGAGATAGATCTAAAGCTGAGTGGGACCTCAAGTCATTTGGTTCAGTCCCTTGATTATACTGATAAAGAAACTGAGGCCCTGAAAGCTAATGTACTTATTCAAAGTCACACAAGAATTAAGCGTCCAACATAAGATAAGAATTGAGATTCCCCTAACTTCAGAGATGAGGCTTTAACTACTGCACCAAGATCCCTAACTCTATACTCAGAGCTCCGTCTCAGGCAGTAGAGTAGCTGGAATGGCAGACCTGGAGTCAAGAAGACGTGTTCATGAGTTCAAATTCAGCCTCAGAAACTAACTGTATGACTCCACACAAGTTACTTTGCCTTGCTGACCTTAGTTCCTCGTCTGTAAAATGAGCTGGAGAAGGAAATGATAAACCACCCAAAAGAAAACCCCAAAGAGAATCACAAAGAGGGGAACACAACTGAAAAGTGAGTCAACAGCATCAAAGTAAGTCTCTAACAGAATACAATCATTTCTTAAGTGAGCACTGCCTCGGAGCACTACAGTGGGTTCTAGGACAGTGGAGAAGTCCACAGAAGATGGAGCTTATAGACTAGTGGAAGAGCCTACAAGATGGCAGTGACAAAGATTCTCAGTCCGAAATTTTACTTTTTGAGACCTACTCCTGAATAGGGAAACTCAGTAGAAACAGGCTAGCCCAATTCTCTAAGACAGAGAACAGCCTGGTGGAGGAATGCAGAATGATGGATGTGGAATTGGAAGGGATTTCAGAGGCCATCTGATTGTCATTTTACAGGTGAGGAAACTGAGGCTTCGGGAGGTCCTCTGACCCACCCAGAATCACACAGCTAGGAAGTGTCTGAGTACAATTTGAATGCAGGGCCCCCTTTCCACTCTATCACACCCTCACACTAAGTAGAGAAAACAGGACCTGAACCTGTGAGAGAAAACAAAGTCTTGAGCTTGGGGATGAGAGGAAGCAGCCCTTATGTTATACCGGGCAGAGATGGGAGGGCTTTTAAGGACCATTTATTTTACAGATGATGAGGATGAGGGTCTGAGCCCTTCCAGATCCGGTCTGGGGCAGCCCACAGACCTGGGCAGACTGGCCTGGAAGCAGAGGCTGGCGCTTGGCTGCGGGCCTGGGCTTATGAAGAGTGGGGAATGTGCTGTCTGTCATTCCTGGAAGTCCAAGCCATGAGAAGGCTCCTTCTGGGAAGGGGCGGCAGCCTCCGAAAGGCCACTCAGCTAATGTGCTCAGGCGGGCAGCCAGGGGAGTCAGTGGGGAGGGAGGTCGCGGGCAGAAGGAGGGCAGGGGGCCCGGGGCAGCTTCTTCATACTCAAGTCCTCCCCCCGGGCAGGGTGGTTAACTCCCACCTGGCCCATCTCTTGGAAAACGGGGAAAGAACATCTGCAGCGCAGCCTGGGGCCCGAGGTAGCCCTGCCCAGCTCTGGGAGCGCAAAGGCCAGTCCTTGGCCCCTTTATATTGTTAGCACAGGTAGGCAAAGAGCCATGGAGATCAGCCTGGGCCCATCATTTATTGGTCAAGAAGTTGCCAGAGGAGGAAACTTAATGCAAGTTCACACCACAATCTTAGGGAGTCTCCTAGAGCACTGAGGTGGTTCCGTGCCTGTTAAGTGCTCAGGGTCACCCAACCTAGATCTGTCAGAGCGAGGATTAGGACTTGAATCCGATCTTCCCAGCCTTGAGGCCCTTTCTCTACCACAAGGTTACACTTCCTCTCACCACTAACCTAACAGGCACTTAATAAACACCGCAAACTGCTTGTCAATCAGACTGTAAGCCCTGTGTCTTGGGGCAGTGTGGGGAGAAGACACTCTCGCCCCATTTTTGAAGAGCACCCATGGTGTCTCGGGGAGGTCTCGACTCATGGCTCATTTGGGTCGAAGTGGGGCTGAGTTGCACAAGCCGCCAGCCTCATTTCTTTTAGAATCATCGGTGTCCAGCATCAGGACAAGCTCCAGGGCGAGGGGCGATGGCTCCCAGTGCCCAGATGACCACGGCGTCCGTGGTCTCTGGCCGGCCTGTGAGCCTCCCGGGCCTGCTTCAGCTGCTGGAATGGCCTTGGAACACATTTTTCTCATCCACTCCAGCTGCTGGGAGGAACCTTCACATGCTCCCCTATGAGTCTGTGACTCTCTGGCTCCCCTCATCCTATCCTGGCTCCCTGGCCAGACCGCTTTATCAGGATGGCGGCTTCTGGGAAGTCCAGGTAAGAAGTGGGTGACAGGGGGACACCGCAGATGGATGAGCAGCTCAACAAGCCCCGAAAGTACCTCCCCGGACACCCTGTGCACCCCGTGCACCCCATGCAGTAATGGAGGCCACTAGTGGCAGCAGCATGAGCTAAGAATGAAGAGTAAAAACCTGGGGAGTTTCTTCCGGCAACCGGAAATCAGTGAAGTTCTTTAAGCACCAGAACCACCAGATCAGTGTGTGCCCGAGGAGAATTTGTCTGCTCACAGTATAAGGAAAGACTGGGGTGGGAGCAGATTGCCACTGGATAGATCTCTGGCTGAATGACTTAATCATGTAAAGGATGTTCTACCCTAAAGGCAGGTGATGGCAGTCAGCCTTTGCCAGAAGCTGTGCACCCACTCCTCCTGAAAACCATCCCAGAAGGAAATGAGACCCCCGAGAATCACTGCTAGCACTGGGACAGCACAGAGAGATTGACCGGCCTGTCCCTTAGCTCATCTGCTCTCCCTGGCCCTGTGACTCATTACCCATAGGCTCTCGGGGGAGACCAGGCTGGAGGAAGGGGCTTAAAGGGACTTGCCTCGGCTCACTTGGAAAGTGTCTGAAGTGAGTATCCAATGAGGTCTTTCTGCACAGCAGGTCAGGACCCTGTTCCCTGAGCCACCCGGCTGCCTCCAAGATGTTCTAGCTCAGCCACCTCAAAGCAAGCAAAGGAAATGGGAATCCCCACATATCCCCTGGGCATTTGTTTTCTAACTTCTTTGCTTAGAAACGAGATGGCCTCCCAAAAACCCAGCAGAGGCAACAAGGAGAGCCGGATTCAGAGACAGAGGGCTTGGGTTCAAGTCCCAGCCTCCCTGGGGGCTGGGAGCACTTCTTGAAGCTTCCTTTCCCTCCTCTGAAAAATGAGAGCAATGCATGAGAAGCTGTTGAAACACCAGCCAGGCCCTTCTCATTGTTCTTTTCCAGGAACCCATCTCCGCAGCAGCAAGCGGACTATTTCTGTTGGGCATGAATTTCCATTTCCTTTGTGTTCTGAAGAGAGTTAGCCGCTATCTCCAGGATCACATCATTTAATCAGAATGAATTGTGAGCTTCATTAGGGACAGAAAATTGTTTCTTCTCTCTGGCTTGGGTTGTTATAATTCTAAAGTAGGTAAATAATGACGGGGATTATCAGCAATTCTTTTAAATTCTCCAGACAAAAAATGCCTCCTATTATCTCTTCCAGGAGTCTGGTGCCTTGGATGACACTGGAGGGGAGGTCAGGATGTACCTCTCCAGCTCTGAGGATGCGCCGTTTATTGTCACCGGTGTTTCTTGGTCTCAGATTCAGAGAATGTGAGAGGTGGGAGGGATGGGCAGGGGCCAGGCTTGCACTTCTGAGGCCCCATCTAACTCCAGGACTACCAGGGGCTCTCCTCTTTAGGAAGGCTCCCCAAAAGGGCGCAAACCATGGACTGTAACAGAGACTGGCATTTATCTACTTACGCTTTGGACCCATTTAGTTATAGGTGGGGGAAGGCTTTGGACCCCTTCTCAGAAGAACGGTTTCAAAAACATAAAAGAATACACATAAAAATTTAAAAGGACCCAATCATCTGGAATCTATATCATATATATGATATGCATGTATCATACATGTATATTTGTATATTATATATACATATAATATAGAATGCATTTTGTATGAGTAGATTGTTTTGTAATTCCATGTTTATTATAATATGCATTAAATATATAATGCAACATATAATTATATATGACAATTTATATTGTAATGTACATTATACACACATATAATTCATTTCTATATGATTAATGATCAAATTCCTTTGTAATTATATTTTATTTTATATATTTAAATATTAAATATGTATCGAAATATATATCTGTATATATATAGACACTTATGTGTGTACAGTACATATATATATTACATATGTAACATATATGTGTGTCTATGTGTGTGTATTCATAGATGCCATGGAACCAAAGGCCTAAATAAAGTGATTTGGCCAAGATCCATGGGTAGCCAAGAGCCAGGACTAAAACTTAGCTCTCCTGATTCGGTTCCGTTTTCTTTCCAGACTCCAATGACCCCCAAAGGGCCCTCAGGTACAGGGTTCTCATTAGCTCTGGAGGCAGCTTACTTTGTCAGGAGCACATTCTGGGATGGAGCCGCCAGCCTTTGAAGAGCTACTCGGGGATGGTGCTTTGTAGACAGGCTGAATCCTATTTATAGAGGCCTTCACACACATGGGATGGAAATAGTTACCAGGTGCCATTCTGAGTTGATGCCGAGGCCTCTTTATTTCACAGCTTTTGCAGAAGCTGTTTAATTAGCAGCTATTAGAGGTGATAATACATTCCTTCTAGCTCCAGATGACTGGATTCTGGAAATAGGAACAGCCCTACTGTGCTCAGAAGCTCTCTGGGAAGCATCCCAAGCTCTCTCCTCAATTGCCTTTCCCTAAGTCTCATTCAGGTTAACAAACCAGGATTTCATTTCAGGATTCCGCTGCAAGAAAACCCTTAATATTCCTGTCTGGGAGGGTGGCCCGCCTAAAAACAAAGCACTTAGGAGTTAGAGGAAGACCTTCCGAATCAACTGGTCCAACTTCCAGATTTTAAAGAGAAAGAAAATGAGGCTTAAAGAATTATGGTTATTTCTCTGACCTCACACGCTTCGTAGAGGCGATTGGGTAGTGCTGGGAGAGGGTTGGAGCCTTGAGTCATGAAGCCCTCCCTTCAGAGCCAGCCTCCGACACTTACCAGCTGAGAGACCTCAGCTGGGCAGATCGCTTCACTTGTCTCAGTTTTGTAAAATGGGGGACATAATGGCACCCACTTCCCACTTGTCACAAGCACTAAATGGTATCATGGTTATAAAGTGCTCAGTACAGTGTCTGCCATTCAGCTGGCACTAGGTGAATGTTTGTTCCCTTCCCCGATAAGCCATCACATTTTGAACTCACATTCTCTAACTCTTCATGCAAAGATTTTCCAGTTGTCTTTTGTTCCTAAATTCAAGTTAAGACAATATGACAAACATTGATTGAGCGTCTATGATGACGTAATTTTGTAGAGTCACAGAAAGATCAAAGCTCTTCTCTCAAGGTCAGGCTCATAAAGTCTTCAGTGTTCTAACGTCCCTCTTATATGTCACAATCTCTTCTATCCCTCTCTGGCTGCCTGTAGCTTAGGCCCTCTTATCACCCTTAATTACAGTAAAAACCACCTAATACCTGCCTTTAGTGGGCCCTTTCAATTCATCCTTCACACACCTGTCTAGATAATCTCCCTGATAAACGGACCCAGGAGGATGCTAGCAAAAGCCTAGCCATTGGCTCCCTTGACACACTTTTTAAGCTTCATTATTAATATTACATCTATTACTTTTAAAAAAAAAATCTGGACAATAACAAAACAAAACAACAAAATCAATTCCTGATTTGTATTTTTGCCCATTTCCAAAGTGTGAACCATTACACTGATTTTTTAGGAACTGATTTTTGACCCACATCTAACACCCTATACCAAGAACCCATAAAAAATGGGTTCATTATTTAGACATAAAGAGTGATATTATAAACAAATTAGAAGAACAAAGGATAGTTTACCTCTCAGATCTATGGAGAAGGAAGGAATATGGGGCCAAAGAAGAACTAAAGTACATTATGGGACGCAAAATGGATAATTTTGATTATGTTAAAAGTTTGTTAAGTTGTACAAACAAAACCAAGGCAGACAAGATTGGAAGGGAAGCAATAAACTGGGGACAAAATTGACATTCAAGGGTTCTGATAAAGGCCTTACTTCTAAAATATATATAGAGAGAATAGACTCAAATTTATAAAAATTCAAGTCTTTCTCCAACTGATAAATGGTCAAAGAATATGAACAATTTTCAGATAAAGAGATTGAAACTATTTATAGTCATATAAAAATGCTCTAAATCACTATTGATCAGAGAAATGCAAATTAAGATGACTCAGGTACTACCTCATATATCTCAGATTGACTAAGATGACAGGAAAAGATAATGCTAAAGGTTGGAGGGGAGGTGGGAAGACTGGGTCTCTAATACATTGTTGGTGGAGCTGAGAACAGATCCAACCATTCTGGAGAGTCATTTGAAACTATGCTCAAAAAGTTATCAAACTGTGCATGCCTGTTGATTCAGCAGAGTCTCCACTGGGCCTGTATCCCAAAGAGATCTTAAAGGAGGGAAAGGGACCCACATGTGCAAAAATGTTTGTGGCAGCCCTTTTTTAGTGGCTAGAAACTGGAAACTGAATGGATGCCCATCAATTGGAGAATGGCTGAATAAGTTATGGTATATGAATGATATGGAATATTATTGTTTTGTAAGAAACTATAGGCAGGATGATTTTAGAGGGGCCTGGAGAGACTTACAGGAACTGATGCTGAAATGAGCAAGACCAGGAGATCATTGTACATGGCAACAAGAAGATTATACAATGATCAGTTCTGATGGACGTGGCTCTTTTCAGCAATGAGGTGATTCTAGCCAGTTCCAATGGTTTTGTGATGGAGAGAGCCATTTGCACCCAGAGAGAGAGGACTGTAGGAACTGACTGAGGATCACAACATAGCATTTTCACCTTTTTGTTACTGTTTGCTTGCATTTTGTTTTCTCTATCAGCATGATAATTGCACAACTATGTATCAAAGAATTGCACATGTTTAACATATATTGGATTACTCACTGCCTAGGGGAGGAAGTGGGGAGAAGGGAGGGAAAACATTTTGGAACATGAAGTTTTGAAAGGGTGAATGTTGAAAATTATCTATGCATATGTTTTGAAAATAAAAATCTTTAATAAAAAATAATAATACTTTAAAAAGAAAGAAAAATTGATGTTTCCAAACCCAGAGCAAACTGGCTCTAGGAAACCCCTGGAAAGGACTGACCTTCTCAAAAATTCTCAGTAGATCCCTATGAAAAGAACAATATTATTTAACTCCAATTAGTTACAACTTTTCTCCAATCAGTAGCCCCATCTTTTCATTTCTCCTTCAACACTTCCTCTCACGTTTGTTCTTTTCCTGGACTCATTTTACTTCTCCCTTATTAGGGGCATGATTCAAGACATGGAGAATGCAAAGACACAAATCAAGCAGTTTCTGCCCTCAAGGAAATTCTATTCCAAGGGGGGAACAGTGTACACACAGTTCAGTACATGCACAATTGAAAAACCAACATGTATGCACACACACACACTCACACATCTACCTGCCTTCTGCCTCTTTGGTCAGTGTTGCAGAAGAAGCTCTACAATCTACCCAGGACCTCCCAAACAGCCGGTCGATCCAGTCTCTTGCAAGCTTCCCAGGAACCCCCGTGACCACTTCCGGTCACCTTCCATCACCATGGCACTTCTACAGCATTTTAAGCTTTACCAAAGGGCTCCCAACCCTTTCTGCGAGACGGGCAGGACAAAGCTCACATTTTACTGATGAAGCCACAGAGGGTCAGCGGGGTGGGCTCACTAGTGTCGGAGAGGGGCTGCAGTCCTGAGTTCCCTCCATGGCCCCCATTTCTACCCCTTGCTGCAGATCTGAGCCGAACCAGAACCAGTGACCTAGAGAAGAGTCAGCCCTAGTTGTGCATTCAGCTTCCAACTGCACTCCACCAGCTGATGACTGCTTAACAGATCCATCCATCATTTTAAAATCCTCATTGTTAAACCTAGACAACAATAAAGAAAAAATTACCCACTTGGAATGGATTTTTAACAGGACTTTTTTTCTTTTAACAAGACTTCTTAGTGATGTATGTGATTGCCAAGGAAGACGGCGGTAGAGCAGCAAGCAAAGGCTGTCTATAAACAGTGCAATAGATTAGGGGCTGATCTTCCCCTCTGTGCAGCCACATACAAATTGCCATATTTTTCTGGACTTGCCTCCACTTCCTTCACTCTGAAAGGAAAGATGATCCCTAAAGGCTTAAGGTTTTATATCTTAATTAAATAGCTCATTTCAAAGACTGGTACAAGAGAAGTATCTCTTCCGAGGAATGGAGAACTCTCTCTCATCTATTCATCTCTCCTTTTAAGACTGCATATTTGGAGAAATAAACATAAAAACGGTGTATTGTGGCAGAGGGCCAGACGTTACACCAGCAAGACCTGGATTCAAATCCAGCTTTGAGCAGAGAATGATGTGACCATGGACAAGTCACAGCAAGCCCCCAAGGAAATACTCTAAATTAGAAGTTACAGATTCATATATGTGAGTATATGTGTTTATTCTGTATCAAGCGCATATGGGAAGGGGAAAGATCTGGAGAGATTTTCCATTTCATAGATTATATTTTAAGTTCCTCATTCCTGCCTTGATGGCCAAGAAGATCAACCCAGAGCAAATTTTGTGAGACATTTGTCATTCATGGCTAAACTTCTAAAGGCAGAATGGAGACAGAATTGGAGGAGGAGACAGAATCTGTCTACTCTTCAAACCATGGCCTTGTCTTTCATTTCAATTGGTTATAATAACTGGGTTGCCTCGGTGGGAGAGAGAGGGGCTAAGTGTTTCCCCTCCCATTCCTGGTTCAAGAGACAGGGGCAGAGAAATGTATTGAAGGCCAGTGAGGGGAAGGGGTAAGAAGAAAAATTCCCAGCCAGCAGCCAGCCCTGGAGGCAAAGACAGAATGGTTTATATGGGATTCCTAAGGGCTACAGGTGCATTAAATAATAGATCTCACATTTATATTCTCCTTCTCTAAAGGGGCCCATAGATCTGGACCCACATACAAAGATCAAGTTGAAACCTGGGACATTCTGGCCCCAAGGAGAAAGATTACATTGTTTTCAACAATCTGGTTCTTTGAATTGCCCCCCCCCCCCACTCTCCTATGGATGTCTTCTTGGCTTCTCCTTAGTTCTTAAGCTTGTCTTTCATTTTTATTGGTTGTAATAACTGGCAGATTCATTAGGAAAGGACAATGACTAAATATTTCCCCTCCACTCTTTTCTCAAAAGACAAAGAGATATAAGGAGATGTTAGAGCAACACAATGAATAGATAATCCCTTCATGAGTATACATTAGAAACGTCTTTAATTTATAATCTTAGAGAATTGCCTCAGGGATTAATAAATTAAATGATTTGTCCGTGTTCACTCGGGTAACGTGATGAAAGCAAGATTTGAATTCAAGTCTTCTTATCCATATATGTATATAATGTACATATACATCCATATGTAAGCAAAGGGAAGCATATTCTTCAACATAATCCCCAAAATATGAATTTCTTCTCTATTATTTCTGAATTATTATTTATTAAATTTATTAAAAGGGATGAAATATAATCCCTGTTGCTGAGGGGCATATAGTCACAAAGGGTATCCATAAAACATTAGATTGGCCACACTTGCTTTTACTAATTTGTTTAAAATTTCCACTTTAACTTTCTTCAATAGTTATAGTCTAATAGGTGATGTTTCCACCTAGTTGGCTAGGTAGCCCACCTAGGTAGCCCACCTAAGGCTGGAGAATGTCTTTGCATTTCATTCAGCAATTACCCAGCATTCCGGAAACCTGGAAAGAAGTTTCTTCTCTCCAAAGTTGAATAATGCAGTTAGTTGTCCCTCATTTGAAATTCATCGATGTGGTGAAAGCCAGTTCCAAGTGAAAAACACAGGTGCTATTTTCCCATAAATTATTTTGGCCTCTAAGGAGCCAGAGCAAAACAAAAACTGCAGGGAGCTCAAAAAATTGGTGTCTATATTGGAATGAGACTCCAAAATGGGAAATAAGGCTGAGGAGCATCTGTTTCTGGGATGTGCTCGATGAATCCAAAGTGGAAGCTCTTTTCTTTCAGTCAGATTTGGGGCTGGCCCTGCTAAAATCTGATGGGGTAGCACAGACATCCAAGACCCATTAAGAAAGGCCAAAGGAAACTGCAGGTCTGGAAGGGGCAGATTCTAAGAAAGACAGGATCCAGGGCTAGGCTTAAATTCTAGTTTCATTTATACCTACTTCCAGAAATGAAAAAAAAAATGTCTCTCATAAGGTGATGTCCAAAGAACCATACCATTCTAAATATAAATCCAAGTACTTGTACAAGAAACGCTAAAGAAGCATCTACTTTGTATAGAACACTATGCCAACTGCTGCTAAGTTCCTGCCCTAACGGACTTACAATCTATTATTACTGTTTAGTTTTTCAGATGCATCCTACACTTGATGGCACCATTCGGAATTTTCTTGGCAAAGATGTTGGAGTGATTGGCCATTTCCTTCTTCAGCTTATTTTACAGATGAGGAAACTGAGGCAAGCAGAGTGAAGTGACTTGCCCAGGGTCTCACACCTAGGAAGGGTCTAAGACAAATTTGAATTTGGGGAGATGAGTCTTTCTGATTCCAGGCTCAGCCCTCTATAGTTTGCATTACCTAGCTGCAATCTATTGAAGCAGAAAATAATTATACACAAGTCAACATAACATAAATTAGGATATAAAAATAGTTCCCATTTCTCTAATGCTTTAAAGGTCAGAAAATGCTTACCTTAGTACAGAATGCCTTAGTTGGTAATACAAAATTATTGTCTCCAATTATAGAAGAAAAGACTGAGACTCAGAGCTATTGAACAGGCTGGTCACAGCCACACATCTAGGATTTGAAGACAAATCCAACAGTCCCTCCACCATAGTTTCCACCAAACCATGCTGCCTTACAACATGATACGTGTATAAGAGGAAGATAAAAGTTCTATGGGATTAGATGAGGGGAAAATAGGTTCCCAGTGAGGGAATTAGTGAAGGTTTCCTAAAAGGGCTGACATTTAAATGGGATCTTGAAGAATGAGGCAGCAACTCCAGGTGAGAGCTTCAGATGGAGGAGGAATGGCATTCTAGGATTAGGAAATAACAAGAGCAGGACTCAGAGGTAAGAAAGCCTAAGTCTTTTTCATTGGATGACAAGTGCTCCTGTTGAGCTGGGAAGTAAGAGTACATAATAGACAGGAATATGGCTGAAAAGGTTAGATCACAGGGTTCAAGGAGGCCATATTATAGGTTAACTGTTATAACCACATCTTTTTGCAGATGAAAATAAACAGTTTCTGAAGCTGTTAAATAATGAGGTTGGACAAGCTGTTTTCTGTCTCTTCCAGCTCTAATATTTCTTGATTTTAGGATTACATATCCTAGCCCAACTACTGATTCTAAGTAAGGTTATTGTCCAAAGCATCCTTTCCAGGTTCCTTGTCCACATGAGCTGAAAAGTTCAGAGAAGTTGTCAGAAAATCATTGAAACCTATGATGTACCTTCTGACTTCTGGCACCAAGATCAGATCTTTGGTCCTAGAGTTTTAGCTTGAGTCTTAGCCAACATACAATTAGCTTGTGTGGAGACTTGTGTCTTCCTATCCTAAGCCTGGCCATATCTGAATTATGAAATGGATCTCTTGTTCCTATTGGAACCATGTTCCAATCCATGTTCATTCATTTTCTCTTTTTGTCCAGATTTATAGTCCTCTCTGATAGTATCACTTCTATCTCTGCCTCTACTTATCTTCATTCAATATCTTTTTCTTTTTTATTTTCTGTATTTCCTTACAGAACATATTTTATTTACTTACAGTGTTATTATATTCTTTTTTCCTTACTTTTTGAGTCTCTTTTAGATCATATCACAAGAAGCATTAGGGATATTTATGATATCAGATTTGCTTCCATGTTCCTACGGAACGCATACAGTGTGCAAGAACATTTATGTTCTTTAATGATCATTTCAACCTTTGGAAAGTGAACAAACAAAACAGTGGAGTATGAATAGGACAAGGGCAGGGCTTGGAAAATTTAATTCTGAATGTTATTCTCACCAACAGGGATGAAATGGTTCTGAGGCTGGAAATGATAGGAATCGTGATGAAAGGTGACTACGATATTTCATAAGCTATGATAGAGAAGGAAACAAAAGCTGAGCAGAGAATGACTGCCCTTGAGATTGTTGAACAATAGATTTCAGAGAAAATATGGGTAGGAAATCAATAGCATAGAATTCTATAGAAGAGATCAAAAGATCTATCTTATATCTTATACACACACATAGCAATTCCAATGAGGAGGGAAAAGTCATCTAAAGAGATGGCTGTGTGTGTAAAGGAGACTCACCAACCACATTAGATTTTTTTAAGCCACATAAAACCACGGAAATAAGGGCAAGTTACAAAGATAAATACAAAAGTGTGGTCTGGTCCTGTAATAATTGTTTTATCAGTTGGGATTGTAAAGCTCAGAATGAGTTGGAGCAGCTATAAAACCTAAGGACAGTAAAAGAATGGGTTTTGTTTGCATGTTTTAGCTATATGGGGTGAGGGAAGAAGAAGACATCACTGCTTGGAATAGACAGTACTGATCATAATAAAAGCAAGAAGATAAAACTACTCCCCTCTTTTTGTAATTGTTTTTTGTTTGTTTGTTTTTTGCATAAAGTGAAATACCTTTGGACTGGAAATAAGAGAGCACAATGAGTTGATATCCCCAGGTAAATAGGGAGATAATTAAGACACTATTTATGTTGTCTTGGCAACTCATCACACTCAGATGACCAATAATCCCAGCTTCTGAAAGTATTAGCATATGGGATTACCATTGTCAGTGACTTTCAGGAGATCCTGCACAGGGATGGTAACATTGGGTGACAAATGTCCTGATTTCCAAAACAGAGGGAGGAAGTGGTAGAGTCTGAAATGAAGAGACCTGTGAGCGTGACCTCAATTTATGTGAAAATCCCAATATGTTTTATTAAAGGGATGGTTAAAGAGCATCTCAAAAAAGTACATGATCCCAAAGATTAACTTTGGCTTCATTAAAAATAAGTCATACCAGACTAGCTTTATCTATCTCCACTCCCCCCTTTCCAATGTAATTAGACTGATAGAACAAGAGAATGATAAAGATAGAGTTTAATTCAATTTTAGCCAAGTCTTTCACAAATTACCTCATGCTGACTCTCATGGCTAAAACTGAAATATAGGTTTTAGAACACACTAGAGTGAAGTTGAAGGACTGGAGCCAAAGACTTAAGTACGAATGATTTGACACCCATTTGGAAGCAGAGTTATGGCGACAAGCCTCGGAAATCTGCTAGGTTTGAGCTGCTTAACATCTTTTTTCAGTGACGTAGAAAAAGACCTAGATGGCATTCTTATCAGATTTTCAGGTGACATTCGGCTCATGATGATAGCTAACATATTGGCTCACAAAATCAGAGTCCAAAAAGATTTAATCAGACTTGAATATTGGACTGAAACTAGTAAGATGAACTAAAATTGAAATGAATGTAAAATGTAAAAACTTGCATTTAAAAAAAAATCAAACACAGTTCAACTGAAGAAGTATTCCTTAAGTACCTCCTATACAGAAGTAGAGTTTTTTGTTTCATTTTTTTTTTTTTGCCAGGCTTTGGAGAGGAGAGTCCTTCAGAATGAATTCACAGGCTTATACCATCTCCAGTGAAGGATCAAAGATTTATTGTACTGCCATGAGGTGGGCAAAGTCCCTAATGAACTCATGATTAACAAGGGGAGAAGTGGGACCTTTTATGGACAAGTTCCCAGTGCTAATTGTGTGCCTCAGTAAATCAGCTGGCCGTTGGGATGCTCCTGTTTGTCTGTACCTCTAGATTGTAAAAAGTAACCATGGGCGACCGTACAGAGTATCTCTGTCTGTACAAGATAATTCCACCGGCTCAGCTCACTCAGATACCGGGTTGCCACCTGGGATGTGGTCTTTTGGGGAGCCCATTCACCTTATCAGAAACACAGAAAAAAATCCCCTTCAAGGTGATGTAGAGACAAAAAGGCAAGAATGAGACAGCCTGGTGGGGCATTGATTGGACTGAGGGATAGTGCTGAAGTCAGGAGTTCCTGGACCTTGGGCACATCAAGTAACTTCTGTCCTTCTCAGTATCCTCATCTGTAAAAGAAGGGGAATAATAACGCCTGCTGCCCAGAATTGTGAGCATCTAAATTATAGCCCTCATCAGTACCTAGAGGACACATGGTCCCCTGGTCCAAGTAACAGACCAAGGACACACATACTGAATTCTAGGTCAAAGGGACGTGGCTTTCCCTTTTCTACCCCTACAAAAGTGTAGACTGGTGACAAGGTCAAAAGAGATGGCTCGCCAGAGCCTGCCATCTGAAAGAATAAAGAATAAGAAGCTTAGGAAGAGAAAAGAGAATAAGAAGACTCATTTTAATTCATAGACATCTTACTTTATTCAACATTTAGAATCTGAGATTTAATGGTGGTTTGGCAGATGGAGTAGAAGAGTAGAAATAATGAAAGTCTGATTCTTGCAACGCCATCTATCAATCTGAAATATGGCTTCTGGAGCTGACGGGTCTGAATTTAGGACAAAAGGCTTTCATTATGAACAGCAAAATTGGTCCAACTAACTACCGATATTTCACAGATTTTTGGTCCAAATTCAAAAAGAATTTATCTATCCCCAACATTCAGTCCACTTCATTTGAGGTTCCAAGGGGAGGCTTACAGTTTAAAGGAACAGTACTCTAATTTCATGTGATGTACACAGATCCTCTTCTGAATCCCTTTCAAACCTATCTCTCTCTCCCCACCACAACCAGGCTCTCACCTCAAAAAGATTGCAGAGTGTCTTTTTCTCTTCAAATGAGAAGAATCATCTGGCCTTTTATTCTCCCAAGATATTCCAAGTGGTTGGATTGAACATTCTAGTGACTGGGAGTTACTGATAGGGAAGGAACTTTGTTTGTTTCCAGTTAGAACTTCCTCTGGAATTGAATCTTTATTGGGGGGAAAAACCCTCAAATCCCTGCCTAATTTTAAGTGAATTTATTCTTGGCAAAACCTAAATCTCAGCCTTTGATTTAAAAAAAAAAAAGTCTTTTAGAAGTTCATTAAAATAGCTCAAAAGCTTTTTGAATATCAGATGGTTCCAGTCTGGCCATTTATATGCAAATGAAGTTGATAATATGTTTAAATGTATCCAATTTAAGATAATTTGGGGAAAAAGTGCCTGTTGGGAAAAAGTAGCTTCAATCAATAATCAATCAAGAACCATTTGTGTCAGGCACTGTGCTAAGCCCTGAGGATACAAAGGAAGCAAGGAGTCCTCAAGGAGTTTAAAACGAATGGGATAGACAACATCAGAACAAATATATACAAGGTGAGTCACATGTAAGATAAATAGGCAATAATAAGTATTATAGATGAATGTTATCTTTATTTTTATCTTTATCACCATCCATTTTTTGGGAACAGTGGGATGGCAAGAAATGGACTGAAAGTAAGAAAACTGGTTTGCACTCTTTTCTTCCATTTACTAACTTTATGACTCTGAACTTTTTTCTGAGCCTTGATTTCCTCATCCATAAAATGGAAGTAACACAATCTTTCCTGACTATCCCCAAGGTTGCTCTGAAAACCAAACGAGAAAGTGGATGTTAAAGCATTTCATAACCCATAAATGTTCTACATATAGACTCTTTTATCCTCATTATTGTCTTCATGATAGCACTAAAATCTTACTCAGCTCTTTTTAATGTAGGAGAACCCTGTCTTAGTCCTCCAAGGATGTGACTATGGAGAGCATGTTCTACCAGGCATGGAATTGCAAATACTTCAATTAGGAGAACAATCCCGTTTGCCCATCCCCCAGTGACCAGCCTAACTAAATTTGGAGATTCCCCCAACTCAAGTCAATGAAGAGCTATTCAATGAACATGCATGCTTTTACATGCAAATCACCCGTGTTCAGACCTGGAGAAGACTGAACAAAAAGCATATCTCCTGCCCTTGAGGAAGTTCCATTCAAAAAGATTAGAACATTTGCAGGGACAAACCCTGGGGACCTAGGACTGAGCTATTGTTGGCAAAACTCTGCATCCAAGACAAGCAGCTGCTTTCTCCTTCCAGACTCAGAGTTTGCTCTCAAAATGCAAGAACTCAGGGAGATTATCATGTATATCATGGAGGAACATGAAGATCACAATTCACAAAATTTTTCTTGAGGCAGTTATATGACATAAACCTAAGGTCCAAAAGGACTGAGTTCAAATCCATCCTAAGACACTGTGTTACCTGAGAAATCACTTGATTTCTATCTAACACATTTTTCTCAACCATAAAATGGGGATGACAATAGCACCTATGTCACTGGATCCAATGAGATAACATTTCTAAAGTGCTTTGTATACTTCAGGACTACAATAGGTGTTTGGTTGTTCAGTCATGGCCAACTCTTCGAACTGCGTTTGGAGTTTTCTTGGCAAACACTAGAGTGATTTGCTGTTTCCTTCTTCTGCTCACAACCTACAGATGAGGAAACTGAGGCAAACATTGGCCCATTGTCACAGAGCTAGTAAGGTTCTAAGGTCAGATTTGACTCAGAAAAATGAGTCTTCCTGGCTCCTAGCCCTTCCTTCTCTTTATTCTCTTTGCCAGCTAGCTACTCTACAACAGATGTGAATAAATGCTGTTGAATTTTCTATTTCTTTTATCTATTTAGATAATACTTCCCCCAAGCAGATTGTTTGGTTCTTGAAGTCAAAGGATATTTTCCTTTTCTCTGTGCATTTCTAGTCTCCAGCGGAGTGCTTTGTATCTGCTAGGAATTTAATAAATTTTTGTTGAACGAAATTATTATTTCCTTTTCCCTGTTTCATCCTCTCTCCCAACTAGATGGCAAGCTCCTGTAACTTAGCGACCTTGTTTTAGGCTTCTTTTTTCCTACTCTCTTATCCCTAACATGATACTTGGCAAGCTGAAAAAACTCAATAAACACTTACATGAACTCTACTGTTTTTTCTGCCATACCCCAATTCCCTTCGGCCTTATTTGGAATGCTTTAGGGGGACCCAGAAGATCAGAAGGAGTGGGGTTTTTCCTTCTGTAGATAAAATTGTCTGTGTGCTATTATCCCGTGGGCCAGAGAGGCTGCCTGGTATGTTTTTAAGTTTTACTGTAGCATCATCTGGTACCGAGGATGAGAAAACTGGGCTGATCAGCTTTAGAACTAAGTACAGCTTGACAACAGAAGCAGTAGGTATGACGCTTGGTCTCCTCTTCCACCCGGCCTCTACATCTGAAGCTTGTCTTTGTGGTAAATCTAAAATCTGGGATGTGTACGGGCGTTCAGGCACATTCACCTGTGAGGAGTCCACCCTCAGCTTCCCTGTGGCCCCAAGAAGCCGCAGCACACGCAGTAACTGCGCCTTCAAGCTTAGCATGTGGATTAAGCTAGACCCCCAAATGAGGGGGGGATCCATTCCAGAAGGAGGAGGAAAAATGCAAGGGCACAGACGTGGGGCAGGCAATAATGTGCCTGAAGAACAGCAAGCAAAGTTTGCTGAGAGCAGAATGCATGAAGGGGCGAAATATTTTTAAAGTCAATTTAATCCTTGAAATAATAAGGAATCTCTGGATTTTGTTGAACAAGGAAGCAAAAAAAGCCAGTTCTGAGCTTTAGACACTAACTCCCAGGAGCAGCTAAGTGGTGCACCAGCCCTGAAGTCAGGAGGACCTAAGTTCAAATCTGACCTCACTTGTGACCCTGAGCAAGTCATTTAATCCCAATTGCCTCAGGAGAAAAAAACCCACTAACTCCCTTGTGTTTAAATTCTTCTTTCATATTATGTTCATCATCATTATCATCACAACAACGTTGTATAATATTGTATATAATAATATATTGTGTATGAGGACATATAGCCCTGTAAGAATGCAAAGATCTTTTCTCACAATAACCCTGAGAAGTAAATCGTGCCATTGTTATTATCTCCATCTCATACATGGGGAATCTGAGACTTGGCAATGATTATACTGTCAGTAATTATCTCAAGAAATATTCAAAGCCAGAACTTCTGATTCCAAGGCAGCCCTCAATCCCAAACATCCCAGCCAATCTCAGCCCTGGTTACTCTGCGTGCTTTATCTTTGTGTTCCCAGCTTAGCAGGCTACCTGGCACATATACCTTGTTTAATAAATGCTGGTGAGAAGAGAGTGAATGTGATCGAATGGACTGAAGGCAAAGAATCAAAGAGTGCAATGGGAGGAGGGTTTCCAAAGTTACGTTCATGAAATCACTCTCCTAAATTATCTGGGCTTTTTTCCCTCTCTAAGTACATTAGAGAAAATTCAGTCCATAGGAAAAGAAAATATCATTCCTTATGACTCTCTAGTCTTTCCTTTGTGTTAGAAATGTTTCATTAATAAGCTGTTTCTTTGACTTCTGTTTTCTCCACTACTGCTTTTGGATTACTTTCTTTTCAAATAGTAAATACCACATCCTTTGAATTGCTTACAGTAAAAATCCCTGGACAAGAAGAAAGTCACAGAACTTTGAATTACAGGCTTTTTCAATGAAATTGAATCTTAGAAATGATCTGTTAGAAATTCTTCCGAGAGAGGCAGCGAGTTTTGTCCAAGGGCATAACTGTGATGAGGCACGGGGCCCAGATCTGGTTACTCCAACCTACACTCTGTATGAGTCACCTAAGGAGATGATCCAAGAACACTGGGGAGGTGCCCTCAGCCCTCCCAAAATTCAATTTTAAAAGCACAGAAGTGATCTCTTGTGCATCAAGCATTGTAGTAAATGCTGTAGATAGAAAAACAAAAATGAATCGGTTGCCATTCTCAAGCAGCTTATATATTACCAGGGCTTGCAACATATAAATGTAATGAAGATTACAACCAAGTCTGAAACATTTTGTATGTGTTTGCCTCATGTGGACATACATAGTTCATAGGAGCACATGTAGCTTAGATAGTAAATCAGCATATACAAGGTCATTTCAAGAAGAATAGAGTACTAACTGCTAGAAAGGTCATCAGGAAAATTTGTGCATGTGCCATATTAAATGGATTCTATCAGGTGGAAATGAAGAAAGAAAACATTTCTCATGAGGGACTATCTATGCAAAAGCACAGAGATGGAAGACTCCATAGTATATAACATGAGAGAGAACAATAACAAGGCATTGACAGACAAAATCTAGATTGGGGTTCCTCATCATGTGTGATCCTGAGCAAACCATTTCCTTTCTTTTGGTCTCGGGATTTCTATTTCCACAATGAGGTGATTAATCTAGATCAAAGATGACAAATATGTATCCAGGGCAGAGTGGAGGAGAAACACAATAAACTGTAATTGGGAAATATTTGGCAAAACAAATAAATAAATAAACTAATTAATTAATTAATTAGTGGATATGAGTAAATAAATAAATAATGAAACATAGATAATTAAGACATTGCCTTTTTGGATTAGTGTCTCAGTTTCTACTTGAATCCTTCTAACAAGAATACAAAGCCTTTCTTGAAAAAGCCAGGATAAGGCACAAAATGTAAATAAACCTGGAAAAGTGACTGTCCTAAATTCATATTAAGTTGCAAAGAACTGATAGAAGATCTCCTGAGAACAGATTCTGAAGAGGAAGAGGGAGAGAAGAGAAAGTCTGTGGGTGCCTGATAATGGAGAGATAATGGAAAAGAGAAGGTACCAAAAGGCGAGAATCAAAGACTCAGAGAAAAAGTTTGCCCATTTTGCTTGTTCTAGTGGCTCAAAACTACTAGAGCTACGTGAAATTATTAGACAGTTAAAAACAATTCTAGAATTGTATGGTGAAGGAGAAATTTATATGATAAAGTTATCATATATTTAAAAGAAATAGCAAGTTGTATATAATAGCTCACAGTTTTGTGTGCAATCATCTTTTTTTTATTATACTATGGTCTGGAAATGTTTGTTTTATTCCATAAGCTAAAAATAAAATAAATAAATGTAAAAAAAAAACCCACTTTATTGGGACAAGCACTAAAACCAAAGTAATTTTGATACTTTCTAGGACTGTCATTCATTCTGGAAACCCACTGAGAGCCAGGGAAGGTGAGAGGCAGGGGGAGAAGACAGCTTGGAGTTCATTAACGAGCTTTTCTCTAACTGGACAATCAGCCAGCAGGCACTCCTCCTTTGTGCTTCACTCATTTTCCTCCTCACAACCAACTGCCGTGATGGGAAGTAAAATGGGCGATTCAGTCTTTGCTAATTTAGTCCCGAGACGCTTTGAAGCTGCAGTCGTGTCTGTCCGCAGCTCTGGTTTTGTCCCTTCGTTCATTTCACTGAACTTGAGCCATTCCCCCCTTGCCTGAAAAACAAACAACCTGAATAGTCAGACTCGTGTTTGGTTTTGCACCATGGAGAGCTACAGAAAGGAGCCCCTGACTCAAAGGCTGCTCCCCCACAGAAGGACTGAGTCTCCGTTGGAGGGAGGGATCCATACACAGAAAGCCACCTACCAAGCCGGAGCTGGCCAGAAGCCAGAGGTCCGGCCGCTCTGCTCTCCTTGCTGCTGATTTCTCAAGCTCCCCCACTCCCTTTACCTACTGACTTTGTTCCAGACCTTTAAAAGGCTTTCCAGGAAGCAGATCGGGCGGGCACGCGACCAAGAAAGATGGGCTCTGTGTCCTGGGCAAGTCCCTATTGTTTTCTGAGCCTCAGTTTCTCCATCTGGAAGATGAGGGAGTAAATGACCCCAAAGGTTCCTTCTAGCTCTAATGCTCTGGTACCTGCCCTCCCACTGTCAGATTCTTTGTCTACTCGTTACGCAGAAATTATACAAGTGTCTTGAAGCCGGGGACTTTTGTGTCCCCAGGGTATGGCACAAAATGGGTACTCAATAAGTGCCTTTTGATTAATTGCTAGCATTTGATTTTGTAATTCCTTAATATGCTCCACATTCATTATTATGGAGCAGACTTGTGTCTTTTCCCTCCTACTATGACAAAAGCTCTTTGAGGATAGGGACCCCACTTTATCTAAATAAAGATTGCATCCTACCGAGCAATTAGCCTGATAGGTACTTAATCAATGATCATTAAACTGAGTTGAATCAAACACTTCAGATATTTTTCCTTCTTCCAGTTTCCTCTCTGTTCTACCTGGAATTCTCCTTTCTTCCCTCCCTCCTCAGTCCTAACTAGCCAGATGTTCCCCTTATTTTGGGACCCCAATCAAGTCCCTTCTCTTTCAGGCCGACTTTCCCCAAGAAACCTCTGCTTCCTCTGAGCCCCATGGTATCCATTGCTGGCACTTTTAATCCTTTACAGCACGCTGCCTTAGACCTAGAAAACAAGGTCTAAGTCACAGCTCCCCACCAGACTGGGTGAGAGGGATTTCCACGCTCAAGGGTGCTACTTGTTCCCTCACAAGGGCTTTTCTTTCCATTTTAAGTGGCCGCCAAAGCCAAAGAAATGTCTTCTCCCTCAGATCCAGAAGAGGTTTTGTGAATTCTTGCCTGGGTCCTTCAAAACGCCATGAGTAATGCTTGGGTAAATGGGCACGAGCAGGCATTGTAACAGTAATAGCTTGCAAAGACAGAGGGCTTTCCTATTTGCACAACTACTTTGCTTCTAGCCCTGAAATATATGGTGAGATTGATATTATTCCCATTTCATAGCGGAGGAAACTGAGGCTGGAAAGATGAAATGCCTTGGTTAGAGTTGCCCTTCACCAGAAATTCGCCTACTGCTTGAATGTATATCTTTCCCTGTAATTCTGACTAAAAATGCATTTTCTTGCTACCATTTGGGGAGGGGGACTGATGGAGAGAGGAAGAAAAGCAGGTGACAGACGGGGAAGCCGGAAGATGGCCCTTACAGACACGGAGGCAACAAGTGCAGGGGAGGGGGTACTTAACGTGCTGGACTATCTGACCATAGGCTCCCTTCTCAGCAGTGACAAGGGCCTGGGGACAAAGATGCCCTGTTTCCTTTTCTGTAAAATGAGACGCCCGAGAGATCTTAGTGCAAATCACTTTCAAACAGCAAAATACTAAAAACTGATAAGCTGGAAGTTAAAGTAAATAAACAGAATAGGTGCTTCCCAAATGCTTGTTGATTCATGGCGTAGGGTCCCACGGGTAGCTAGTGAGTATAGAGCTGGGGCTAGATTATAGCACCAAGGTTTGCAGAGTGCCTTACAGACATTTCCTCTGATCCTTGCAACAACCCTGGGAAGAAAATGTCATTATGAGCCATTTCCCAGATGAAGAAACGGAGGCAGAAAGAAGTGATGGGATTTATCCAAAGCTCCATGGCTCTCAAGTCTCTGAGGCCGGGTGTGAACTCGGGCTTAGGGGACTCCCGCCCAGCATAATCTCTGCTGAGCCACCTATTTCCCATTCAGCCGCCTTCTGAGCCTTCCTCTTCTCATGCAGCTCATTTTCCCCAAACCAGCCTTCATTGAAACTTCCACACAAACATCTTGTTAAAAGAGGGAGAGGGATTGGCTGTCTGGTCTCCGTTCTTGGGTTCTTAGCTCTGGCTACTGCGCCACCCAACTGGCTTGGACCAGATTTTCTATGTGTTTCTGCTATGTCAAGATTTATTCACCTAGGGTCTCTCAACCTCCCCCCAAAACAATCCTTAGTTGATTCCAAAGGGTCTGTAAACTTCGTGGGAAAGAAATCACAGCTTTATTTTTAGGAACCGCTCACTGACAATGAACATTTGTAAACATTCTGAGGAATCCACAGACTCCAGCGGGTAGTAAGAGGGGCCGTCACACCAAAAATCCAAGACTCCTGAAAAGAACCTGGAGCCTCTCACTGGCTTCCACGCAGGCCTGGCTTTGAGGGTCATCTTGCTTTTCCCTCCTTACTCCACAGACTGTGTTGGAAGAAGGTCAGATCTAGAAGTGGGAATTATAAAGCCAGGCTCTGGCCATGAAACTGCTCTGATCATCAATTTTATGGCCCCTAATTAAAGATAATAGAACCTGTCCTACCTTTGTCCCTGGGAAATGATGAGGATTAAATAAGGTCATGCAGGTATCAGGTGCTGTGAATGTCAGGGAGTCTGGAAACGAATGGGGAATGTGTCCAAAGGAGATATCCAGGATTCCATGGGACCAAGAACAATGGGGCATGGGCCGGGCCTAGGTCTGACAGTAGTGATGGACAGAGAGGGGTGGAGAGTGAATGGGGAGTGTGGAGAAGGGTTCCCTCGGGCAGCAGGAGGAGGGAGGGAGTCCAGAGGGAGAAGACCCAGCGAGCACATCTGAGAGAAAATGACAACAAGTCACGGGTGCTGGCACAAAGCTGCTCATCCCGACTGTACCAAGCCCTGAGTGGAGAGGCGGACCTCCTCAGCCTCCCTCACATGTCCCTGCTGTCCCAAGAAGTCCCACAGCAGGGTCTGGGTATCCCCACTACCTCCGAATTGTGGCTTTGGGGCTCCTCCCTCATCCACACACAGGGAGGTCACTGAAGGATCATTCCATCAGCACCACTGTATGTCAAAGCACTGGGCAATTATAAAGGGCTATAGAAAAGTAATGGCCTATTAATCAAACCACACAGCTAATTCCTACGCCTAAAACACTCCCCCCTCCTTATCGCTACCTATTAACAGGAACCATCATGTTAATATCTCTATAGTGTTTTACATACCTTATCTCATATGGTTCTCGGAGCAGCCCCATGAGGTGGGAGCCTTATATGTTTTCTCTATTTTCCCCATGAGGAAACGGGCCTAAGAAATCAGAAGACACTCGGGCTCTAAAGCATCAAAAGATATTCATGTCATAGAAGCAGGAGGAAAATTTGAACCTGCATTTCTGCTTACTTGAAGCTCCATATTCTTTCACGTTGCCCATTAGGCTTCCTGTTCCATCATGTCCCACATCAGTTGGTAATTCTTCTTCATAACTAAAAGTTGTGTCTTCTTCAGTTTTTCTACAACATTTGCCCTGTATCATACTGACTTGTGAATAGATCCTATCTATCCCTGCTATTAAATCACAAGGTTAATGAGAGTAGAAAGTGTTTTGTTGTCCATTTTCATGACACTGGGGCGCAGCATGGTGTCTTTTGCTGGGTGTGCTGGGTGTTAAACTGAATTATTATTAGCATTTGTGATATCTTCCCGTCTTGCATGGTCATGGAGACCTTATTCTGTCCCCAGGAATAGTGATATGATTTTATTTTATTAATTCACCCTGAATTCAAACCTCATTTCAATCAAACTGAAAAGCTCAGGTTTGCATCCAAATGCCATCAACACTGATACTGCAGCCAGGGCAGATTTATGTTGGGAGACTTGTGTCAGAGCCACATATTCTCAGCTGCTCCTGCCCGTGTGGGGCATCCAAGGCTCCTGACCACAGGGCTCCTGAAGAGCCGTTATTAGTGCTGAACACACCCAAGCCAGAGGCCAGTCCTCGTCGCTTGTGGATGGAAGCCAGACATGATGGGAGAAGTGATCTGGGGTGGGCGGAAGGTTAGTGAAACGTGGAATTAAGGGCGAGAGCCACGCAGATCCTACTCCCACTCTTCCTTCACTCAAAGTGAAAAACCATAGCTAACAGATAACAGGATTTAGAACCCATGGAGACTTCAAAGGGACCCAAAGCCAACCCTCTCATTTAGGGATGAGGTGCAGAAAAATGAAGTGTCTTCTCCAAAATAATCTGGATAATGTGAGAGCTAGTTCTTGATCCAGTCTTCTGGCTCCAAATTCAGCATCCTTTCCACCGTACCACAGGTGAAGATTGCAGGAAAAGGAGTAGAACAGATGCTCTTATGTAAAGTTTACATAGAAATGTCAATAAATGACCTATTACTGGTGGCCATTTTATGTGAGTATATGATCCTAAATCACATAGGAAGCATTGGCAAGTTCTGGCCTTTTAGGAAGGACACTGAAAAAATTTAATTCTTTCAGAAAAGAGTGAACAGACTGGAGAGAGGAGAGGATTTGAGAATCTTGTACAAGATCGGCTGGAAAAGTGAGAAATATTTAGCCTGGACAAAAGAAAGCTTAGGGAATCATGGAATTCTAAATTTAGAGCTCCCCATTTACTAGAACATTCTGAATTTATGTATAAAGAAATTGGGACCTCCAGAGGCAAAGTGACTCGGTCACTATGCCACAGGTTACAGAGTGGTCGGGATGCAAGCCCGCTTCTCCTCGCTGAAGATTCAAGACCACAGAAAACACACGAGCTCCCTTAAGGTATGAGAATTGCTATGGGAAAGCCTCACTACGTTCTGCTTAGTCAAAAACTCACAGAACAAAGAGCGTTTAGCAGATTTAGCCTGTGATTCCCCACAATTAATTCTGTCTCCGTGCTGCAGGTTCCCTTCAACGGTCTTAAGTTCTCTTTTCCAAGGAGGATTCAGGACAGATGTTGAGTAGCGACTCAGAGGAGATATTAAAAAAGGCTCAGAAAGATGCAGGTTGATCTATATGGTCCTTAATGTCCATCCCTTCCAGTGCAGGGAATACATACAGAGTACACATCCATATTTATGTCTGTACATCTACATAGAAGTATATAGCTATGTCACGTATGTGGAATATTTAAAAAATTTTAAAGACTGCAAAGCTTTAGTTGTCTGATAATGAGGGTTGATGATCCATGGATTAATCGATATGAACCTAGTAAAGTAAACAGGATCTCAGTGATGAGATAGAATGACATTGGCTTAAACCACTGATCCAGAAGGTGGTGGGAGGAGCTATAGGAACTCTAACTCACTGGGAACTATAACAAGAGGCAGGGTGAGATAATCACACCCAAAACAGCACCGTGCTCATAGCAGGCCACAGGAATGAGGAATCTGGGTAGGGAATTGCAAGAGAATACAGCAAGGATGACTCACTGAGTTTTTAGCGGGCCAGTTACCCACTTTCCCACTTTTTAGACCAGCTGGTAATAGGTACTAGGTAGGCATAATTTAAATGAGAGGTTCTTTCCTTTTTTGTGTGTCATGGATCCCTTTGACAGTCTGTGATAATTAATGCACAAAAATTAAATATACAATTACAAAGGAAATCTATTATGTCGAAATACAGTTATTGAAATCTCAGAGGCCAGGTTAAAACATCCTGATTTAGGCCATATTGGTCAATGTTTGAGTAAGAGTGAGGAAAGGTCTTGAAGACGATTTGGCTCACTTGTGATCAGTGAGTCCTGGGTCCTGCCTTTATAAGGAGAGTAGTTATAGTTCTCTGGAAGACTGCCATACCTGTGATCAAAACAGACTGTTATGTTTATGTTTCCCTAGAAGACAGAGCTTCTGTCTGAAATCTTAGGAGCAGCAGAACCAACCTGGGACAGCTGAGTGGTACCATGAGCAGAGCATTGGGCTTGGAATCAGGAAGATGTGAAATCAAATTCATCCACAGATGCTAGTTGTGTGATCCGGGGCAAGTCACTTAATCCCATGACTTTTCTGTTAAAAAAAAAATAAAAAAGAAACAATAATAGCTCCTTTCACAGAATTATTGTGAGAATACAGTGAGATGTTACTTGTAAAAGCACTTAGTGCAAGGCCTGGAACCTAGTAAGTTCTATGTGCATTTTAGCTATTATTATAGTGAGAACAAAGTCAATGAGAAAAAGGCAAAAGTCATTCTCCAGTTGCCCCATACTCAAAGAGTCTCACTGAAGATTTCTTCTTCTTTTCCTTGGGATGCGACCCACAACAAAGGAACCCAGATTTCTGGTAACCAGGTAGGGTGTCAAAGGAATATAAGCAAGAGGAACTGTTTCTAAATGACAGATTTAGGTATGTGAGTGGGTAAGATTTCATACTCAGAGAGCCAAAGTAGCTGACAACAAAGGCACAGAGAAGGGACCGAGCCTTGGCCAAGAAAGACCCAGTGAGACAGAGTGGAGAGCTGAAAAAAGAGCACATTTCCAAATGGGACTGAATCTGATTGGACCACATATGACCTGGGGTTCATTCCTTTCTAAAACTTCCAAGCAACCCTCCACCCTCTCCTTACAAAATCAGAGAGGAGCCCCTTTTGATTCTTTGCAAGGTAATAGAACTACATACAAGAAGAAAATTTGCTTATTTGATTTGTGGGGCTGTGGCCATAGATTTCAGTAATTCAGGTCAATTAATAGATCCTGACCGGTCACACACATCTGGGGAAAATGAACGTGATGCAAGCCATGAGCCAAGGGGCAAAGAGATCACCCCTTTGAGAACATCACAGGCAAATGGGAAACAAGGGGTTAAAAGCAATCCAGAGCTACTGGCCCAGAGATGAGAGGAGTTTGGGGGGCAGGAGCAAAGAAAGAGTGAGAGAGCAGTCTGTTTAGAGTAACATCAAAAAGGAACTGGCACAAACCGCACAAAACGTGGACAAATAGTGATCTCACTCAAAGAATTTTTCTCCCAAAGGCAACATTCTTCTAAGTGCACCACACACCCTCCAATTCCAATATACTTGTGTCATTGTGGGCCCAGACGTGGAGTTTCTTTTGGGTGTACACTTCTTATATCCAAAATGCTAAATTGAGAGCTTGTGAGACCAAGATTTGTGGGAAATGTGAACAAAGTCCTTGATCTAGATGCTTTGAGGAAACTATCTTTCAGAAGAATAAAAAAAGACACATTGGGTAATATTCTTAATCTATTTAATATCTTAAAACCCATCCACATGGTGGGCAGCAGGCACAAATCTCAAAAAGGCTAGAGTATAAGTTGGATTTAGATAATCATCCACAAGTCCAGATTTGTATCTAAACTACCCTTCAGTCTGGAAAATCTAACTGAAAATGTTAATGTGTTTATAAGCTGAGATTTGTTTTAGGTTATTTGATACAAATTCTGGTAATGATTTTTTACTTGATTTTTTTTCACTTGTATTTACATAATCAGAATGTGAAAAGGTGCTTCTGAATATTTTAGGGTAACCATCCACTCATCCCTCCATCCATCCATCTCTCCCTCCTTTTCTTCTTTCCTTCCTTCTCTTGATTTCTTCCTTCTATCCTTCCTTTTTGTTTTCTTCCTCCTTCCTTCCATTCTTTTGTCTTTCCTTCCTTTCATCCTTCTGTCTGCCCATCTCTGTCCATAACTGAACAAAAGCCTTTTACTACATAAGCCTAGTTTCTAAGTAGAACTCTGACTGAAGAGCAAAAATATTTGTTTCTTTTTTATTTTAATCTAAGTTACCAAACAGTTATCATGGTTCTTAATGATAAAACTCCCTTACAATGCTCATTCAGATAAGGCTCCCCATTGATATTATCACCAGTATTTTACAACATTTCACCATGCAGTGAGTACAGGGAGAAGCTGATCCAAATATATTAAGACTGGGACAATGAAAGAGAATCTGGAATTGGTTGCACAAAGACCAGGGACAGGATTTATACAGTATTTTTCCTAGAATAATATGAGAGCTGCAAGATAATGGGGCTAGGGAGCAAAAAAGTTTGTACCAGACTCTGTGACTAATTAGGGATATGTTAGTTATACTTTCACCTACCTCACAAATTAATTTTATTTTACCTTTCCCTAGAGCACCATTAAAGCCCTTTTGAAAATTCAGCTTCTCGAGTTCATTAGAGGGAACTAGAAAGTCCAGATTTCCAAGTTGAAGGATCTTAGAGGAAACTTAAAAACCCTCCTTTTCCCCTACCTGCTTCCTCCTCTTCACCTTTCAGAAGGAAAAATAAGGCCGAAAGAGGTTAGGTCATAAAGGCAGTGAGTAGAAGGGGGTGGATTTTGATTCATGTCCTTTGACTTCAAAGCTCATGTTCTTTCCCCTGCAACACACTGTCAACAGGGAATAGGTAAGATCTGGAATAAAATGAAATGATGGATAATTAGGGACTAGGTACAATGTGACATATAAGTAAGGTGAGCTACAGTCTGCATGTTCATAAATCCAAATGAAGCCATTGGGCTCAGGCAGAAGCATAATTCCCCAAGGGGGACTGATGACCCTTACATGGGACTAATGGGAATGTGTTCTGGGAACTATCTTCTCGCAGGGTAAAGACAGCAAGATCGGGCTTGTAGGTATTGTGAAGGGACAGATGGAGTTGAAACAATGGATAGGTCCAGTATCCAGGACTTGAGGCTGTTCATTAGAGAAGGACTGGACTAGTGATTGTACAGGTGAACTAGGAACCTGTACTGGGACTGGACCAAACAAATGGATAGGTCCAGTGTCCAGGACTTGAGGCTGTTCGTTAGAGAAGGACTGGACTAGTGATTGTACAGGTGAACTAGGAACCTGTACTGGGACTGGACCAAACAAATGGATAGGCTCATATCCAGGACTTGAGGTTGTTCATTAGAGAAAGGCTGGCCAAATGATTGGACAGATGAACTAACACTCTGTACTGGGACTGGATCAAGCAAATGGATAGGTCCAGTATCCAGGACTTGAGGCTGTTCGTTAGAGAAAGACTGGACTAGTGATTGTATAGGTGAACTAGGAACCTGTACTGGGATTGGACCAAACAAATGGATAGGTCCAGTATCCAGGACTTGAGGCTGTTCATTAGAGAAGGACTGAAAGTGATTGTACAGGTGAACTAGGAACCTGTACTGGGACTGGACCAAACAAATGGATAGGTTCAGTGTCCAGGACTTGAGGCTGTTCGTTAGAGAAGGACTGGACTAGTGATTGTACAGGTGAACTAGGAACCTGTACTGGGACTGGACCAAACAAATGGATAGGTCCATATCCAGGACTTGAGGTTGTTCATTAGAGAAAGGCTGGCCAAATGATTGGACAGATGAACTAAGACTCTGTACTGGGACTGGACCAAGCAAATGGATAGGTCCAGTATCCAGGACTTGAGGCTGTTCGTTAGAGAAAGACTGGACTAGTGATTGTACAGGTGAACTAGGAACCTGTACTGGGATTGGACCAAACAAACGGATAGGTCCAGTGTCCAGGACTTGAGGCTGTTCATTAGAGAAGGGCTGGCCACATGATTGGACAGATGAACTAGGAACCCGTACTGGGACTGGACTAAGCAAATGGATAGGTCCAGTATCCAGGACTTGAGGTTGTTAATTAGAAAAGGACTGGACTAGTGATTGGACAGATGAACTAGGAATTTTACTGGGACTGGACCAAACATAGGCTAAGAGAGACCATGAGAATGAACAAGAGCACTGATAGGAAGGGAGGCAACGTCTTATCTAGAGAATGAAAGTCGGGTGAGAGAAGGGACAGGTTGTTAGAAGCAGCTGCTGGGCAGACAGAACATGCATGTGCTCGGTCAGCTAACTTCTGACCATCTAAGCTTTGTCAGCCTTGGATCAGACTGAGATGGGACTCCCCAAAAGTCCTAGCAATAGCTAGGAATCCTTCCAAGCTCGGGGGATTCAGTTCCTGAGTCTTGCCTTTCAATTAGATGGCTGGAGGCTTTCTCCATAACCCCAGTCAGAATGTTCAACTACAACTCTGGTTGACTGTTCCCTAGTCACTGAAGGCTTCCTGCCTATACCACATAAAGACCCAGCTATTACGTGGATTCTTTTTGTTTAGTTATTTTTAAAACCAAGTTCTTTGATTTAGTTTTTGCTACTGAAAAAAATGCATTGGTTCACATTCAGCAAATGACTATGATTCATGCTAGATTTCACTCTTTAATCAAGTTCCCTTGGGGAGACACTGAACTTACCCAGAAATCTTGAAGAAAAGCAATGATTCTGACTTTATCTCTACATTTTGCTCTTTTTACCTTTTACCGATTGCTCCTAATCTTGTCCTAAGAGACAGAAGAACTTTGCTCTACATCTCTCCATTAATCATAAAAGTATGCTTTAGATTCATCAGTTTCTGTATCTTATCCAAACTCAAGCACTTTTATTTTGTAGACATGGGACTTCGGACAAGCCATCTCATCTTTCTGAGTTTCAGTTTTAATATCTGCAAGAATAAGGTTTGCATGGGTGTTTTAAGAATTAAATGAGATGACAGTTATAAAGTACTTTTATTGATGCCAACTATTTCTGCTAGATTATCAACTGATCACAGGGTTTCTTAAGCTATCATGCTATATATCTTTTCTACTGCCCCCTACCAGCTTACCACCGTCACAGAATCACAAATGTGTGTCTGTGTACACACATGCACACACACATACACACACACACACACACATCCCTAGAAGATCACCCCGTGATCAGCCGAACTCTTTTGACTGCCGTACTGCCTCACTGACTCCTGTGATCTCCCAGGGCACCCTCCCACTGACCCAATCATTTTCACACAAACTGTCTGACCAAGCATCCTTCGTCTTACTCATGGAGAATCGTGTCTGAGGCCGCAGATCTGCCCCTACAGCTGTGGCCACCATCTTTATTCAAGTTATTCCACTTGGTGATGTGCTACTGGCCTTGGACCAGCTCAGCCAGGAAATAAGACCTTAGGGGTTCCATGGTGTGGGCAGAAGCCTCCCCAAAGCTGGTAGGAGATACAGCCTAGCGTTAGGTCTGGCACTTAGCAGCAATCACCAAGTGAAATTTTATTAACAATGACCGAATGAATGTTTTCTACTAAAATCAGAACAAAAAGGAAGACAATCTATTGAAGAGGCAAATAATGTCCTCGGAAGTGTCAACAAAGAAAAACAATGTTTAATGGCAGAACTCCTCAGTCCAGTCGCTCTTTAAAGGAGCAGTTAATGAAAAGGGCAGAAAAGTCAACTTGTCATGGCCCCAGTTCAGTTAAAAAAGCATTTAGTGCCTATTAAACATTGAACATGTACAGAGAAAAGCCAAACAATTCCTGCCCTCAAAAAGCTTACATTCTATCAGAAGAAATTAAATATATAAAACATTAAATGCAGAATATATATGAATTAAATTTTGGAGCCAGAGCACTAGGAACTGGGGTACTTGGGATAAATTTCTGTAGGAGTTAGAACTTAAAGGAAGCTAAGAGTGCCATGGAGGCAAAAGAAAGGAAGGACCTCATTGCAACAAGGGGACACGATAGGGACCCAAACACAAAGTGGGAAACAGTGTGGGTCTCCTGGATCAGTGCTGTGGATCCATTAATTCTTCTATCCTTGGACTGTCCCTCTTCTCTTTAAAACTTTGCTTCCACTGAAGCTCAATTTTAGCTTTGAGTCTGGCTACAGAGAAGGAGATGACTGTGTGGGCCCTACAGAAGCACCTGGCTCTCCTCTCTCTGGGGCCTTCTCCCCACGTACTTATGTGTCATTCACAGTCCCCGATCATCCATATAATCCTGATTTCCTCTTCACACGCCTCCCACACACTCTGGGAAGAATCATGGTGTCTGGAAGCAACACTTTTTAAAAATTTATTACTCTATATAATTGGAAACTCCTGATTTGTGGGGTTTTGACCCAAAAAGAGTCTTATAGACGGTGCCTCTTTCCTGGAGCCATCACAGAGCTGCAGAAGACCAAAACACCCCATGGAGGCAGAAGGTCAAACATGGAGGGCATTTCTTGGAAAGAAACCCTGAAAAATATGAAGTCACTGCACCCCTTGGAACCAGAGGAGTTTGTGAAGAAGATAAGAAAGTACCTGAACAAGTCCCAAGGGCCTTAGCTGGGGTGGCGGCTGCCAGCAAAACTTATGGCTTATCACATCACTGCAGGACTATAGGGGAAATGATGTGGGTCCCCTTTAATATACAGTCTTCTACCAAAAGGTCAAGAATCTCAAGGGAATTAGTGAAAAAAGGCAAAAGAAATTTGTAGCCAAAGAAGAAATGGAGTACATTATTGAATGCAAAATGGATAATTCTGATTATAAATAAGTTTAAAAGTTTTTGTATAAACAAAACCAATGCAGACGAGATTATAAGAGAAGCAATAAACTGGGAAAGCATTTTTACCATAGAGGGTTCTGATAAATGCCTCATTTCTAAAATATATAAAGAATTGACTCAAATTTGTAAGAATTCAAGCTTTTCTCCAATTGATAAATGGTCAAATGATGTGAACAGACGATTTTCAGATGAAGAAATTGAAACATTTCTAGTCATATGAAAAGGTGCTCTAAATTACTATTAATCAGAGAAATGTAAATTAAGACAACTCTGAGATCCCACTATATACCTCTCAGATTCACTAAGATGACAGGAAAAGACAATGATGAATGCAGGAAGGGATGTGGGAAGATTAGGATACTGATGCATTGTTGGTGAAGTTGTGAAGTGATCCAACCATTATGGAGAGCAGTATGGAACTATGCCCAAAACGTTATCAAACTGTGAATACCCTTTGATCCAACAGTGTTGCTACTGGGCTTATATCCCAAAGAGATCTTAAAGGAGGAAAAGGGACTCACATGTGCAAAAATGTCTGTGACAGCCCTTTTTGTAGTGGCAAGAAAATGAAAACTGAGTGGCTGCCCATCAGCTGGAGAATGGCTGGATAAATTGTGATATATGAATGTTATGGAATATTATTGTTCTGTAAGAAATGACCAGCAGGAGGATTTCAGAAAGGCCTGGAGAGACTTACAGGAACTGATGTTAAGTGAAATGAGCAGGACCAGGAGATCACTGTACATGGCAACAAGATTATACGACGATCAATGCTGATGGACCTGGCTCTTGTCAACAATGAGATGATTCAGGCCAGTTCCAATTGTTCATCAACATCCAGCCATCTACACCCAAAGAGAGACAATGGGAACAAGAGTGGACCACAACATAGCATTTTCACCCTTTTTGTTGTTGTTTGCTAGCATTTCGTTTTCTTTCTCATTTTTTCCCTTTTTTGATCTGATTTTTTTGTGTGTGCAGCCCCATAATTGTAGACGTATGTATAGAAGAATTGCACATGTTTAACATATATTGGATTACTTGCCAACTAGAGGAGGGGTGGGGGAAAGGGAAGGAAAATTTGGAACTCAAGATTTTACAAGAGTGAATGTTGAAAATTATCTATGCATATATTTTGAAAATTAAAAGCTTTAATAAAAATATAGTCTTCTATTTTATGATATAGTAGATATAATAGAGAGAGCATAGAGAATGATTCAAAGGAGATATAGGCTTGAATATCCATTGTGCTATCTTAGTGACCAAGTGGACAGAATACTCGGTTAAACTTCAGCCTCAGATACTTATTGTCTGTGTGAACCGGGACAAGTCAATTCACTTCTGTCTACCTTAGCTTACTCAGCTGTAAAGTAGGAATAATATTAGCACTTTCCTCCTAAGGTTGTTTTGAGGATCAAAAGAGATAATATTTGCAAAACACCTAGTATAATTCCTGGAACATAATAAATGCTTAATAAATGTTTGTTCCCTTCCACTCACATACATATACATTCATTAGCTAGATATGTTTAAACAACTTATTCTCGATCCGAGCCTCAGTTCCCTCATCTATAAAATGAAAAGTTGGGCTCATTCCAATGGAATAAAACCTCTGGAACTAATCTTTCTCTCTGTGTGTCTCTGCCTGTCTCTGTCTCTGTATGTCTCTCTCTTTGTGTGTGTGTGTGTGTGTGTGTGTGTGTGTGTGTGTGTGTGTGTCTTTCTTTTATCTCTGTCTCTGTTCTGTGTCTGTCTCTCTCTCTTGGTCTCTTTCTGTCTCACTTTCTATAAATTTATAAAATTCCAAGGCCTGAAGAGCTCTCATAATCACCCATTATATGAGGCCCCAAAATGTTCTTCATGGATCAAAGAATGAAGGACTGAACAAGGATATAAAATTTTTTTACAGTTTCTGGCAAATAGAGATGCTAATAAATGACTGTTCATTGATTAAATGCTTGTTGATTAGCTTTCCTTCCTCCCTCAAGAAAAGGAGCAAGGTACAGAAGAACTTTACAGTGATTTTTTAAAAAATACCATCAACTGTGAACAAAATGTAATGTGAAGGTAGTGCAAGAGAAAGCAGTTGAAGCAGGCAAAAATTAGAGAATTAATCAAAATTCAGGCCTGGTTCCCCGAGCTTTTGTACATAGAGATAGACAATTAATTGGTAAGCCTTGTTCTGCCCCACATGCAGGACACTAGTCTTTCATTATAACCATATCCTGTCTGCACATTTGCCATCCATGCAATGAAAATAATATGCTCAGGTCCTAATTGCAGGGGAGAATGCCGCATTGTCATGTCTGAGAAATTACAATCTGAAACAGAGGCAATGTACTGCACTGAAAAGGGGGTTGGATTTGGAGCAAGAGGAACAAGGATTGAATCTGCCATGGACCATGGGCAACTCACTGGATTTCTTCATCTATAAAAACAGTAAGTCAGACTAGGTGGTCTCTCTCACCCCCTCCAGCTCCAAATCGATGGTGTTGTGACTATGACCATGGCCGTTTGTCCAGCACGTTTTATGCTTTTGAGGGGACCAGATTTCATCAAACGAGGGAGTTCCCAGTGACTCACTCTGCCAGTGTGGATCAGTGACTTTGCCCCAGCATGTAGGCTGCCTGGAGTCTCTGGGATCATGACTGAGGTTGTTGCCATTGGTCAGAATCCTGAGTCTCTCAAAGTTGCTTGTCTGGGGCATTAAAAGCTCACATAGTCAGAGGGAAGAGGTCAGAGGCAGGATTTGAAGTCAGGTTTTTCTGGCTCCAAGGCAGGAGCGCTATCCACCAGGGTGTATTGCCTTTCCCTTCTATATCATGTGATTCTTTACTAGATGTTCTCCATCTTTCTCCCTTTGGTAGAAGTGTACAGAAAGCTTTGTTCATTATCACATGTGGTTACTGAGTCTGTTGATTTTGTTGAATCATTTTCCTTTGTTATAAGAAAGAGGTCGTTTGAAAGAAGGGAGGAGATAAAGAATTCTTGTGAAAAATAAAAACATACCCAGAAAATTTATTTTTAAAAATAGATATGTCCAAGTTCCCAGACTTCTTTATGCAGCAGTCATACAACCCAATCCAATCCCAAGCAATAACCATTCCAGTTAAACATAGTGCATCATACTGGTGCTGGAAATACAGACAGAACTGAAAACATTCTACTGTATACATTCAGCATTTTAAAGGTAAGTCCGTGCAGGATTAAATGAGGGGAGAGAGGACACTAGGAATATAGAGCACCAGGAAAGGCTTCATGTAGGAAGGGGGAGATGAGTGGAGCTTTGAAGGAACCAAAGGATTTTAAGAGGCAGAGGTGAAAGGGGGAATTTTATCCCTTTTGCTTGTGCAAAGGCAAGATGGTGGGGAAATGAATATGGGATTTTGACAAGCCAGACAAGCTCAGTCAAAACCCAATGAACAAAAGGAGGGATGTGCAAGAAGCTTGATAAGGTAGGCTGGAGCCAGGTTGTAAAAGGTTTTAAATGTCAATCCCCATAATCCAACTCCCAGAAGAAGCTGATTGATTACAGCAAAAAGTAAGACCAAACCCATACTATTATCTGGCAAATTTATACTTTTGAGAGATTACTATACACATTAGTGTTCTGGGAAATCAAAACCAAATGGGGTTAGAGGTTTTTGGGTGGAATGATCGGCATGTTTGTGTCTATGGGAGCCCAGACAAAAATGCAAACACTTCCATTTTCCCTCATATTGCTTGCCTACCAACTGCTGGTTATGGGAACCACTCTATCTACTCTGAAACATCATGGTGGAAGACAAGTGGAGTACTTGGAGGCAGGAATAACTTCTGGTCATTTCTGAAATCTGGTCTAGCCACAGAAGACACAAAACTGTCATCCATGTGATGTTCCAGCTGCTCCAGGTGTTTGGGGTCTGGACAGAGACTGCTCTAAATTCTCTCCCACTCTTCTTCCCCTGGGATCTTGGACAAATAGGAGGCGATGGAACGATTTGGGGTGAGAGGACCTAGGTTTGAAGGTCAGACCCATGTGGCCTTGGAAAAACGTCTCTGGGACTCAGTTTCCTTACCTGTCCTGGAATGATTTCCAAGTTCTCAGTTCCTCTCAATCTAAGATCTCTACCCTCTCCACTGGAGATTCTCAGTGTATAACATTTAGGACTGAGTGAAATTTTCTCTAAGGTCCCTTTCCATTAGGAACCGATTATTCTACAAAGATCACAGAGCCAACGATTTCTGCTTCCAAGTTAGAGCACTTTGGGCCCCTCCTCTACTCAATGAGTCTTCCAAAAGGAGCAGCAGCTCTCGGCGGCTCTTGGGAACGCTTTTTCCTCGGCTCATCACCACATTCTCCAGTTCTGTCACCTGCAGATATCCTCAGAGCTGGAGAAATCATCATTTTTAGATGGGAAAAAAGGGGAAATTCATGATCTTTCGGCAGCGGAGGAGAGAAGCTCGCAGTGGCAGCAGCTTGAAGGGCAAAGGCGCCTGAATGCCAGCAGGGCATGTGGGAAGGCAATGGCATCATTTCCTGTAAACCTGATTGCCGGGGAGGGAACGTTGCCATTCATCTCAACACAGGCTGTGCAAAGATCAATGTTTACCCTTTTCTGATTCACATCTAAAACAAATGATGTGAGGAAAAGCTTCACCATCTATTTTAAAACACGAGTTTCTATTTGGGACCCAACATGTAAAATTTCTGTTTAGCAATTTCAGCTAATTGTGAGATTAACATTTTGGGGAACAGATTGCAAACTTCAAAATGGAAAAAGATCATTTTAGGGAGGGAACTGAGGCAGCTGTCAGGGAGCCCACATTAACATACATTTGCATAACAGATGTACAGTAAGGTGTCTATGACAGACAATCACTGAATATTAATGACACAGACCAAGGCATCATTTGCGTAAATGCTGTCTGCTGGGTATTGGAACTGCTGTGCTCTTTGCCGAAGACAAAGGCCGTGCAGCCGAACAGATGCACCCAATACATCGATGCATCTTAATTTATGACATCCTCATGAAAGACCTTGTGGTGTGATTTCAGATTTCATTACAAATAATTCAGAGATAAAGGAACTCGGTAATTATCTTTCCCCCTACAGTCAGTCTCCCTCAAAGGAAGAGGGCTCATTTCTTGACTGCCATTGTCAGACATTTGGTGAAAGGCATCCTTTTTATGAAGCTGCAAAAAAAGCATTGCTGAAAGTCAAACATTTCGTATTTAATAGATGCTCCAATTAGCATGTTGCAGGACACCTGTCATGGAGAGGCCCACCTCCCATCTCACTGAGACGGCCAGAAATTTCACAGCGGGTTTCTAATGGGAAGGGCAGCACCAAGGGAGCCAGAACCCCGAGGTACGGGCCCATTTTCTTCATCTGGGTCGCGCCAACTGGGTCTAGACTCACCTCAAGGCCCGTCTCACAATTCCACCGACATGACGGCGCCTGATCCTGCAGCTCGTACTGATTTCACATTCTCACTGTTCATCACCTCAACGTCTCTGGCACATATGGGGCCTTTGATTTTATTTATTTGCTTTATTGTTGACTACTTTTGGATTATTCTCTAGTTCTTTTCTTCCTGTGATGTTTGTTCCCACTCCCCTCTCATAAAAGATTAAAAGCTCTTGGAGGGGAGAACCACATCACCTGATTCTTTTATACAAATCCTTTCCTTCTTTCTCATCCCCTCCCATCCCATCCCAGCCAAGGAACCATACAACATGGTTCATTTTTAGGCTCTCTTTTCTAGTCCCCAGAATCCAAAATAGTCAATAAAAATTTGGTTATCTACTATGTGTCAGATATTGTGTTAAAGATTGGAGATACAATGAAAGGTAAAAGATAGACCTCGCTTTCAAGGAACTCATACCTAATGGGGGAGGCAACTTGCAAATAACAATTTACAGAATAAATTGGAGATAATCAACCATGGGAAGTCACTAGCACCAAGGTGGATAAAAAAAGGATTTTTGTAGAAGGATTTTTATCTGGGACTTGATGGAAAGTAGGAAGCAGAGATAAAGGGGGGATAATTTGTGACATTTTTGAAAGCCAAATAAAAGTGGAATAGGGAGATGGAGTACCTTGAATGAGAAACAGCAAGGAGGACATTGCCATTGGAATGCTGGGTGGTTGGGGTAAGTTTTGGGATGATTAACATATAATAAAACTAGAAATGTTGGAGGACATGGAGATTATTTTAATGCCAAAGCGGATTTTAAATTGTATCCTGAAGGTTTATGTTGCAATTGAAGTTTCCAATGATAGATCAGTGAAGCATAGAGCTGGGAAATACATCCTCCTCAAAGGATTTTGCCACTGTCATGAAGAAGGTTCAGTACCAAGTATAAGTCAAACAAAGATTCCCTTTAAAGGAAGAAGTTTCTAAAGTGCTCCTGTTTGCAGATAAAATTGTCTATTTACATTAAACCCTGCAATGTTGCAGAACTCTTTAAATCACTCCAAAAGATTTGACCTAACCTGTACAGGAAAAAAATCAAGTGGATCACATCAATTACCCACACTTTGACAAGGGATTGGATGGACTACTTGTATATCACATTAATCAGTACATTCATCTTGTACAGACAATGCAAATGGTTGATCTGGGTTCATCCCCCAGGAGAAAAAGAGAAGATTAAATTGCATTTGGAAAGTTGCAGTTATTTTATTATTAATGTCAAATTTCTTTCTGAAACAAGGGCACATTTTTTAACACCAATATCCTTTTATTGATTTTGTATGGCGATATGGATTTAATCTCCAGAAAGTGAAGTTGAAAATCGGGCAAAGAAAACATTTGTGCTGGATGTGACCAAACTTAGATACAAGATGTATGACAAATTATATAATATAAAAGATGCAGTGAAAAATATGACGGAAAAAAAATAAAACTAGTTATAAAACAAGAAGTCCCAGTGAGTCTGTGTGTACCGTTGATAATTGACAAAATATCAATACTTAGTTAAGAATTGATCCAACCATTCTGGAGAGCAATTTAGAACTGTGCCCAAAGGGCTATAAAATGGCATACTCTTTGTACCAGCACTGACACTTCAAGGTATGGATCTAATGATGGTATTGTTGGATTAAAGAATATGCAGTTTTACAGCCCGTTGGGCATAGTTGGAATTGTTCTCCAGAATGGCTGGACCCAGTTTCACAACTCTATCAACAGTTTATTGGTGTACTTATTTTCCCTTATCCTTTCATCATTTATCATTTCTGATAGGTGTCAATTGGTACATCAGAATTTTTAAATTTGCATTTCTTGAATCAGTAGTCATTTATCACTCTTACATAAAGTTACATAACTTTAACACCTTCTTCTGAAAACAGCCTGGTGACATCCCTTCATAATATATCATTTGGTGAACAGTTCGTTTTATAAATTTGACTTCGTTCTCCATATATTTGAGAAAAAAGATTTTTATCAGAGAAATGATGTAAAATTGTGTGATGTGACGTCATTGTCTATGGTATCTTTTATCAAAATATAATTTCCTTGATAGCCTCTTTTAATTGGTCTCTTTTTGCATTCAAAAACTTTTTCTGATATTATGATTGTTCTGCCTGACTCTTTTTAAAACTTTTTAAACTAAGCATAATAAATCATGCTCCATTTCTTTATTTTAATTCTGTGTGTCTTTCTATTTCAAGTGTGTCTCTTGCAAACAACATATTGTTGGATTCTGGTCTCTAATCTATTCTGCTATTTGCTTCTGTTTTATGGGTTTGTTCATCCCGTTCATTTTTATAATTGTGATTACAAACTCTGTATTTCTTTCCATCCAGTTTTCTTCTGTTTATCTTTATCCCTCTCTTTTTATCTGTTTTGCTTCTAACAACTGTCTCCCTTAATCTTTCTTCCAACTTTTTCTTATCCCTTTCCGCTTCTACTTTCTTGTTGGTTAAGACAGCATTCTATATTTAGTGAAGTGCATATATGTATGTGTACATGTTTTTATGTATATATAGATATATGTGTAATATGTAAATGTACATTCTTCTCTATCTGAGCCAGTTCTAATGAGAATGACATTCAATCATTGCTCCCCACCCTAGTTTCCTGCCCACAATGAAAGCTCTTTCTTATACAGTTTTTTAATGACAGATAATTTTCCCCATTCTATATTTTCCTTCCCATCTCTCCCCGTGCATCTCTCTTTCTTATCTCTTCATTTTTGACATCATTCCAACATAATCAATTCACACCCAAACTCTCTATATATGCAGAGTCCTACATGCCCTAATAATAATAAAGCTCTTAGCATGTGTTTATTATCTTCTTATATAGGAATATAAATAATTTAACCTCAGTGAGTTTTATTGTTTCTCTTTCATAATTCTCTTTTTTTATATTTCTCTTGAATCTTTTCTTTGAATATAGGATTTTCTATTTAGATTTGATTTTTTCATCAGAAACAGTTGAAACTTCTCTATTTCATTAAGTGTCTTTTTTTTTAACCTGAATGATTATGCTCGGTTTTTCTAGGTAGCTTATTCTTGGTTGTAATCCTAGCTCCTTTGCCTTGTGGAATATCATATTCCAAGTCTTCCACTCCTCTAACATGGAAGCTACTAAATCTTGTGTGATCTTGACTGTGTCTCTACAATATTTGAATTGTTTCTTTCTGGTTCCTTGCATAACAATATTTTCTTCTTGACCTGGCAACTCTGAAATTTGGCTATAGTTTTGGCAGTACCTCTTTTATGAGGTAATCAGTGGATTCTTTCCGTTTCTATATTATTCTCTAGGTCTAAGATATTGAAGCAGTTATATTTGATAAGATTTTTTGAAATATGATGTCTAGACTTTTTTAATCATGGTTTTTAGAAAGTTCATTATTTTTCAAAATCATTTCTATTCAATCTGTTTTCCAGATCAGTAGGTTTTCTGATGAGAGATTTCAGATTTTTTTCCTGTTTTTTCATTCTTTTAACGTTATTGTTTTTGGATATCTCCACTTGCCCATCTCTAGTTTTTAAGAATTTATTTTCTTCAGTGAGTTTTTCTGCATGTTTTTTTCCTAATTGGTCAATTCTACTTTTTAAGCTCCTTTCTTCAGTGTTTGTGCTTCTTTTACCAACTATCAATTCTCTTTCCAGAATTTTCTTGAATTACTTTCATTTCCCCCCAGTTTTTCCTCTATCATGCTTAACTCTTTCTTTAAATTCTTCCAGAAATTCCTGTTGGGAATTTTTTTCACTTTCTTTTTACTTTGTTGTCTTAAATTCCTAAATTTACTTTTCTTTTGTTTAATTATCTAATTCATGTCCCTTTCCCCCTTTCTCTTTCTTTTCTTAGTTAAGTGGATTTGAAATTCTAATTCTTTTCCTCCCTTCAAACTTCCTTTGCTTCTGTTTCCTCTATACTCTTTTTCTAATAAAGTTTTCTTTGTTTTTTTTTAATTTAGAGTCTTCTCTTTCTGTCTATTCTGAATTGTGATAATAGACACACAGATAATTATAGATACACAGATAGACAGCTATAATTTTCCAGGCATTTTGCTAAGTATCCAGGGATACAAATACAAGCAAACAACCTTGGGGAAGAAGATAACACATAATGAGAAGCTTAAAATCAATGGGGAGAAACATTCATGTGAACATTCCCAGGCTATCAAGGAGAAGGGAAAGTATAGAAAGTGCTAGTGAAAGGAAGCACACCTGAGGGCCCTTCTGAACTACAGGTGTGGGCAGGTAGTCCCTATTTAATCAGCCAATGCTGAATCATCCCAGTTGAATTATCATTTGACTCAAATCTTTCTATCCACAAGGATAATATCAAAAGTTTGGTCACAAAATTCAGGTTATTAGAAGGAATTAAACGTCTTACTTTTCCATTAACATGAATGAATGACTATGAATATAAAGCACAAAAGTGAATGAATTTGCATCTTATCCTGAAGATTAGTTTGTGGCAGAGCTGAAAAGTATGTAAACACATATTTGAATAACTGAAAGCTAAATAAACTTAGCTTCCGACTAAAAAGATTTTTTTCCTTTTCTTTGTGGGCCCTCTTTGTGCATAAAAGCAGACAGGTGTCCCATGGAGAGAGGCCTGGAGCCAAGAGGACGAGTTCAAATCTCAGATACTTACTAACTGTGTAATCCTGAGAAATTCATTTAACCCTGTGTGCCTCAGTTCTGTAGAATGGAGTTGGAGAAGAAAGTAGTAAACTACTCCAATATCTCTGCCAAGAAAACCCCAAATGGGGTCACGAAGAGTCAGGCACAACTAAATAACAAATGCTATATTTGTGAATTTTAACAATTGGCTCTCTAAGGAAATGCTAGACCAGCTTTCAGGATTTATATACATTTCAGGATTCTCTCCATCACTTTCTGAAGTCTTAGACAATCAACAAAACAATAAATTAAACACCAATTTGTAGCATTTGCCTTATCAAGTATATTTACCCTGAAATTTTTATAACTTGCTCTCTGTAATCCTTGAACCTGGCTTGAGTATAACCTTGTATAAAAGACACTTGTTTTCAGAAAACCTTGCTAACAGAGTATGAGCCCTGATAGGAAATAGTTTTCCAACATTAGAATGTAAGCTGCCTGCAGGAAGAAAGTATTTTGCTTTCTTATATTTGTAACCTCAATATTTAGCATAGTGTTTGGTCTATACAAGTGCAAAATAAATTATCCATCTACCTGTCTGTCTGTCATCTATTTATCTATCACCTATTACTTTTCATCTATAATCTATCTATGTTTCATCTATTTATCTCTCATCCAACTATCACTTATTTGCCTATCATCTATCTATACTCTATCACTTATTGATCTATCATCCATCATCTATCTCTATTATCTATTTACTTATCTATCACCTAGTTATCATCTATTTACTTATCATTTATCTGTCTCTCCATCTTTCTATTATCCATAAAATAAAGCAGTTTCCTCCTCAAGTAATAGATCATGCAGGCCAAGCTCCCAGGTTCCTTCCCATTCTCTAATTTTATAAAGATAAGAATTGTCTCATTGAACCAGATCCATGATGCATCCAACTCATTATAGTGTATCTATGACATGGACACCAGGGGAACTACAAATTCACAGAAAGTAAGGGAGAGAGAAATTCAAAACCATAAAATGGAACAGATAGAAAAAAAATACATTTTGAACTTCCCAAATATTCCCTTCAGAGTATTGGGAAGAAATTCATTTTATAACCAAAATAAAACAAAAGATCACTGAATCTAAAGTGAAAGGACCGGAGTTCAAATACTGGCTCTACTATTTACTACTTCACCCCCCTCTCCCTAAGCCTCAGTTTCTCATCTCTGAAGTAAGGGGTTTATGCCAGATAATCTCAATGGTCTTTTTGAGTACTCCGATTTGAGGTCTTAGAAGCAGATCACATAGATAAGTGTATAGACTTGAAGGTCTAAAGCTGGGGGAAAAAAACTGCAAAGGACAAATGGTCTGGTCCTCTCCTCAGGCAGGCCCAAGGTCACAGAGTCAGAAAAGATCAGAAGTAGGTTGTAAACCGAGCATTTCTGACTCCCAAGACATTATTATTTCTCCATAGCAGTTCATGAGAAACACTTTTTAATATGATCTTTAAAAAACTGCCAATTTTAATGCGAGAAATTTTTTTTCTCTATGATGGAAAGGGATCTATTTGATCAAAAACTGTCTCTTCCACAAAAATTCTATTCCTTTGCCTCATCATGGTATAGAAAGAACATTGAGTCCTCAGAGATTATACCAGGAGGGCACAAGCCCTGGCAGAACTCGCCAAGCTGGAAAGGTTCAAAGGAGACCTAGCAACAGAACATCTGGCTTTCGTCCCAGGTGCAGCCTAGCCAGTTTTGGAGAAAGCTTTGCTACTAGAAGACAGACCCATGAAGAAGCAATTTCCTGAGGGCCAGAAAGTCACCAAGGCTTGCATTTAAAGGAGACAAGGTTTGTGAGTTACATTAGCAGAAGGAATATTGGTGGCAATAAAAAAGAACTCCTTGAATTGTTGAAATGTGGAATGAGTCATGTGTGTTATACTGAGAATTAAAGGGGATACAGTTTTCAATCCTAACCCTAAGCATTCAAGAGAAGGTGAGATTTGTACTCCAAAGATTTAGATTCAAGTTATGATTCCAATATTTATTATCTATGAACGCTTAAACAAATCACTCAAATTTTCTGAGCTTCAGTTCCCTTCTTACTCTCTCCCTAAACACATACATGTCCATACCTGGATGAGAGATAAGCTTTTTTTAATTTTGTCTAAAACCAGGTTCCCATGTCACTTATAAGACATCTTCAGACTATGCTACCACACCCTTAAATCCCTCTTCTGCTCCACTTGCCAAATAGTTGGTACCTTATTTTCAATCCCCAACTGCCTTTGCCTCCAAAAGACATTGTTGTTTGCCTCTCTCCTTCTTCCCATTCAAACTTAAATTTCAAGTACGAGGTTGAACCCACAGCAGCTCATGATGTTTCCTATTATGGGAATATTTCCATTTACCGTTTCCCATTCTCTCTACCTGCTAACAAGGCAGTAGGGTGTTAGCGATGATATGCTTCAATGAAGCCTTCCAGGATTCCACCCTTCTAGCAATGATCTTTTCTTTGTCAGATATCATAGACTCTTATATGAATGAATGAAATATGTATTAAGCACTTTCCATGTGCAAAACACTATATAATATTCTGCTGACACAAATAGAAAAGCAAGAATCTATTCTAAGTGGGGAGATCACTCCCATGAAAGATTTCAGTTGCAAGTCAGATAGAAAAACCCCACAGTCCTTAGAGTTCAGTAGTTCAGGCTTCTTTTAATGTCTTTTCCATTAATAAAATCATAATTTATGTGTCTCTCAAGTGTTATATTTTATTTTGTATTCATAATTATCTGTGATATCTTTGAGGACAGAGGAAATTAACTCTGTATCATCATATCATCATATGCTTCAATACCTACAATGATGTCGTATATATACATAAAAGGTGTTGAATGAATATATAGCTTCCTGTCAGGGCCCTTTTCTACCAATAATGGCAAAGCCATAATCACAGAATAAGCTCCCATGCCCACAGAGTAGACTCTTGATGTATTATTCCTACTAGGTAATGATAGGAATACCTCAAGTGATCTGTGACTTCTCTAGCATGGGGACTCCATCCACAAGTGCAGCTTGAACCCCCTCTATGTTCTTTTCTTTCTGAGATACTTGTCACTCTATCTCTGCATTTTTGTTGTCCATCCTTTATTTGCAAAAAGGCCCTATGACATCACAAATTGAGGTCTTGAGTTTCATGGGTGTTGCGTAAAGCCATCTGCTTCACTCTCTCTTCCATAATCATCAACATCCAGTGAAAAATAAGGTTAAGATGACAGGCCCAGGAACTGTGGATGACCTTGGTGTCTTGGATTCTAACCAAGATCTAAGCCCTCCAAAGCTTGAACCGCCTTTTTGACTGTTGGGAAAGTATTCTCCTCTGCCCCTTGCACCAGGGTAATTTTTACAGACTCAGAGTAGACATCCCCCTCAACCACTGATGGGTTTGAGGTCTGCTGCTTACTCTCAGTTTGGTTGAACCTATCTACCAATGTGGTTTTACTGGGATGTGGCTGCTGGAATGCTGCAGTTATAATATATAATATATATATATAATTAATATATATTAATAAATTTATTTATTATATATTTAAATAAATATATTTGTATTATGTTATTCATTCAACAAATAAATATTAATATATATTAATAAATAGTTATAATAAATAATATATTTTATATATATATATATATTGACTATATACCAGATGGTTGGAACTATATTGCAAAGGGTTTTAAATAATGATAATAGCTAATGTTTCTATGGTGTTTTGTGGTTTGACAAGCATTTTACGAATATTATCTCATTTTGTCCTTACAATAACTCTGTAAGGTAGATGGTACTATTAGCTCCATTTTAGGTTAAGAAACTGAGGTTGAAAGCTTAAACAACTTGCTGAAAGTCCCAGACTTTGTAAATGTCTGAAGCAGGATTCTAAAGCCAGTGCTCTATCTACATCATGTCTGCCAAAATCATGGCACTAATAGTTTATCCTTGAGTCAATAGGCAAATACATAGCAAAAGTTTAAATCTGAATATTCATTTACTGTAGGTCATATGTTTTCCAAGTTGGCTGGAAATTGTTGGTGATTAATAAATGCTTGTTGATTGGGGATATTTTTCTATTTTACATATATAACTATTAAGTTCTATTTTTCTTAGATTATAGAGATAAAAACCTTAAAATTTAATAAGCAAATTTTAATAAGAGAGGAAGGAGATAAGACAATTTCCCCTTGGGTTCTCTCTCAGATCCCAATGACTCATTTTAATCCAGGAATCCAATAGGCTTTGTTAGGAAACTTCTAAACCCATAGCAAATTTGTTAATCTGATGTTAATCTGCTAAATTTTTCATTCAAATACAATGTATTTAGCAGAAAATGACATCCAAAAACATCGCATAACCAGGCAGAAGCAAAGCTCCAAATGATAACAACAGACACAACTCCAAAAGTTCTGAGGCATTTAGTGTAAGAGTCTAAAACATCTCAGTAAGGGCATCAGCAAGGGCAGTACAATGACTGATATTTATTCTGATATACTTAAGTAATCAGAAAAAAAAAACTAAATCATTTTTATTGAATTCAGTATGATCCCAAGAGCTAATTACATCTGCTTTCCAAGAAGGGAGTCCAATATCCTGACTACTTGATAATTCCCTCACCAAGAAAACCCATGAAAGAAAGAAAAATGCAAATGGCCCTCAATCTTATGTAGATGCCACATGCTTTTACAATGGCAATATGACAATATCAAAAAGGAGAATGGGAATTTAAAAGTCTATATCCTTCTATCTGTCTTGCCCTCTCCATACTATCCCAATAGTGTCTTCTAGTCAATATCTGATTCCTCAGGTTCCCAAAGGCTCTTCTTGACCTTCCTCTTCCCTTCCTATTAAAATGCCTTCCAACCTAAGAAAATAGAATAGGAATAAAGATAAACTTGAAATGCATCTATGCAGGAACTTTATCCAAAAGCAAGCATTTACTAATCACTACTATGGCCAAATATCATTGAAAAGGCACAGCCAAAAACAGTTCATATGAAAAAAAAAAAAAAGATCCAAAGGTTTCAATGAATTGAAAATTCACAATTCAATTCAATTCAATAAACATTTATTAAGTTCCTATTACATGATGATTAAAAATATTATCTAGACTACAGCACTTGAATAAAATTGCCAAAAAGGGGGGAAAGGAATCTACTAGTACCCAGTACTCTGCCCTGATAACCCTAAATTCAGCACCAGTCCAGAGAGCAACCAGAGGGAAGACATGTCATATTAGGATCAGTTGGAGGAGCTATGGATCATTAGCTTAAAAAAGAGATCACCCAAAGGGCCATTTTCATGGCTTTAAAATATTTCAAAGGGAATAAATAAGAGCATCAGATGAAAGTTAGAGAGACAGAGGCAACACAATAAACTATTTGCATTTGACATAAAGTTGGTCCTGGTGTCTGGGCTCCACAGAGCATCTCGGGACCAGCCTGGGCAATAGCATAAGGAGATATCTCCTTGACCTTGACAGATGCAGCAAATCTCACAGACCCCAAACCCCTGCCCCATTCCCACGGGCAAAAAAGAAAACAGTCTCCCTCCCATTGATCCTGTTCCTTGTTGAGCCACCAAGAGCTTCTCTCCAAAAATACCTGAAAAGAGAACAATGCTCTGGACTCTCAACTGTGTTATATTATTTTTATAACCATATGTATCTAGAGAAGCCCAAACTTGAGAGACAAGGCAAAGTGATTCATCTAAGTATACCCCAAGGGTTGTTCGACTGGCAGAGACCCAAGCTGGGAACTTTGGCTACTTTATGAAGAGATGATTTGCCAACATCACAATGGTAGGAATGAGTCACAGTTGCCATCTGCCAAGTTCAACTCCAAGTTGATAAAGAGAGCTAGATCTGGCTTATCCAAAGGAACTAGACTCTGGGACATTACTCTCACTCCTGATATTTTTTTTTTTTGCTTGATAGAGTCAATCCTATTACCTTCTCCTAAGGCCAAAGTGGAGCCCAGAACCAATAGAAGGAGCTATGGTGGCAATGACAATGAGAGCAGTGTTGCTGAGCCAGTGAATTCTGCCCTGCAGAAGAAGCAGCCTTCTGTTTGGGGGAAATGCACTACTGACTCAAAAACATGGTATGCTGAAAAGAGATCTTAGAATACAGAAGGAAAGAACTGGAAGTTTCTCAAGAATAGAGGGAAACTTTAAGAATATTGGAGCTGAGAGACTTTAGAACATGGAAGTCATGAAATCTAGATCATAGAAAAAAGGATACAAAACATTTCAGCTGGAAGGGACCTTAGACACAAAATAGAAAATGTTAAAGCTAAAAAGATCTTAGAGGTCACACAGTCTCTTCTCTCATTTTCACTTGAGGGAACTGGGATCTACAAAAGGAAAGTTAACTTTGTTTTGTCCATAAAGTAAGGTAATGATAGAAAACTCAAGTTCAAGTTACATCACCCAGTCCAGTCAGATTGAGGGGGGTGAGAATGAGATTAGGTTATCACAACTCAGAAGATACAAATATAAATTTTCTAAGCTATTTGAATGAAAGACTTTAGGAAGCATGAAAGATGACTGACTTCTCTACATAAATTTCACTGTTGTTCTCATTCATAGAAAGAGGGGCTTCACAGAACTGATTGTGTCCCACAGTGAAGTTTTCTAACCTCTCCAGCCCTGCTTCTTCTTTCTCATAAAAGGAGATAAATAGAACAACCATTATTTTCACTATTTCACCATTATATGGAAGAACAGTTAGCTACATGTTGTGGATGAGAATTTAATTCTTCACTTTTGTTTTGTTCAGTCATCAAGGAGAATTTCCCTAATCAACCAAGATTCCTCAACTTCTAAAACCCTGTCACACAAAACCCCAAATCTCTGAAGCCATCAAAGCAAGCAAAGTACTAAAACCAAATGCAGATATATCCCTAAAAGACAATTACCTGGGAGCTTAGATGAGGAAATATTCAACAACAATAAGCACAATATCTTTTAGCCCACCTGTCACTTTAAATAGCTATGAAACTAGCCATAAGCTTAAATTCATCTCCTAGTACCTTAACACTAGTATTGTGTTTCAAGCAATACATTCAATCAAAACCCACTATTCCCCAAATTTGGCTACCCCCATGGAGTTTGTAATGATACTACTTAGCTTTGCATTGTGTGATAGACAAATGAAATGATTAACTTCCCAGGAAATAAGGATTTTTTATGTATTTATCTAAACTAAAGCCTCCCAGAGATGACTCTGTTGCAAAGGTAAACATCACCAATAATGACTGTGCACATAAAAAGACCTAAGGCAGTGGGATCCCTAAAGCTTTGGGATCACAGGAAGGGAGTTGAATCTTGGCTCTGCTGGTCATTACCTATGTGACTGGCAAGTATTTAACCTCTTTGGGCTCTACTTTCATCAAATGATAAATGAATAAGTAGATGATCCACTGAGGATCCTTCTAGTTCTTAATCTATGATCTATACAGATGAGTCCCACACCTTCAAATGACATATGGAGAAACTGAGAATCAAAGAGGTTAAGTGATCGACCTCAATTAGGCAGGTAGCAAAAAGCAAAAAAAAAAAGTTATAGGATCATATATTTAGTTCAGAAGTTACTGAGTCCAAATCCATAATCTTATAGATGAAACTGAGTCCAAGACAGATCAGTCACATTCCCATCCCAATCCAATTGCTTCATCAATTCCTTCTCTATCAAAGTCTTTTTTTTAATAAGTGGATTAGCAATCAATTAGAATTCTGGTTCATGGAATCACAAATTTGTAGAATTATAAGGAACAGCAGTGACTTCCTCCTGTAACCCACATAGAGGAAAAATCCCATTATAACATTCCTGGCAAGTGGTCCATGCAAAAATCTCCTTGGAGAACTCTGATGAGGAGGAACTCACTAACTTTAGAGAAGTCTTATTCAATTTTGGGAAACTCTAATTATTAGAAAATCTCCCAAACCTTCTATAAAATCTAGATTTGCTTTTTGTCATTTTAACTTGTTTTTGGTTCTTTCCTGTGGAATTATACATAATGACTCATCCTTTTTTGATATGAAAGTCATTCAAATACTAAAGATTGCTATGCTTTCCCTTCTAAGTCTTCTCATCTCTGGGTCAAATAACCTTTATCAGAATTTTAAAAATTGGTTTTCTTCAGAGCTCAGGTCTATATGAGGTCATATCCAGCTTTCCTCTCTTTCACTATAACAAACGAGAAAAATGGTCATATTCCTTAAAAATTCCCATTGTCTTCTTCCCAGGAAACAATTCTTTCTTGTTTGTGAGAATCAGTTCTAGAAGAGAATTTTGCTTTACTACCCTCAAAAGACAGATGAATTTGTCAATGAATCAAATCAAGAAATTATCACCAACCATGCATGTTGGGAGGATGGACAGGTAACAGCAAATGCCTAATTGAAATATCCTCTTCTTGCTCTACCGTTACTCCTTTCTGGGAGTTACCCAATTTCCAAACTCCTCATCTATTGTCTCCTTTTGTTGAAATGATCTATAATAAACTCAGATGGCAAAAATCTCTTTTCTTAATCTTATCCTCTACCCTTGCTCAATTAATTTTACTCCAATGTTTTCCACCATATGAACACCAAGAGTGGTTTCCACTCATATTTTATCAGGTTATCAACTTATTCTGTGACATATCCATCTATTATGTCATTTCCTGAATGTAAATTAACCTTCAGACCATATTCTAGACTAATTAGATCCAAAGAAAATATTTTAATTATCATATAATTTGATTAGTTTTTTTCAGATTGGGTCTTAGTTTCCTTATTTGCAAAATTGGCATAGTATCACTTCTGCCTGCCTTGAAGTAATTTGATGAGGAAAATATTTTGTACCTTTTAAAATGACATCAAGAAACAATAACTTTAAAACTACTTTTCTTGTGGATCTCATAATCAGCTATAAGCATGTAGCCTCACTAGGAAATATTAGTGGCAATAATGACAAATCTTCTTACCCACCCTTGCCATTCCACTCTATCTTATTGTCCCTGATGACTTTTAGAAACTTTCCACTCTCTTTTCAAGACCTTTCCTACAACTCCATCTGCCATACACAAGATGATCATTTAAGCCTCCTGAATTTGTTTTATTGTTTTATTTTTTTTTCAAAGATTTAAGACCACATAGCCTTAAGAAAGATTTGGAAGTCAAGAGTTCCCTTAACTTCTCCATATCCCCCATCTCATAACATTTCAATTTTTACTTTTCTGCTGGTTGCCAAGAACATATTCAAAGGTCTCCCTAATTTTTAACAACTAAAATAAATTATCTTCAATTAGGGAAATAGCTAACCAAATTAAAGTACACAAATCTAATAAAATATTACTTTTCTGTAAGAAATAATGAATATAGAAAAACATTTTTATCTAGAAATCTTATCGTATAAGAGAAAAATCAAGTTATCCCGTAACCTATGCTTAATAAACTCTTGAATATAGATTACTTAGGAAATAACTCCTTATTTAACTTATGAAAAAAATTGAAGAAAACCAAAAAAACTTATTGAAACTATCTATGCATATATTTTGAAAATTAAAAATCTTTTAAAAATAAATAAGCTAAGAAATCATAATTGAAAAGCAAATTATCCAACAACCCTTGTTTAATAAGCCCCTGAAAATAGATTACTTAGGAAATGACTCCTTATTTATGAAAAAAATTGAAAAAAAAAAACAAGCTGAGAAAGCTGGAAAATATATGGGCAAAATTGGATTTAGGCTAATTCATATTCATAATAAATTTGTAATATAGTTGACCTAAATATAAAAAGTCATGTCATAAAAAATTAGAAGAGAAGCAAATATATATCTTTCACAGTTACAAGTAGTTCATGTATTCTTAATCAAACAAAAGATAGAGGCAATTACAAACAAAATGGATGTTTTGATTACATTAAATTTAAAGAATTTTGTATACACAATTAAAAATGTATCTAGGATACTCAGAGAAGTAGTATAATGAGAAAATATTTGTATTAAATTTCTCATATAACATTTTGGTATACATAATAGACTGACACACATACTGACAGAAATTTTAAGTTCAAAAGACATTTCCTGAGAGATATGTGGTTGAGGAAAACAGTAACACAAAAGAATTACAAGTGATTAATAGCTATATGAAAGAATACTCCAAATTACAAACACCAAGAAATATGCAAATCAAAATAGTCCTGAGGTTTCATGTCACATCCAGAAACCTGGCAAATATAACCCCCCCCAAAATGGGATAATCAATGTTAGAGAGGTTTTATAAAAAGTGGCACATGCATTGTTGTGGAAATATATGGAAAGTCTTTTGAAATAACGCAAATAAAATGATCAAAATTTTGCCATTCTTTGACAAGAAAGTGGATTGCTTGATACCCAAGAAAGTCAGTGAAATAAAGGTTTCATATATCAAGATATTTATAACAAATTATAGCAAAAAAAATCTGCAAATAAAGTAGATTATCTTCAATTAGGGAAATAGCTAATCAAATTAAGGTGCACAGATATAATAGAATATTACTATTTTGTAAGAAACAATGACTATGATGAATATAGAGAAACATGAAAAGATTTACATAAACTGATACAAAATGAAGCAAAGCCAATAAAGCAATATGTGCAATGTCTGTAATAGTACAAATAGAAAGAAGAGCAATCTGAAAATGGATATTACAAAAATATAAAAATGCAATTTGATACCCCCCCCCCACCAAAGGAGATATATATTCTACAATGAGAAGTTGTAGAAAATCATCCAAAACCTACTCAAAACAAGTAACTGCTTTAGCAAAGTTGCAGGATACAAAATAAACCTCCACAAATCATCAGCTTTTCTATATATTATTGACAAAGCCAAGCAGCAAAAGATAGAAAGAGAAAATTCATTTAAAATATTTGGGTGTTCTACCTGCCAAGAAAAATCCAGGAACTATATGAACACAATTCCAAAAAACTTCTCACACAAAGTCAGATCTAAACAATTGGGAAAATATCAATTGTTCATGGGTAGATCAAGCTAAAATAATAAAAATGATAATTCTGTCTAAATTAGTCTACTTATTCAGTGCCATATCAAACAAGCTGCCAAAAAATTATTTTATAGAGCTGGAAAAATAATAACAATTTATCTAAAAGAGTAAAAGGTCAAAAATATCAAGGGAATTAATGAAAAAAATTTAGAGAATGGTGGCTGAGCAGTACCAGACTTAAAACTATATTAAAAGCAGAAGTCATCAAAACCATTTGGTACTGGCTAAGAAATAGAGGTGGGAATCAATAAAATAGGTTAAATACACATGACACAATAATCAATATCTATAGCAATCTAATATTTGATAAATGCCCAAACTCCAGCTTTGGGGATAAGAACTCACTATTTTACAAAAATCATTGAGAAAACTGAAAAACAATATGTCAGAAACTTGGCATAGATCGACATCTCAGGCTCTATACCAAAATAAGGTCAAAATGAGTACAAGATTTGGGCATAAAAAGTGATACCATAAACAAATTAGGAGAACAAGAGATAATTTACCTATCAGATCTTTGGAGAAGAGAGGAATTTATGACCAAAGATGAACTAAAGAACATTATGAAAGGCAAAATGGACAACTTTGATTATATTAAATTAAAAAGGATTTGCATAAACAAAACCAACAGAAACAAGATTAAAAAGGAAGTACAAAGCTGGGAAGAAATTTTTACAGCCAGTGTTTCTAATAAAGGTCTCATTTCTAAAATATATTTAAAAAGTTGTCATATTTATAAGAATACAAGTCTTTCCCCAGTTAATAAATGGTCAAAGAATATGAACAGATAATTTTCAAATGAAGAAATTAAAATCATTTATAGATATGTGAAAAATTCTCTAAATCATTTTTGAGCAGAGAAATGCAAATTAAAACAAGTCTGAGGTACTACCTCACATCTCTCATATTGGCTAAGATGACAGGAAAAGATAATGATAAATGTTGGAAAGGATGTGGAAAAACTGGAAGACTAATGCATTATTAGTGGAGTTGTGAAATAATCCAACCATTCTAGAGAGCAATCTGGAACTATGCCCAAAGCCCTATCAAACTCTGCATACCCTTTGATCCAGCAGAGTCTCCACTGAGCCTGTATCCCAAAGAGATCATAAAGGAAGAAAAAGACCCACATGTACAAAAATGTTTGTATTAGCCCTTTTTATGGTAGCAAAGAATTGCAAAATGAGTAGATGCCCATCAATGGGGGAATGGCTGAACAAGTTGTGGCATGTGAAGATAATGGAATATTATTGTTCTACAAAAAAAAAAATGATGAACTGATTTTAGATCAGATTAGAAATTATTAGATTAGAATATATTAGATTAGATTAGAAATTATATTAGAAATTATAAAGCTGATTTTGGAAGGACTTGGAAAGATTTACATGAACTGATGCTGAGCAAAACAAGCAGAACTAGAACTACATTGTACAAAGTAACAGCAAGAATATGCAATGATCAACTATGAAAGACTTGGTTCTTCTCAATGCTTTAATGATCCAAGGCAATCCCAATAAACTTAGAAGAGAAAATGCCATCTGCATCCAGAAAGAGAACTATGAAGATTGAATATAACTAAACACATGCTATGTTTACTTATTTTTTCTGTTTTTTTTTTCCCTCTTCCATGGTCTTTCCTCTTTGTTTTGATTTTTCTTTCCTAATACAATTCAAAAGACTTAGCTTATCTTTTTTGTATCTTGGATCAGTTCTCTGAGTTCTCAGGGTCAATGAACCTTTTTTTAATCTGTACCAAGCAAAGGGACAAAACATCATTTCATATGTTCATATGTAGTCTGTGTCCATTATGAAGTAACACACTTCAATATACAACCAACCAACCATCCAACCTTAATTTGAAAATCTCCAACAAAAAGAAACTCACTCATGAACTGGCCAACTTCATTACTGGATAACTTAAATTGTTAAATGTATCTTCCTTATATCGAGATGAAATATGGCAAGTTTAACTATAAATTAGTATTAATTCCTTCCTCTCAAGCAAGAGAATAAATCTAATTCCTTTTGCACAAAGTTGCTTTTAAATATTTAAATACAATGATTCTGCATTCTCTAAGTTTTCTCTTCTTGAAGTTAAATATTCCAGTTCTTTCAACCTCTGTTCACAGGACCTACTTTCTTTACCACTCCCCCCTTTTCTCTTCTAGACAAGTAAGTAAAATAGTATATGAAGTACTGGACTTGTAGTCAAAAAGATCTGAGGTGGAAGCATGATTCATTATTAAAGAGAACTCACAGGTAACATTGATTAACCATAGCAAGGGTCAGAAACAAAATAGGATAGGGATTAGAAAAATGGAAACGGACAAAAACTGCCTACTTATCTAGTAAATTGAGTTCTGGGATTGAAGTCAAGATGAACTCAATTCAAATTCAGCCTCTGATATTTACTAGTTTTATGACCCCAAGTAAATCACTTAATCTTCATTTCCTTTTCAGCTCCCTAAAACACATTCAAGTCATTGTCAGGTTGAGATTTGTATTAAAGGAGAGGTTCCACACAGATAAAATGTTTGTCTTTGTATTTCCACCACGTAATAAAGTAATTAGAATATACTAAGTACATAATAAATTCTTATTGATTTGTTGTTTGATCTTCTATTTAAATGTATGTCCAGTTGGTCCAGATACATTTTATGTATCTTAATGACTAGGACCATTTTTTTAGGCTCTAAAGTCAATAGTACAATGATGCTCCATAAATATTTGTTGATCAAATTTTCTCTAGTATCTATTACATGTGTATGTATGTATGTATGTATTTATATATGTGCATGTATATACATATGTGTATATATATATATATATATATATATATACATAGAGAGATGTATGATCTATGTGTATCTTGTCTTCCTGATTAGGTCGTAAATCTTCAAGAAAAGATTTTTTTCTCTTTTAAAAAATCTCCATCTATGTACTTCCCATAGAGCAAGGCATATCACCCACCTCCTTCTAACTAAGATCTTCTGTACTTAGTTTCTAACTTCTTTAGCCCATATCGTAAGTGACAGCACCATGACCATTGAGATAAACATTTCTACTGATGTCCTCTGGGACCATTGGACATCACAGACTGTAGGCTATGGATAAGGTTTATGAAATCTGCTCCTATGGCATGACCATGCATGGGCCAGGAAAGTTAGATGTCTGGATACTGTAGCAGATAATGTGCTGGTCTGGGTACTGGCTGCACGGGAAGCAGGCTGTGTTCCAGCAGCAGGCTGAACATGCCTGGGGAGGGTTTTAGAAAGGAAAAAAAAGCCACATGATAGCTCTACAGCAGGAGCAGTTTTGTAAAGTACCAACAGATGGTTATAAATGGATGCTGGTAGTTTAATCTCAGAGAGGTGAAAATTTCATGCAAAGAAGCTTCAGGCAGAAAGTAATGAGGAAAACACAGTGAAATTTCAAAAGAAAAAAATTATCCAGGAAAAGCTAGTGTTAGGTTAAAGAATAAAAATAGGATAAATGAGGACCATAGAATGGGAATGGGCATGCAATAATGCTATATGAGAAATTCATGCATTCATTTAACAAATATTTATTAAGTGAAAAACAACATACTAGGTTTTAAGGATACACAGATATTTTTAAATGTCAAAGTCCCTGAATTCAAGCAGTTTGAATTCTTCTTAGGGGTGAGAGATAGAGTTCAAACATTAAGAAAAACAATAAGGAAAAGATCCAGGTCTACACTTTAGGAATATCTGAAGAAGGAAAGATCAATTTCATTGAGAGTGAGGGAAAATCATGGAAGGTTTTATGAAGAGACACCAGAGCTCCGTTCTGAAGGAAGAAAAGGATTTTCAGATGTGGAATGAGTGCATTTCAAGCCTGAAAACATTCTGAACAAATACCCAGGGTGGGAAATGACATAGCGAGTTTAGGAACAAGTCTAGTTTGGTTGGAATTAATTTCAAGTGTGAAATAAGACACAGTATGAAATAAAGCTCGAAAAGTAGGAAGAAACAGACTATAAAATACAAGATGAGTTTGTATTTTAAATTGAAGATGATAAGCAGATACTGAAAGTGAACAACTGAGTGCTATGGTCAGAGGCGTACTTTAGGAAGGCAATTTTGTATGAAGAGAGCCTGGATCAGCTGTGGGAACAGTGTGGGGCTTGAGGCACTGGAGCCCAGGGATGGAGTCCAGATAAGCTTTTGGTGCAGTGTCAGATGTTGTCACACTGATGGGGAAGAGCTGGCAGCTATTTTCCTTTTTGTTTCTGTGGAATTAACATTAACAGGACTTGGGAAGGGGAGTGAAGGGTAGAGAAGAGACAAAGCTGACTCCAAGATTTGAAAACAGGGAGGTTACTGGTGCTTCCACTGGGAGGAGAGAAGGGGTTGGAGGGGAAGCCATGACATGTTCAGTTTGAGGTGCTAGTCAGCCATAAAGTCGGAGACATCCAAGGGACAGAAAATTGAGAATGGAGCACGCACAAGTTCAAGTAGAATTAGATTTATTTTGCCTGGAGAAAACTAAGAGGACAAACAGGACAGTATTCTTCAAATATCTACAAGATTGTCATGTGGAAGATAGAGCACATATTAACTTAGCCTAGGGGGCAAAACTAATGCAAAGGAGGAGTTATAAAGCAAACTTTGGCTTATTGTTTTAAAAAAAAGTACTTCCTATTAGAGTTATGTGAGAAGAAAATGAGCAGTTTTTGTAGGTAGTGAGCTTCTTATCAATGGAGGAATTCAAGAGGAAGATAAATGACCACTTGTTGAAGATCCTCTGGATCTTAGCATTGAATGGGAATTTGAATTAAATTACCTTGTGGGTCCCTTCCAGTTAGAAAACTGGATGATTCTATTAGCAGGATACATTATTCCCTTGAACAAGATATTTTATCTCTGTTATGAAGAAAGTGCACCTTGAATTCAAAAGATCAAGACATTTCACCAAGTGAAAAGGATTCTAGGACACCAAAAATGGAATATTCCTTTTACAGAAAATCTTTCTAATTTTAATCATCATTATGCCTCACCATAAGCATAAATAATGCATTTTATACAGCATGTCCTTGACCAACTTAAGTTAATGAGTATTTTCATCCCATTAATAAATGAATTTATACATACATATATAAAGATATACACACACATGTATAAACACGTGTGTGCATATTCAGTGAGCCAAAAATTGCTATTACCATAGTTACAGATTTTTCAGGGTGATTACAACGTCTATTATATTCATTCAAAAATTGGTGTGAGATATTTACTGAGGAGTTGGACAAGTCAATCTCTGCTTCAGTTTTTTCATCTGGAAAATGATAATAATAATTGCGGCTATTTTCCATGATTGCTGGAAGTATACAATGAAATATTTAGAAAGAACTTTTCAAACTTTCAAGTGCTATATAAATGCTAACTACATGGATGATGATGATGATGATGATGATGATAATGATGATGGTGATGATGATGATTTCACCATAGTAACTAGCAGTTAATTCTTTTAGTAAAAAAAAAAATTCTTAAAATGAGAGGTTTCTCAATAGCATGGTATGGTAAAGGAATTATTTGTTCTGTGACCAAAGGAAAGTCAGTTAATCTCTCTGAACTTTAGTTTCATGATGTATAAAATGAGGGAAAAAAGATATATATTACCTACCTTACAGGGTTGTTGTTATGACAAGATTCTATCAAGGTAACATCCTAGCACCATGGGAAAAGCACTAGATTGGGATTGTCAACTTGGATAGGATCAACTTTTATGGACCTCAATTTCTTTATCTGTGAAATGATTGCTAAACTATCTTTCAGCTCCAAAACCTATAACTTAGAAAGCATGACATCAATGTAAAACTCATAACTACTGTTACTGTTTCAGAGCAGTTACACATCTTCTTGTAGATCAAAATCCAAGGAAAATGAGTTGAAAATCTCTAGTATTCTATGTGTATGTTTGTGTGATTGAACATGATGGTGGAGCAAAAAAAGCAGTCGCTCTTCTGATCATGATACAACAAGGAAAGCAAAAAATGGGGCTAATGCAAAGTTTTTGGGTGCAAGGATGCTTTCATTTGTCATTTTATCCCCTGTAATTAATAATTCAATCAATAATGAGTTATAAAATGTCTAGTATATGTCAAGTATTATATTAGAAATTGGATAGACAAATACAAAGAATGAAACTATCTTTTCTTTTAAGTAGCTTACATTCTAATGGGACAGACAACAAGGGCATATATAAAGAGAATAAATAGAATCATTAAATACAAACATAATTTGAGAGAAAGGACAGTGAAAATGGGGGGGATTGAGAAAGACTTCATGTTGAAGATGGGACATGAGTTATATTTCTTGAGGAAGAAAGTAGGAGTACATCCTACTTATGATCAGGTATGGCCAATGCAAAGATAGAGACAGGAAATGGAATCATTACTTAGGAACATAAAGGAAGCCAGTCTCCCTGGATCACAGAGCATAGGAAGAGAAGTAATGTCCAACGAGGCTGGAAAGAGGCTTTAAAAATGAAAAGAGGTGTTTATATCTTATTTTAGAAACAATAGGCAGCAACTAGGGAATATTAAGTAGGAGAAATATATGGATAGATCTGTGCTTAAGGGAAATTACTTTGGCAATATGCGCAGGATTGACTGAAGTGGTGAGATGCTTGAAGGAGAGAAACAGATTAGGAACTGCTGAAATAATGTCAGAGAGAAGTAATATGAACCTGAATTAAGGTGGCAGATGTGTGAATAGAGAAGTTAACAAAGATGAGAACTCAAAAGACGTCACCTAAAGCCATGTCTGTCAACTTATGTTTGTGGATTACCTTATTAAAGTGAATTGACGGTTATGGGAGAAGTAAACTTTAAAGTTATACACTTGATCCTCTCTATTGTTTCTCTCAGCTCTAAAATCCTTTGGTTCTGGGATTCTTAAAGTCTAATATTTCTGTGATGCTATGGTCAGCCGTTGCTTCTCAATAAATGAAGAATTTTTTTCTTTTCATTTCTCAATCATTTTCTCTAGAAGATGCTTATGTTCTAAGTAATACAAGGAGAGCAATAATTTTGCTTTCAAAAATAGCAGAATAGGCTGGGAAACAAGCTCCAAACATTTAAACGTAAGGTCTTTTTAGTAGTAAGGACTATGATTTTCCAGGGAGCTTTCTTTGTCTATTGAAGTTATAGAAGGGTCACAGTGCTCTCTGATAATACGATGCATCAGGACCTAAGGCAATCCAAGTTCCAAATACTAAAAGAAAGTATAAAATGGGCCAGGCAGGCTCTGTGCACCTGACAGTGTTTTTAGACTTGTTTTCTCCCCACTACAGAAATGTGAATACTTCCAGATCAGGAGTCCAGATCAGGAGTATTCTCCTGAGAGGCTACAGGGGACATTGATTTGCATATACTAATCAATCAAATAATCAACAAGCATTTATTAGGTGCTCCAGATACCATTTACATGATGGAGATAAAAAGACAAAAATGAAATACTCCTCAATCAATATTTGCTTAATGAAAAAAATGAGTAAAATAAATGGACATTTCATTTCACTTACCAGTGAAAATGTTATGTGCCCTTCATTCTGTAAACCATTGATATAAGAAGAAGCGCTAGGTACAGAGTCAAAGACTAGACTGAGATCTTGGCACTTATGTGTAGCCAGTATCTTGTCTTAGAGCCTCAGTTTTTCCCATCTGTAAAATGAGAGGGCTAGACAAAGTGATTTCTAATATGCTTTCCAATTCAATGTTTTAGGCACTATGTTTCTAAAAAACAAAGTTAATGCCTTTTTTAAAAGTAATGTAAAGCTTCATATTCAATTTAATTAAATATTTTAAGTCACCTATGTGGAAGGTTCTGTGCTTTATTTTTAGGATACAATGATTTAAAAAAAAACACATACAATCCCTTTACTCACCTATCTTACAATACTTACGGTGAAGGGGCAATAGACTACATATTTATTTTAGTATGATAAGAGACAGAATATGATAGTTGCAAAGAAGAGATCTAAAGGGTTTTAGGACAAATTTTAAAATGCCCTTCCAGTTGGAAAGAATTTAGGAAGATTTCTTGGATGAGTTAGAACCTAAGCTAGAGTTACTTTTCTATGAAGTATTTGAATTAAATAGTTATAGCACACTTTGTATAAAACAGCATAATGGACACATAGAGTGATTATAGGAAATTTGAGTCTCTGACCCCAAAGAATTTACAAATTTTACCAGGAATATAATTAGCAATGTCCTGGAGCCATTTTATACCAGATTCCTTGAGCTGGTTGTCTACTTTTTAGAAAGAACATCTATGCCTTGAAAATCAGCTGTAGAGATTAATTCATTGCCTTGGTCATTGTCTAGATTTTTAAAAATAATGATAGAAATGTTAAGAATGCAGATTAAATTTAAAAGTGTGTCTTGTCAACATTTTTTCATGATATTAAACATTTACTAGCATATCCATGGAGATATATATATATATATATATACATATATACATATATATATGACACACATTTTGTACTAATAAAGTATTATACATATAATAGCATCAAAAATGTCAAATAAGTGAATTAATAACAATATAAGATGAACCACATAAAGTGCTAAATAAACACTATGTATGATAAATGGGAGGAAAGAGAGTTCATCTTTGATTAAGAATGCTTGGGGAAGGTTTCTTGGACATAATCTGAACCTTCAAGAATGACTAGGAATTAGAGAAGAGAGGATGAGTATTTTAAGTGGGAAAAATAGTACTAATAAAAACTGGAAGACAGTATTATTCACAGTGTGATAATTATGGTGACATATGAGCCAAATAAGGGAAATGGTGATGAATAAATTTGGAAAGTTGGATTGGGTCCAGACTGCAGAGGACAAACTCTTTTGTCCTCCAGATTAAGATGCAAATGGCTAGTTATGGCCAATTTCTTCTTTAAGGATGGTTTTCAATATGGAAAATGACTGTGGTTTAACTTGAAATCTATCTTGTAAGCATCATGGACCATAACTTCTATTTTTCTTTGATATTTGTACCCATTACTCACAGACACCATCCCTTTCTAGGCAAAATGTTTGCCTTCTCTTCCTTCAGTCTTTTCACAGAATCATAGACTATCGGAACCAGAAGGGCTTGGAACATAAAACATAGGGCATCAGAATGAAAGAGAATGGAGAGCATGAAATGTGAAATAATATATAGAATAGAATATAAGAATATAGGACATAAAATCTATAACTGGAAGAAAATTTGGCACATCAAATACTGACTCTGAGAGCTAGGAAGCAACCTAGAACATGAAATTCTAAATTTAATTCAATGAATATTTATTAAACATATTCTATGCATAAAATTCTGTGCTAGGCTTGAAACAGATAAAAGATTTATGATATGTGCCATGCTTTCAAGGAGTTTATAATACAAGTACAGCTATTCTGGACTTTATTCATGGCAATAAAATCATTTTTAAAAAATCAGTAAGTGCTACAATGTTCCAGATGCTATACTAGGTATTAGAAATATAGGTACATAAGTAATACAATCCCTGATTTGATGGAATTTATCCTAGAGGGATACATTTTCAGAATTAAGTACATACAGGATATATACAAAATAAGTGCATGGTGGCTGACTGAGGAAGTAGATCTGAGGAGGTTCAGGAACAGCCTCTTGAAGGATAAATCCTCTGAGATAATCTTTGAAGAGAGCTAAGGATTCCAAGAACCAGAGGGGAGATTTTCAAAGATGGAAAAGATTCTATGCAAAGACTGGGATGCTAGAGGGGGAATCCTATAGAGAGAGAACTGAAAGAAGGTAGTTTGGTTCAATTATCAAATGCATATGGGGGAATAATATATTCAATCAATCAACCTGGAAATATAGAACTGGAACCATATTACAAAGCATTTTAAAAGCCAAACAGAAGCTGTATTTTATCATACTATTTTATCATTTTATCATGTAAAGTAGAGTCACTGAAGTTCCTCAACATGTTGTGACATTATCAGTCCTGTAATTTAGGGTTATCAATTTGGCAGATAAATGGAAGACATATTGGAGAACACAGAAACACAATATTTAAAGATTAATTAGAAGACCACTGCAATAAACCAGGCTGGATCATTCTATAATAATTTATAAAGGGATTATTCAGGAATATTTTGGATCACTGAGGAATATTTTTGGGAGAGAGCATTGGTCACAAAAAGCAAATCACTTCATCAAGAACAGTTTCATTTCTAAAGAGTACTAAATCAGTGGATCAGAATAATTTTATAGATATACTTTACTTAGCTTTAGTAAAGCATTTTGCAAAGTGTTTCCTACCATTTCAGGGGATAATTTGGAGATGATATGAGTTAGGGAACAGTACAGGTAAGTTAATTCAGAAATTTTTGGATGGCTGGATATTGTCATTATGTATCAGGATTATTTAGAAGACGTTCTGTATTACAAAGTTAAAGTTTTATCAATGGTTTAAATAAAGGCATAGATTATCAACAATATGCTCATAAAATTATAGCTGACACAAAATGAAGAGGGAGAGCTTATATGATGGGTGACAGTGTGGATTGAAAAAGATCTGCATAAGCTGGATAGCTTAGATGACTTTGTCTAATTTGACATGATAAAATTAAGTCAGAAAATGTAAAGTCACTCAGTTCCTAGTACCATACTTTAAAAATAGTCAATATTTTAATGCATACTAAGTAGAGCAAAAGAACATTTTATTCTATAACAACATCAATATTATAAAAATAAATGATGTTTAAAAAAATAAGAGCTCTGATAAATGCAGTAATCAAGCATGATTTTACAGGACTGATGATGAATAATGCTTTCTATCTCATTGCAGAGAAGTGATGGAAAAACATGCAGAATGAGTCACAGCGGCAATGTGGGAATGTGTTTTCCTTAACTATGGTTCTACCACCAGGAACTTTTAAGCTTTGACCTGGGACAGATTGCTTCCCCATTCTGACATATATATATATATGAATTATATCTTCTTCCCTGCCCCCCAGCATTCACCATAAAATCTTCTTGAAGACAAACTATTTAATTTTCATCTTTATATCCCCAGAGATTTGCTTGTAGGTAAATAATAAATAAATAAATGTTTGTTGAATTAAAAAAAAAAACTTTTATCCTTCTTGGTTGTAAGTATTTTGAATTTCTTTTTTTTCCTAGACAGGAAGGGTTGTGGGAGGGGAAAAAACAGTGATCAAAATTAGGAAAAGGGACACTCAAATATGCATGTGTGTATACCTACATATATATATATATATATATATATATGTCTATGTGCATATTATATATGTATGTGGTGCACATCTATACATGTGTGTGCATACATAGGTGTGTATTATGTATGTGTATATTTTCAAGCATGATAGCAGCAAAAGAAATGTGTGCTCTTTGAAGTCAGAGACTACTTTTATATTTGTATTCTCAGCATTTGGCACAATATTAAGCACATTGCAAGCAACTAATCTGTTATTAATATAACTAAAAATTTAATTAAATGACTAAAAATAAAATTATGGTACTTAATAAAATTCTTGTTGAACTAAATGAAGGGGTTCCAAAATCAACACTAGAAGATGAGGAAAGACTAAATTAAACATCTGTTAGACTATATAGTTCATCTTAAATAATCTGGGCTCTTACTAGTGTTAACAGTATTTTATAGGTTGAAAAAAGGCAGTGCAGTCTTAAGAGAGGCATGAAATTTACTACTCAGGATATGATGGTTCCATTGCCTTTGCCTAGTCAAACCATGGAATATCATTGTTAGTTCTGTATAAGCAAAGGGGTTTTAATTTTAGCCAACAGTTGGTAGCAAATCATTAAAAATTTTTGAGAAGAGCAAAGGTATCATCAATTCTATGGATAAAGAAGATTTGTATTCATAAAGTATGAATTGGAGATGAGAGAAAATAGACATATGACCTGTAGGAATGTTAATAACCGTAGTTCAGGCAGATGGCAATGAAATCCTAAGCCTGGGGAGCTGAGGTAGGAATTAGGGAAGGGAAAGAAGTGAAAAATATTGAAGAGGTGTAATCAAAAATCTTGGTAAGTGATTGGATATTTGAGGTGAGGGAGAAAAAAAGTCAAAGATAGCCCAAGGTTTCTAACATGGGAGATAGATACTGTATATTACTTTTAAAAGGTTATACAGCGTTGTACAAATGAAGATATTATTGTTATTATGACTATTATAAGCCATAATAATATGTGATGACTTTCAGACAACCAATAAAGCTTAAATGGAAAATGCCGAGGGCATAATAAGTTGATGTTCTAAAGTGTACAGCCAATATATGCATTTCCAAGTCTATGTAGTTAGTTGATTTTTTTTTTTTTGCTCCAGCACCATGGACAGAGCTTCACTGTGGTGGGGATGCACTTCAATTGCTCTGGTATGACTCTCTTTGCCATCTGGGAAGGGAAAAATATCCTCTTGCAAGTTAGAAAGAGAATTCTCTCAACACTCTACTAATTTATCACAAAGCAAATTGTAGTCTTTCACAAAAGAAAAGCTTCCCTATGAAGGATTGTAACTTTAAAACAATTTACAAGACTAGGAATAAGAGCCTTTAAACACTAATGCCTCCCTTAGTGCCTAAAGAGCTGCTCTAGTTCCCCATATTATAATTTCTAAAATATAATATAAATATATTTATTTAATATAAGTCATCACATTTATGTGTATATATATGCAAGCACTTTTCCTATAATAATGCTGTGGAATCAGTTGTGTACAAATTTTATCCAACTTTATAAATTAGAATATTAATGTACAAGAAGATTAAGTGATTTTTTTTTCAGAGTTTCAGAGCTAACTGACAGACAAAAATAAACTCGGCTCATTTGACAATCTGTCCAGTGGACTTTTCACTCTTCCATGAAAACTTAGCAACAAGGGGTGGAAGTTGCAGAAAAATAAACTTAGGTTGATCAAAGAGAAAACATCTTAACAAATTAGGTATTTTAGGGGATTGTTTGGGGGTTTTGGGGGAAGTTGTTTTATTTTGTTTTTAAGTAAAATGAGTGACCTCCAAAGACCTTTTACCAGAGGTCTTCAAGTAGGGACTTAATGACCAACTCTTGGGATGTTATAAAGAGAATTTCTTTGCACAGAAAGTAGTACTAGAAATCTCTGAGACTCTTTCTGACTCTAAAAGTCTATGATTCCTTGTGAAATGTGAGCCCCAATTCATTTTTTTCCATTTTGTTTTCTATTTTAAGAAAATATTCTATTTTCTGAATAATTTTCATTTCTATAGTATTTTGTAATTTGGGGACTTATCAAATATACATCTATTAAATGTTTTTCATTTTAAGTATATAGTCTATTCTATTTCATCAATCTTTATTTTTTTTTAATTATCCAGTATCAGCCATTTCATTTTGATATTTATCTCTTCACAGTATAATTTGAGATTGAGCAATAGCAATTTCTATTCATAGACTCACAAAGATCACAGATCCATAGTTAAGAGTCAGAATAGATCTTAAAAGTTATTAAATCCAAAGTGTTTTATACATTTTTATACATTTTAATACATTTTTTTATATTTTTTATACATTTTTAAATTAAACCAAGAAATGATAAATGATTTACCAAGGATCATGTAGTTATTAAGTGATTGAAGCAGAATTTGAACCCATGCTTTTCTGAGTACAAGTTTAGTGTCGTGTTTAACGAAACTGAGTTACAATAGAAATCTAGCAATGACAGAGAATAGAGGCCAAGTTATGAAATATTCTCTTTCTTCTAAGTTCAGGTCAACATCATGAAAGTAGAAATTGAAATATAGCAAAAAGATCCACTTTTTTAGAGTCACAAATTTAGCTTGTCACCTAAAATACCTATATTTTAGAAATTAAAATTATGTGATGATGAGGTGATTCAGGCCAATTCCAATAATCTTGTGATGAAGAAAGCCATCTGCATCCAGAAATTGGACTATGGGGATTGAATGTGGATTGTAACAGAGGATTTTCACCTTTTTTGTTATTTGCTAGTCTTTTTCTTTCTAATTTTTTACCTTTTAATCTGATTCTTTTGCAGGAACAGCATGATGAATATGGGAATATGTTTAGAAAAATTCCATAGTTCAACCTATATTTTATTATTTGCTGTTTAGAGGAGGGGAAAAGAGGAGAAGAAGGGAGAAAAATTTGGAATACAAGGTTTTGCGAGGGTGGATGTTGAAAACTATCTTTGCATTTTTTTTGAAACATAAAAATCTGTTATTATATATTTAAAAATAATGTGAATATCGTCTACCTGGTCAACTCCTCTCCAGTTAAGATAAAGTTGAATATTGAAAAGAGTAGTGAGTTTAGATCAGAAGATTAGGGTTTGATTTCCAGCATTGTTACTTATTTCTGATCTGAGACCACTTTTATCCTTCACATCTGAAAATGAGGAGTTCTTTACTAGAATATCGCCAGAGTGCCTTCCATTCCTCAGTTATAGGATATAAAGATCCTGGCTATTCTTGCTACCATCTGACCTCAAAGTATCATCCATTTCATTATTTCATTCCCCTTCTGAAAAAAAATCTAAAGGCTCCTCACAATCTGCAGGTTAGACCTCAAATTTTTCAACCTGACATTCAGGGTCCTCCACAAATACAAGTTTATTCTACCTAACCAGCCTTCTGATGGACTAAGTACAGTAGAAAAATAGACTATGCTATAAGATAAAATTCATTAGCAACTATGATGATTAGGAAAGATTCTTGAAGAATGTGCTCCTGGGGTTCTCCATTTTCAGGCAGCACACTCAGTCTGACCACTTAGATTATAATATCCCCATGGACAGGGTTATTGCCTCTATGCTTCTTTGAATCCTTTAGGCCACATGCCCAGGCTCTGCTATATAGTAGGTAGTCAGTAAATATTTACTGAAAATAATTAAAAATTTCATGCCCCAACTTCATTAAATTATTAAGGCATGATCAAATTTCTGTTCTCTATATGTAAGTACATAATAAGCTTCTTTCCAAAAAAGCCCCTAGAAACTAGACTATATTAATGGTAAACATGAATTATTCTACATGAAATTAAAGTTTGTTTTGTTTTTTATTTCACTAGACTTGCCAACCTTATAATTCTTGGAACAAATTAATTTCAAAGGATTAGTTTTTGAACTGAGAACTGAAAAATTATAATAATAATCAATATTTATATAGGCTGTCTTAGAAGTCTAGGACTAGGACTCAGTGAAAAGCGTGCTGGGCCTGGAGTCAGGAAGATCTGACTTCAAATCTGGATTAAGAAACTTACTAGCTATCTGACCCTGGACAAGTTACTTAATCCTGTTTGCCTTAATCCAATAGGGAAGGAAATGGGCAATCACTCCAGTTTCTTTGACAAAAAAACCTCATGGACGGTATTGGTGGGATAAGGTCCATGAGGTCATAAAGAGTCAGAGTTGACTGAATGAACTTGACTGTACAGCAACTAGAAAAAAGCTAATATTAGGAAAGGTTGGATCTTAAAGCTGCTGAGATGCACCACATAGAACCAAGAGCTTCTAGACTTCTTTCCTTATAAGATAAGTAATGATACTATTATCAACCCCATTTAACAGATCAGAAAACTGATATTCAGGACAGTCAAATGAGCTTCTTCTTCTTCTATCAAAGAAATAAACATTGATTAAGTGACTACTAGGTGACTTCTAAGTATACAAATGCAAAGAATGACAAATCCTCAAGAAACTTACATTCTGAGAGAAACAGTGATCTGTAAGTATAATTAAATTGAATATAGAGAATAAATAGAGGGTACTCTGGGAGAGGTACAAAAGAAGTTATGGCGGTCAGGAAAGGTTTCATGTAGCACCTTGGTCTGGAGCTGCATCTTAAAGGAAGAAGGGATTTCTCTAAGGAGACACTGAGGAAAGAGTGCATTTCAGCTACTGGAGAAAGCCAATTTAAAGATGCAGACATGGAAGATGGAATGTTACAAGGACAAAAGAGAAGGAAAGCTAGTTTTTCTGGAGCTGATAGTTTAGAAAGGGGAATGAGACATGAGAAGGCTGGAAAGTCAGAATGGGACCAAGTTTGAAAGGTTTTTGATTTTGTATCATTCTTCTAGCTGGACATGTTTTATCTCCCTACACTTTTTAGCTCGTAAGCTATTTGAACACATGGGATACTAATTCTACCCCTCATGCCTAATATACAATGTTGGCTATACTAAAGCACATAAAATTTCTGTTCAAAGAAATTGAATTCATTTGGATTAGATATCCTCTGCACTTGACTTTTCCAGCAATTTGTGCTGTGACCATGACCAATGTCATCTGTTCAAGCCTCAGTTTCCTCAGCTATAAAATGAAAGGGCTTGAAGAAAATGATCTTAAATGAACCTTACAGCTTTACAATTGTGTGTGTGTGTGTGTGTGTGTGTGTGTGTGTGTGTGTGTGTGTGTAGAAAAACAAGAAGACAGATAGATAGATAGATGGCTAGAGCTTGTGATTTCATTAGATGAGAAATTCTCCATATGGAAAATCCACTGATGCAGAATTGAAACTCATCTGTAACTTCATGTTTTGGGGTGCTTCCCGAGACACTTGCCCATGGTCACATAGCTAGTATGTTAGAGACAGGATTTTATTGCCTTCCTGACTTGGCTAAGACCAGCACCGTGTCTGCTGGGCTATACTGCCTCCTGATATGGCTCCAAAGTGGTTAAATATACCAGGAGTACTTAAATGACTATTTTTTAAAACAAATGACAAGTGGTAATAATTCATTCATATTTACATGCTGCTTTTAAACTTACAAAGCATTTTCCCCTCCTTAGACATTTTTCTTCTCAAAACAAAGAGGCACTTTCATGCAGTTCTCATGGGGTTTTGCCCTAAGGTAGTCGCTTTTAGCTCCTGTGCATATGTAAGTATGGTCTTTCCTTCTCCTAAATCCAGACTGACCCTATGGAAGATTGCTCAGTCTTTTGATAAGGAAAACGAGAGACGGGAATGGATGGGAATAAGCATTGATGTAGCATGTACTATGTGGCAGGCAGAGTGCTAAGCACTTTATAGATATTATTATACTTGATCTCAACAACCTTGGGAGGAAAATACTATTTTTATATCTACTTTACATTTTTAAAAAATCCAATAACTAAAGGTTAAGAAAACTCCCCAGAGTTTTACAGCCAATAAGTATCTGAGGCTATACTGGAACTCAGATCTTCCTAAGTCCACTGCTCTATCCACTGCACCACCTAGCTACTTTTAGGGAATACAAATTTTAAAACAGGCCAGGATGGTTTGTTAGCTTGCTTTGATAAAGCACAGAGATGAACAGTTCATTCAATGAAAATGTCTTTCTGAATTCTAGTATTTCAATCAACTTGGGGTCTGCCCAAGCCATAGGAGTCATCTGTGTCATCTAACATCATTGGATATATGAACATCCCCCAGCTCAAAGTACCCCACAGAGAGACTAAAAATCTATATGTCTAGTTTATCAAGTTGAACAGGGTCTACCCTCACCAACCCCTTTTATGTTTACAACAAACATAAAAACAACTTTTGTGAAATATATTCTAATCCTCATTTTCCAGACATGGCAACTCATACTAAAAGAAGTTATGATTTCTCCATAATCAGATACTGAGTTAGTTTCAGAGCATATCTTAAATCTGCTGTCATCATCTAGTATTCTTTCTGCTAAATCATAACTGCTAATAAATCCTCAGCAATCATCATATAATAGTAATGTTCATTTGATTTTTGCTTCCTGCTTAGGGCATAATTCTTCTTTGTTGCTTACTATCTAGTTATCTACAATTCATTTGCATTTTTAAAAAAATCTGTTGAGGACATATATGTGCCAAGCACTGTGCAAGGTCTTGTGGAAGAAACAAAATAGAACTCTCTTAAATCTTAAAAAAGGAGTTTATACTCTAGATGATTGCTACAGTAGAACTCACTTTTTCACTATGTGACCGTGCCAGGCTATTGAGGCAACACTTAGGACTGCCCTTCAATTAAGAAATAGAAATTTCTGACTAGGGCAAAAGTCAAGGAGAAATATATTGAATAACAATCTAGAATCCTTTTCTATCTTGTCTAGGTCTATATTCAGAAGGCAAACCAGATCCCGAGGTAGTGGACCTATTCACTTTTGTCAGCACTCCAATCAATAACCAATTGAGTACCTGACAATCCTTCTCAGGCATCACTATAGGTCAATGGTTTAGCTGGGTTGGGGTCATTTTTGTTAAGATCTCTAAATGTGATCATAATTAGACTTCCTCAATCCAAAAGTAAGCATGATTTCAAGACATCCATTTTTCAATTTACGTCCTGCTAAGGGGAAAAGAGTCCAACATTAGAATCCTTATGAAAAGGAAGAGAATTATACAAAAATTAAAAATTTGATGTCTACAATAAGTATTTGTTGAAGTGTCGAGTCAGATTCTGACTGTGCTGCTTTATATTTCCTATGGGATCCTGGCCAAGTCATTTTCACTCTTCTGGGCCTCCGTTTCCTCACCTATAAAATGAGGAACTTGAACTTGATGATCTTTAAAGTCATTTCCATATCTATATCTCTGATCCTTTGACTGATGATAAATTGCAAGGTTTTCTTTCTGTTCTGTCAGAATCATCATCCCCTTGGTGTACTCAAACTCTTGGTGGTCAAATCCTGCCTGCCTTTTTACCCTGATATTCCCAGAGCTTCCCACAGTGTCTGGCATTTGATACTTTAAAAACACTTATTAAATTGAATTGCCTTGGGGATCCTGGCTTCCCTCTCCTTCCTTTTGCAAGGAGACTGCAGTGCAAGAATGCAGGATAGTCTGGGTGGATGCAGGATGCACTTTGGGGCCTCTCTCTGCGTCAGTCCATGGTTGGACTAAAGATGCTTCCCAGCTCCAGATGATTCCAGGACAGAATCAACCTTTTCTCCACAATCTTTCTCAAGCTTTCCTTGTTTCACTGGGGCTGAAAAGCTGTTGGTGCTTGAATTATCCATGAAGTCCTTGCGGCAGTGTCTGCAGAGAAGGAAGTTAGCACATTGAAGTGCAATGAGGTCACGGAGGGGATACTTCAAGCTCTTTGGGGCTTTAGGAGCAGGAACACCAGGTGACTCTCCATTTTTAGAAGTCATTCCAAGGTCCCTTCAGGGAATGGGAGGCAAGGACATGGTCCTTGCTGGGGTGAGCAAAGGCTCGGTCATCTTGTTCCAGATGCCAGAGATTCAGCTCAGTGATGAAGAAGTATTGAGAAAATCAAGGGTGACTAATGGAATACTGCTTCCAGATGGAACAATGACCAGACACCCCTTGGGACAGAGGTTTAAATATATTATTTCTCTTCACCTCCACTCAAATGGAAATGAAAGTTGCAGTCCTTAGACTTTGCTAAATGCCTTCTCATTCTCAATATTCATGAGAATTGGGGCAGATCAGAAGTGACACTGATGCCAGAACTATTTAACAGCTATGATTGATGAAATTTGTAATTTTTAACTTAATTTATGAAATTCACTCATTGTAAAATGGAAGGAAAAGGAAAGTACCAATACATTAATAATAAGGTTTAAAATTGCCTTCTTCACAACATATGTATGAGTGAGGGAATGAAATAATTATCTCCATTTTACAGAAGAAGACCTTTGGTTAGTTAGAAAGTGATGGAATGCATATTCAAACCCAGGTCAGAGGATCATATAATTTATATTAAAAGAGCACTGAAATGAGAATAAGAATGCTTGATCAGAGGTCTAGCTTCTGTTAACAAATAGCTGCAGAACTTCACAAACTCTATTTGGAAAGGACTTGAGAGATAATCCCATTGGACTCAAAAGACCTGCACTGAAAACAATAATTTCAGGGAACTGATGTAGCGAAGCCCCGACTTCATTGCGTGCCATTCACAACATGACCCTGTTCAGACAGGATTTGGAGTCCATTCAATTCAGTTCAATAACCATTCAGGCCTGCTCTTTGCCAGATACTGATCCAAGATAAAAATGAGATGACTCCTGCCCTCAAGAAGCTTCCATTCTTCTCCATTCCCAGGGGAATAAGGGAAGAAAAGTGATATCAGAGTTAATGGGACTAGCAATTAAGAGAATAAGAAAAGATCTTCAAGCTTGAGCATGATGAGAATGTTCAAGATGGGGAGATGAGAAAAGGCAACAGTCCAGGCTGTGCTACCAGTAAGTCAGAAAGATCTAGATTCAAATACTAATTCTGATATTTGTTGGCTATAGATCCATGGCCAAATCCTTCAAATTGCCTCAGTTTCCTGATCTGCAAAATGGAAATACTACAACTATTATATCTATTTCATAGAGAGGCAGTAGGCTGAACAAATAAGATAAAACGCTTTGCTAAATATATACAGCTCTATATGTGTTGGTTACTGGCGTAAGAGATATGTCTCACTCATCTTTCATTATCATTACAGTCATTGGGGAAAAAAATGCATGATGAACTAAGTCTTGTTCAAGGAGTTTCTTACACTCTGAAATGTGGTTATTTTTTCTTTTCAACCAAGGTATCTTGTCGTCACCGATCATAAATCCCCATTGTCATTGGCTTATCACTGGCAGATTAAGGGTCTACTATTCCATTTCACTTATCCCCAGATCCAGATGGCTTCCAGGAGAGTTCCACGTAAATGAACTGGGCATCAGATTCTCATCAATGAGCATTTTATTGCTCTTTCATGGGAGGGAGCAGCCTGTCCCCAGTCTTCAAAGTGCTTTCCTCTCAAGCTTATAAACATTTCCCCCTTCTCCTTCACCTTGTCCCCCCCTCCCCATCAACTGAATCTTCATCAGCAGTTTGGTGATCATTTTTTCAGAACTTAATGAGCACGGTCCATGACCTATCCTTCATCAGCAGTTTAATTTAGAATGGGGAATTCATTAATCCATTCAATTAGTTTCCTGAAAGGGGGAGCCAACAGTGAAAAGTTAGGATGTTGTTGCCATTACCTCAAAGGAGGGCTGGCAGCATTTGTCCCACAAACATGATGACTTGCTAAAAGAGCAGACCAAGGGGACACACTCTCAGTTTCTCCTTCTCCTATCTGACCCAACACAACACATAGAAAGGAAAATTTTAAAGGACACAAACAGGCTCTTTTTGTTACCATCATGCTAAATTTTTAGGCACTTTATAAAAATGTATAATGGAAAGAAGCACTCATAGACAATCTTTATTCTTTGTATATTAAAAAGCCGACTCTAACCCGACTCTATCTCTGTTGACTCATAACAAAAGGAAGACTTTAAAAGAAAGTTGTTGTGGTTGGTTTGAGGTTCTGAATGGTGGGTGTGGGGAGCAAAGAGAAACTGAAGCTTTGATAAAATTGTCCCCTGGGGCGGGCAGGAAGAAGGCTCCCCAAAAGATCAGTTTAATTCCACTGTCCCACCCTCTGTGGAGGTAATTCAGTCAGAAATCTCAAAGCAACTTCTCCCTGTAAATCAGACTATGGCCCATGAATCTCCCCGAGTCAGCTAGTCAGGGATGCTCTGTCTTAGGGTGTCTTTTCCCTTACCCTCCCCTATACCACATAGTGTCTCTCCTAACCCCACTATGTCTTACAATGTCTTTCCTCTCAAATCTCACTTCTCTTTTAGAGTGCTAAATCCCTTTTAGGATTGAGCCTACCACCTAAGGATATGCCCCAAACTCATGAGGATAATTGTTGGTTCAACTAAAGAACTTGTCTTTTCCATCATTAATTAATGAAATCCCTTTCTGTGCTCTCCCAACTCTAATATTTACCATTCCTGGGGCCTATTTAGTATTTCTTCATTTTGTCTTTCTCCTAAATAAATTTACCTTCTGCCAAAGAGAATGCATTGTGAATTCTTCACGTGACCAAACCCCAACATTCCGTGCTTCTCTTAAAGAACATTAACTGGTGTCAAGTCATTTGCTATATCACCCATATCAGTCGGAACACATTTTTACTTGGAAGGTGCCTTACAAATTACTGGATCCAATAACCTATTTTTACTGGTGAAGAAACTGAGCTTCAGAAAAATCAAGTGACTTGTCCAGTCTGTGACAGATAAAAAGTTAGAGTTTCTGGTTAATTAATAGTTTTATTAATCATGCTAGTAATAATTAAAGGGATCAGTGATACTCTAATACCAAAGAATGCTCATGAAACCCATTAAATGTTTACATGACTTTCAAAAATTGGGTGGCAGTTAGCTCTAATTAGTTAATAAGAAACAAAAAGAATGAATATTATAATGAGAGGGTATCTACTCTGAGAGGCTGGGAGCTATAATCTTAATCACTCAGTCTTGGTCAAGAAGACTTATCTATACCCATCTCACTCCAACTAGGGTAATCTAGATGAAAGGATAGAGCCCCTTGGCTAAGAGTAAATCCCTTATGAAGGTCTCTGGTTGGGACAGGTCTTTCAGCCAGGACTGAAAGGCATGTTTCCCAGGGCTTTGGGTAACCTCATCCATCAACAATGCCCTTCAGAGACTGAACAAATAACTTCTGAAAAAATTCCGAGCCAAATTCAACAATTGATTATTAATTTCAAGAAAAATATCATTTCTCTCAAGGGTCACACAGATTAGTGTCAGAGTTGTGTCTTGAATGCAGAGCTCCTGGCTCCAATGTCAGTGCCCTACGTGCTTACAGGGAGAATTCGTAAGTTACACCAATTTGTTCATTTTACCCAATCTGAGGAATTTGTAATGGGAAATAAATTGCACAATAGACAAGGTGGAGGGTGAGAAATAGGAGCTAAGGTAGGAAGTGAGGCAAGACAGAGACTTGTCACAGTCAATTTTTAATCAAGGCACAAAAAGCAAAACTGTCCCAATGAATAGAATGAGTCCTTATGTATCGAATAAAACAAACACATGAAGTTTATATACCAAAATTTCTGGAAATCAGTCAACTAAGAAATATTCTTTGAACCTTGAATATATCCAGAATTATGATTGGCATTTGAGAGGGATAGAAAAGAAGTTCAAGTTTCCTGTTCTCAAGAGGCCGATGGGACCGATGATGAGACCGATACCCATTTCATCCACAAAATCTAACTCTCTTGCTATTCATTAAAAGAGACAGAACAAGCTAGTTGAGAGAAGAGATAATCCCATTGTCCTCAAGCTTCTTACACTGTATCTGGAGCTCACCAAAATGTTCAAATGTCCAAATCTAAGCACTCTATAGCTCATGACCATCTGTTAAACTGTAAAGCTGGCAAGGAGGATCAAGAAGAAACACAAAGGTCTCAATATCATATAATACAATGAGCAACTGAAGAGAACTAAGGCTGTTTAACCTGAAGAAAAGGTCTAGGAGACTTTTTTTTATTAAAGCTTTTTATTTTTTCAAACATATACGTGGACAATTCTTCAACGTTAACCCTTGCAAAACCCTGTGTTCCAATTTCCCTCCCCTTCCCCCATGCCCTCCCCTAGATGGCAAGTTAAACATGATAGATATATGTTAAATCCAATATATGTATACATATTTATACAATTATCATGCTGCACAAAAAAATCAAATCAAACCAGTAAAAAAAAGAGAGAGAGAAGCAAAATAAAATGCAACAACAACAAAAAGTAAGAATGCTGTATTGTGGTCCACACTCAGTCCCCCCAGCTCTCTCTCTGGTGTAGATGGTTCTCTTCATCACTGAACGAGTGGAACTGATCTGAATCATCTCATTGTTGAAGAGAGCCTCGTCCATCAGAATTGATCATCATATAGTCTTGTTGTTGTCGTGTATAATGACCTAGGAGACTTATTTTTAATGTCTCCTATGGTCAAAACTAAAACCAGTGATTGAAAGAATAAGATAAGAATATTCTGACCTAAAATAAGAAAAATAAACTTCCTCAAGTTGAGATATTCAGAAGTAAAATAGATACCTAAAGAATCCTCACTGGTAGTTTTCAAGTCACTGGTCATTCCTCGTCAAGAATGTTGTGAAGGAGATCACATATATGTGGGATAAGATAATCCTTTAGGCTTCCTCAACTCTTGCATTTTATAATTTTATAAATTGACATGAGTAAAGAATAGAGACTAAATTAATAAAACCCAAAGACTTTGTGCCAAAGTCTAGCAATGGGGACCAATCTGGTACTCCTCACTTTTACTGTTTCAGTTGGAAATAATAAGAGTTTACATTTATATTGCACTTTTCAGAAAACAAATTGTGGGGTTTTTTTCTCAAAATAATCCTGTGAGTTAGGCATGACTATCCCCATTTTATAAATGAGGAAACTGGAGCTCATAGAACTGAGTTAAGTAATTTACCCATGATCAAGCAGTTATTATGCCCCAAAAGTACAATAAATACTTCAGGATTCTAGATCATAGTGTCTCTCCTTTTTGTACCATGTACCTCTCTAATCTACATGGATGAAAAGGTACCATGTCTTTTAAAAGCTAAAAGTTCTTTAAATCTCGTACCATTTACTACCCCAGCGACCTTGAACAAGTCATGGATCTAGTTCTCAGGTTCCTCATTTTTAAGATGAAAAATTGGATTAGACTGGGCTTTTTTAAAACCAGAGTCAATGAATTGTAAGAAGTGATAATCATATGAAATATTTTTGTTTCTTTTATAAACGTGTGTATTTTGTTCTATGCCATTAAAAATCATTCTGAGGAAAGGTCCATAAACCTCCCTAAATTGTCAAAGGGCCCCATAGCATCCAAACTGGTGCTTGGACTTGGTTTCTAAGGTCTCTTTTAGTTCCAGAGAGTATGACTGCATGAGTAGTGAAAAATAACTGCAGTTGGTGTGACTTTGGCCAAGCTCACACATACTTTCTTTCATGTAAGCAGATTACAGAAAGCTATTTTCTGTCCTGGAAATATGGATGATAGTAACTTTAACTTATGGTGTGAAGGAGTGCCTACATAGGCATTTCAACTAATAATGGAACTATTATCTCATATCATCATTATGCTATGTTTCTCCAGCCAGAACCAATTATGAAGGGTTTGGCAGCAAGATAACAATATTGTTCCAATATAGCTGAGGAAGCAGGTGCTATCTAAGGGATTTTTCCCTTTTTCTTCTTTCTACTGATGCTAAAGAATTTCTAATCTAGCTTGAGCATGGAAGACACAACTGCCACAAAAGCCAAACTAGGGGAGAAATAGTGTCCCAGATACAAAGCATACAGTAAGAAAGGAAATTCTAGAAACTATAATAAATGATTTTTTTTGATGATGCAAGGAATAACCAGGTTGGAATGACAAATAACTTAATTATAACCTATAAGAATCAGACTCCTAGGTCTCTTTGGTCAATCTCTTACAAGGACTTGACCTAACCCAAACCTAAAATAATATCATTTAGCTTAAGATTTCTCCCCATAATTCTAAATTTAATATCAGTTTGGGATTCGTAAAACTGCTGTTGTGCACACATTCATCCAGGAAAGGGAAATTTTATTCTGCTCCGCGAATTTTTAACAAACATCTCTTATGGGCAAGATGCTATGGCAAAAAAAAAATAATTCTTCTATTTTGTGTATTATTCATATGAGGACAGGGTGATGGAAGTTTTTTTTGGTCCTATAAACATTAGGTTTTTTCACATCTTGCTAATCCAACCATCAACCACATGCCAAATAAATATGTCAAAAATACATCTTTAATTTCATATAAGCTCAAGAAACCACTGTTTCTATCACCTATAGGACAAGAATTCTTGATTTGGGATTCATGGACCCTCAAGAGGTCTTTGAATAGATTTCAGGGGTCTGTAAACTTGGATGGGAAGAAAATATCTTTATTTTCAATAACTTCATTTTCTTTATAATTCTACATATTTGTTTACACATCAAAAAATATCCTGAAAAATTCCATTTCATAGCTTTGACAAAGCCTGACAAAGAGGCTAAGAATCTCTATTCTAGGATCAAATACAAACTTGAGGTAATGAGTACTTAAAAATTGAACTAGTGTACCTTTATAGCTGATTCCATATTACTCCCTTTCATGGCTCTGCTTTTTTAGCTAAATCAGAGTACCAGCTATTATTTATGCATAGCATTTAATCCCCATTTTCATGCTTTTTTTCATAGGGTATCCCCACCATGCCTGAAATGAATTACCTCCTCACCTTTACCTGATAGCATCCCTACCTTTCCTCAAGACTCAGTCCAAGTGCCATCTCTTACATCAGATCCATTTTAATGATTCTCCTGCCTCCATTCAAATTTCTGGCCCACTTTTTTGTCTTTATTATATATCTTGGTCTCACTTACATGTTGCAGCAACTTCTGGAAACTTAGACAAGATGAAGCAAGATAAATAGCAAAAACAGACCAAACTAGTCAATTTTTACGAAGCTACAAGAAGTCAGAGATATTAATAAAGGGCTGAATTTGGAGATTTGGAATTTGTCCAAGCAATCCACAAGGCAGCATTGAGCTGTGTAAGAGAGGTTTTTAAATTGCCTATATACTGTACTTTAACTCAATGGGTTCAAATATTAATTTTGTTATCTGGCAAGTCATATAAACTTCTTGGTCTTCAATTTCCTCATCTTTAAAATGAAGGAATTTGTAGACCTTTAGGTCCCTTTCACTTCTAAATCAATGGTCCTATTTTATAAAAAGATGGATTTTTTTTAAAAGATTTCTAATTTTCATTCATAGTGTTTTGTTTGTTTTGAGAGAGTTTAGGGTTGGTGGAGTTTTTTAAATATAGACTCAGCAGACAAACTCACCTTAATTCAAAGATTATACAGTGATTATAACTTTACAAACTCCAAGAAAGGACCATGACTACTCTCAATGCTCCTTTGTGTTAAGATTGTTGATGGAACAAACAGAGACTAGACATAGATAAATTCTATGAAATTTATTCAGACAGCAGAATCCTAAAAGAATAAGAAGCGAAAAAAGAAAGGGAAGAGGATGAAAGGAGTTACTGTTTCTTTAAATCAAGTTGTAATAAATAAGTTAGTTTTAAAAGGGGTGGCAGAATAGAAAAAAGAAGAACTTTATGGATAAATTTCTTACCCAGATAATGGAATTATATTAAAAATATTATAATAGTAAAAATAGAATCTAGATATCAGAGTGTGGGCTTGAGTAAAACTGCAGAGATAGAGTAGTATTTTTTTAAATAAAAAGTAATATAATTGGATTTGATGGGAAGAAAAACACACTTAGCAATTATACAGATTTATATTAATGGGATAAAGCTACCCATAAACCAGACACAGGCACCATAATAGATTGGCAAAGAGAACAACTTGTTATACCCAAGAAGCGCCATTAAAATATAAAGGTATTCCAAAATTAAAATGAAAGACTAGTGTACTACTTTCATCTTTCTGTTGCCAGGAGAGTAAAAAGATTTTAGTTTCATAAAAAGGATAAGGAACTCACATTGGTGAGTTGAATAACTTTTGATTAGTGGATTTAATCAAAGGTTGAATGTGAAGAGAAGACATTTGGGGGGGTAGGTGAGGAAAATTTGAAGGACAACAATTTTCAAGCCAGTTACAGGCCCAGATTCCATCCACAGGAAGAAGGTGGAACCAGATCAAGCTTGGCAAAAAATGAAAGAGGCAAGAAAACAGCAAAATAGCTGGCAAGATAAATCAAGATGTGTGAGAAATGGGGAGAAAAAGAAAAGATTATACCAAATTGATAAGAGGCTGTGAAGTGGACAAATGGATGAAACATGTGGGATTTTCAGATAAGGCTGAAGGAGAGAGTGTGTTTGTTGGCTGGTTGTGCCTAAGAAAAAGAAATTGAGGGAGAATTATTAAGCCATGATACTTGACTATAAAGTTTTAATTCAATGTTTGGGATTGAGATACAGATACCCGTTAGTATTAAAAAATAATTAAAATGTAAAAGTACTGACCAGAATTTAATCAAATATTGTCTCATAAGAAATTATGGAAGGGATAGTTTCAGAGAAACATGGAAGAATTTTATGAATCAATTAATAGTGAAGGGAGCAGATCTGAGAGAAAATCCTTCATATTTTCACTTTTAGTGCAAAGACTTAAGGACCTTGGTGAATACAAAACCAATTATGATTCTAGAATTCTGATGATGAACTACACCAACCACCTTCTAACTGACAAGTGGTGAACTCAAGGTACAGAAAAGTTATACCTTTTTAGACAGAGCCAACATGGGGATTAAACTATACTTGCTTGAAGGATTTTTTTTTTCATTTTAAAAAGTGGAGCAGAGGAAAGCTAACTATAAGATTGTCTAAAAAGAAGAAAAAGAAAGGCATGTTATGGAAATTGTTTTTAAATGAACTCAAATGACCAGAAGGGAAATCAAAGAAAATATAAGCAGAATCATTTGGAAAATAACATGGTTAGTCTTCTGGAATCATGAATAGCATTGATCAGGATCTGGATGAATGTATTATATTATTAAAAAGAAAAGCAAGCTATATTAATAAATATCTATAATTTCATGTACAAATGTTCTCTTTTATTTGATGTTTACATAAAGGAATAGGGAGATTTTTTTTTTAAGTTTTCAGTGATTTCCAGTGAATATGGGGCTTATATTTTTTCCAGAGTTCAGTGACTGTTCTTTGTGTTCTAATTGTAGGTTTATTTCCCTCTTAGATGAGAAGGTAAATGGCCTCTTCATGCTCCAGGTTTTTAAAAGAAATAAAATGTTCTTAAAAGAAAAAGAAATAAGGACTGGTTGGAGGAAATGAATCTAAGATGGAGAATGAGTAAGTTTGACCATTGCCAGAATGTTGGAGAGTAGGAGAATTTTTTTTAAGAAGAAGGAAAGTATATTATATGAAATTAAAGCAAGGTTCTTCCTGAAGAGCAAGGAGTTGGATGCTCTGTGGAAGAAGTTGGAAACTGAAGAAATGGAATTTCAATACAGGAGGCAGGTCAGCCTCTGTGAAGAGTGAGCTGAGAGAGAGGTGAACAGTGTATCTGGAATTTCTGATAATATGATGACTCCATGCTGTCCTCAGAACTAGAGAACAAATATGTCAATTTTTCAAAATGAGAAGATGACTCAATCTGCACATTACAAGCCAGTAGTTTTATCTTTATTTCTGAAAAAAAATTCTAGGATGTTTTATTTTTAAAATGGCCTCTAATAAAAGCATATTGATTGGTTGGTTGGCTAATGAGAATCTCACATTTAAAACGCCAAAGGTTCTTTATAGGTGGTCTAAAAACTCACTGATATTTATCACACTTTGCCCCTTTTTCTGCCACTGTGAAACACTGTTATTGTAGAATGATATGATTTTAAACAGCACTGAGGAGCATTTTGTAATTTCTTTCCTTTCTTGAGTGGTCATGGCCACTATAAACTTTATGTGGCAGAGCACATTCACCCAGAATATTTCTTCTTCTTCTCTTCTACTTATCAAAACCACTCGTTTTTCTCAGTTCAGCTCAAAATGCACATAGCTCACAAAAATCTCTTTTCAGCTCCATGAGATTATCTTGGTTTCTCCGTTCTCTGGGTTCTAGAGCACTTCTTATTTCTATCTCCTAAGCAAACACCTGCTTATTTTATAGTTCTTTCATAAACATCTCTTCTACCTCCACAGTGTATAGAAAACTCTTTAAGACAAAAGTATAAGTGGCGACCACTTCCCATGACAACCAATTCCATTTTGGGGACCCATAACTGTAAGTTTTTCTCGACTCAGTTGGCCTGGTTTTCTCCTCTGATGACAAACACAACAATAAAACTCTTTTTCCATATGACAACCTATCAAATACTTATGGTAGCTACCAATTGCCCATTTAAGTCTTTCCTTCTCTAAAAATCCCATTATGCAAAACAATCTCCCTTTGCCAGAACCTCTAGGACTTTCATCATTCCACATATCATCCTTTGGATCTGTTCCAGTTTGTAAAATGAAAAGATCAAAAATCTGAATAATATTCCAAAAATGGTTGGAAACATCCAATATAATTGAATTACCTTATCCTTAATTTTGGACACTAAGTCCTTTATTGATTGTAAAAATATTTATATCCATCCATTCATCCATGTATCTATCTAGCTATCTAGCTATCTATCTAGCTATCTATCCATCTACCTTTTTACCTATTCCAGAGACACAGTGCATAGTATGGTGAAAAGGACAATAAACTAGGTGTCCATCAACTCGAGTTCAAATCAGCTCCGATGTTGACTAGTTCTGTGTCCTAGCACGACCAGCTTAGCCTTGTTTTGGTCACCTGTGATGTGTAGATAACAATTCTTGTACTCTCTCTCTCTTCAGGATTATAGAGAAGAAGGCATTTGACAAAGCCTAGTGTTATATGGATTTGAATTATTATTTCTTGAACCTTTGGCTGGTCCTACTCAATCGTAGGTAGTCTGTCATTTCTCAGGACCATTTGACAAGCATCAATTTACTTCTCTGTTCAGTGAACACGTACAAATGATGTTGCTTTATTATTTTTAAGCCATTTAGTAAATTACTTCTTAAGTGGTACCCTAGGCACAATAGAATTACCACTCTGAAAAGAGGAGCCCATTTACTTCCTGCTCTCTGGAAGGAGCAGGCTCATTTAACAACAAGCACCTTCTTCTTTGGAGCCAATTCAATCTTCCCATGAAATGATGGTCGGAGGTATCCGGAATCACTCCCGGCTTTCCAAACACAAAAAATCAGCCTGCAGGATTTGATTTCAGGAGCACTGGAAGGTTTCAAGACTTGAAAAAGCTGCTTTTTCTCCTCATCTTTTGAATGAAGACTGAAATTCCTCCATTAATGATTCATCTCTACCATGTAAGACTTGCATAGGATAGGAATTCAAATAGGAAACCAGGGCTTGTCAGGCATTTGGGACCTTTCTGTGGGCGAGGAAGCATTCGGGAAGGTCTAGCAGTATGGAGGAAGGGCCTGCCGAGCCATCTTCAAGGTGCTCACCACACTTGTGGCTCCAACACCTGGCTATCCCCTCAGTGATCTGGGGGCGATTGAGAACAATGGCCTTGGGAGTGGCTGGTCAGACCCCTGGTCGCCATCTCCCCCCACCCACCCTGAGTCACTGCCATTGTTTCGACTTTAGTCTAGCCCTCGGACTTTGATGACTGGAAAAAAAGAATAAGGCTGATGACTGTGTGCACCTGTGCCTCACTTATTACAATTCATGAGCAACATCACTGGTCCTCTTCACGAATGAAGGACGGGAGATACTGGGGATGATGAATCTGAGATTAACACTTTTATTAGATTTCTTCTCCCTCATCATATTTTACCTTGAATCATACTTCTTTGTTTCCCAACATATCCTTGTCCTTTGCCATGTCCTAATGAGCTGTATTTTCCTAACGACAAGGGATATAATGTTTTTCAGTTTTGTTCTTCCAGTACCAAGAAGGAGTTCTGAGATATCATATATACTTAATATATCCTTGTTGGATTGATCAATTTAATTAAATTTAAAAAGATATTGGAAAGTGAGAGCAATTGATGCTGGGATTGGAGAGAGGGCTCTATAGAGAGATAAAGATCACAGAAAAGAGAAAACAAATAGCCAAGATCAATAAAAAGAATTTGCCTTCCACGTGTCAGGTACTGTGTTAGTGTTATAGATATCAATACAAAAGGAAGGTAAATCCTGCTTTTGAGAAAGTTGCATCCTATCAGGGGAGACAACAGGTACACATGCAAGTATATATCAAGTAAAATGTGATTTATTTTACATATGTGTGTGTGTGTGTGTGATGTGTGTGTGTGTGTGTGTGATGTGTGTGTGTATGACGTCACACACACACACACACACACAAAGCCCTAGCACCAGCTGCGGAGATCACGGCCTCATCAGAGAGATACGAAATGAGCTTTGATTTCCAAGCACTTCACAACTGTGCTCAGGGCTGGCTACCAAAGAGCAGTTGCAAGCTCCGGCCAAATCACCAGAAGGCCCCTAACATCTGGCCAGCTCCAGCTGCACCTCACCTCATACTCAAGCTGTATACTTGTAGTACATAAGACCTTCCACATACTCAATGCTGTTCAGTTATTTCAGTCATGTCCACCTCTTTATGGTTCCATTTGGGGTTTTCTTGGGAAAAAGACTGGAGAGTTTGCCATGTGTAATATTCTCTTTAAAATGTATTGTTCTCTGTTGAGGTTTTCTTGGGGTCTCTGGAGCAGCCTTCCTTTCAGTTCAGTAATCCCCACACAAGTAGCCAAATGTTAAAGTCCAAATCCTTTATTGTCTCCTTCAGAGTCTTGTCTCCTTTCCTGAGGCCCGGTTAGCTTTCTTAGAGGCCTCTCTCTCCTTGATTCCGAGAGCTTGAGCTCCTGCCTCCTTCTCTGCCCTCTGAATCTCCCCGAATCCAAAGGTTTGTGCTTCAGCCTCCAGACAACACAAAGGTAGAAGATGGAATGAATCTGTCTCAGCCTCTGAGAGCTTCTAGTGCACCTGAGAGCTTCTCCCTTACATGCTCCTGACTGAGTATGAACCAATCATTATATCACCAGGAAACCATTATCTGTTGTAGGACTAAATCAACACTAAACTAGATTTAACCATTGTCTCCTCAATAACATTTAGTACCTTGTTCCAAGTTTTGGCCCATAACATCTCTTTGTAGGATTAGTCAACCATCCTGAACCAGGCTAAATTAGGTAACTATTGTCTCTATCAGTTCCTCTGACTTAGTACGTTGTAAGAATTCTTTGTTTCAAGTTCAGAGTTCTGGCCCCATAACAGTCATGTTCTTTTCGAGCTCATTTTACAGATGAGGAAACTGAGGCAGGCAGGTTTAAGCGATTTGCCCAGGGCCACAGAGCTAGTAAGTGTGCGAGGTTAGATTTGAACTCAGTTCTTCCTACTTCCAGACTCCATCCACTGTGCTCCATACTGCACTGGCCCTTACACAAATACACACTTTCCACGCTTTCCTCTATGAAATATGATTATAACATTATGAGTGGTATTACAGCTATTGCTACTAGAAGGGTTCTGTCAATCCTAATCACTGCCCTGTGACTTCCCCCTCCCAGGCCAAATCAATTCCAGATATGTGTCTTTTCCTGCTTTTAAAATGCAAATTCCTTAAGAGCATTTGTATTCCTGCTGCTTAGGAAAATGCTTGCCATTAATAAATGTTTATGTGTGTCTGTGTGTGTGTCACTTTCCTCATAAACAAGTCCAGTTAATGATCTGCTTGCACAGATGCCCCGCACAGTATGTCAATGCTCTTCCTCACGCTCCTGCTGAGGTCCTCTGACAAGTAAACCTACCCATTCTGTGGAGCTGGTCCTGGAGGTCTCCAAGGCTCCGCCATCAAAGCAAACTTCCGCAATCCCACCAAACTAGAAGCCCAAGACCAAGCTAGGTAGCTCCCAGAGCCGGAATATTAGTTCCCAGATCACAAATTTATCACAGCCACAAACACTTGTTATCTTCTGTTAAGGAGAAACAATCTCTGTTAGCAAAAAGTGGGCCCCCTCCAAGATAAAGCCATGGATCCTTGAAATATTAGAGTATGTTTTCAGCATTAAGCTATTTTATGTAATTATAATTTCTCAAAATTTCAAAATCTCAAGCAAAGTACATGGTTATGCTATATGTGCAACTGTAATAAAGTCTTCACTTAGTTAATCATCTGTTTTAGAGTTCTCTAATAAAAACATGGCTACTAACAGACTCTTCAGTAACCTGATGGATCATTTTATCTGTCAGAAAGTAGAGGAAGCAAGGAGAACTGTTACTATGGGCCTGTGGCAACCGTACCAACATGGGGGAATTAGGAATACAATATGGAACATGGAGAATATGGGAGAGGACGTGTAGAAGAGCAGTGGGGGAGGATAGCCCAGAGAGAAGGGAATCATTCATAATTCAGCCTCCCGTGACTTCTTGCCTCTCCCAGGAAGCGGGAAGCCCAGGCTACCGCTCCCTCTGTGTGCTTATGAGGTGCTCAGGGAGGCCCAGCACCTCTGATGTCAGGGCTGCCTGGGCCCTTTGCAGGGAGGCTCGTCCATCTTTGGGGTCCACCTCTCACCCGATCCTTCCTTGGGCTTCCAAGAAGCTGCAGCACGGGCAGGGGCTTCAGCTGGGCTCAGCAGACAGAACAACTGGTAGCCCCCGACTCTGTGTGATCGGCACAAACTCCCACAAAGTAGGTATTTGTAGACATTGTCCTCCTTATTTTACAGGAGGGAAGCTGAAGGACCCGAGAGCCAGCAGGTGACAATGAACTGGCCTCTCTGTCTAGGGGCCGGCTCCAGTGACTCTCTGCCGCCCTCTGCTGACGCTCCACGGGTCTCTCCCACCCCTCCGGGGATCCCTGGTCTGAACCACTGCCTCGTCTTGGGTCTGTAAATGAGAAATGGGAAGGTTTTGCTGGCCTCTTGGCCTGGGTTACTGCCAGGGAGTAGGTAAACCCGCTTGATTCTTTACCTTTTGACAAACAGGACTGAGAGGTCTGGATTCCCTCTTGTGGTCTAAAGGCCTTGAATCCCCCTCCCCTCCCCAACTATTTTTATAGGTAGGGTCTCAAAGAGCTGTCCCTGGTATGAGCACGAAACGACATCCGTTGGACAGATCCCTGTCTTAATTCAAAACATTAAAATTTAAGTTATCATTTATTAGCCTCTGATCTTAGGCAGGGCTTAACTAGAACTCAGTTTGATCAACTAGGAAGAAAAATGGCAATATTACTTACCTCCTATGTTGTTGGGAGGCAACAGTGAAATAGCCCATATAATGGGAAGAGAGCTGGGAGTGCTTCCATGCTGGGTGATCTTGCACAATTCATTTCACGCACCTCAGTATCCTTACCTATAAAAATAGGGGGCGGGTCAAGGTGGGGAGATGGAGATTTAGCTGGTCTGTAAGCTTCCTGCCCACCCTAAATCCCATTCAATAAAGCAGCTTAAGAAATAATCATAAAACATCTCCGCGTTATAAATTACACTATTCTCTGGACTAGGGAAACTGAGGCAAAAATTCAACAGATCTGCGTCCTTGAGGACCTGTGACACACCAGAATGCTGAATTCAGAGTCAGTTGGGCCGCTTAGGAGCTGTGCAATTTGGAAAAAGTCTTTGGCTCCCTTGGTTTTGATTTTCTCATTTGTAAAATGACGGGACTGGCCTAGGTGCTTCTGCCTCTGGGGTCCCTTCTCAAAATTTATCCTTCTGGGGTTCATTCTGTTAATTGGAATGGGGGAACAGATAGAGAATACCACATATACAAACATAATTAAAGGCAAGATAATTTGAAAAGGGGAAAAATACTAACTGAAAAAGTAGATAGCCAAAGAGGCTTCATGGAGGTGGTGGCCCCCGAGGATGAGACAATAATTTCCTAAGGAAAAAAATTACATTTCTTTAGCAATTTGCATGCCATTATCAAGGGTGTTCCTCATAAAAGCCCTGGGAGGGAGATCCTAACATTTTCAAAAAGGGAACAGACTTAGGGACGTGAAGAGGCTTGCCAAGGTCACCCAGCTAATAAGCAGCAAAGCCAGAACTTCTCAAGTCTTCTGAGCTCCAGCTCCATATTCTCAATCAAGAAGCATTTATTAAAAATGACTGGGGGCCAAGCCCTTGCCAAGTGATGGGGATGCAAAGGAAGATAAAAAAACAATTCGTGCTCTTAAGGAACTCCCCTCCTGATGAAGAGGCAACCTGCGAACGGCTGTTCACAAATAAGGGATGTTCAAAACTGGGAAACACCTCCTGCAGAAGGTGAAATTTTAGCCTGGACTTGGAAAAAACAGGGAAGCTAGAGCTTTGGAGGTAAGGTTAGAAGTGGGGGGGGGGGATGAGATCAGAAAGAGTCCCCAGCATGGAGAATGCACATGGAAATCACAGCAGAAGAAGATGAAATGTCTCATATAAAAAACATTAAGGAAAAAGGCATCAAGGAATAGCAGAGTACATGGGGGGGGGGGGAGTCAGATATAAGAAAGCTAAAAAGGGACTAGGAAGGACTTTGAACCCCAAAGGCAGAATTTTACCTTTGATCTTAGAGAGAGTAGGGAGCCACTGCAGTTTATTGAGGGAGAAGCTAACATGATCAAAACTGATTTTAGAAAGATAAATTTGACAACTTAAGACAATCTTGAGTGGACAGAGATTTGAGGCAGATAGTCAAACCAAAAGATTACTGTCTTTCATACTCTACTCAACTTCTATCTTTATCACTCACTTTTTCTGTGTCCCTTTCTCTTTGTCTCTCTCTGTATGCCCCTCTTTTTATCTCTCTCTCACTATACACATACATATATATATATACATTATTTACATTATTACATGTATTACATTACATATACATTACATTTTTATATACTCGCATTTGTGGGTTGTTTTCATTCTTTCATTTATTTTGTTTATATACATATTTTATGTATATACACACGTGTGTTGGTTTATTCATTCGTTATACACATATTTTATATAAACACACATATGTGTATTATATGCTTCTTTATTCATTCATTTGTTGATACACATTTTATATATACACACATATATGTGTGTTTGTGTTTGTTTATTCATTCATTTGTTTGTTTATTGATGCAAAATGAGGGGATTGGATTACAGGTCCCTCCAGGCTGAGCATCTCTAACTTGCTGGTGGGCTGTCAGATCCTCTTCCAGTCCCATTTCCTTAAGCAGCTCGTCTGTTGCCAGGGTTATTGATGACTTGTTTAGCGCCTGAGTATGAAAGAGCATCTGAGGGAGGGCGGCAAGAAGCCCTAACTAGACCTGTGACTCCAAGTGCTGTAGATACTAATGGCTCTCTCTTTGGAGCAAAAATATCTCCAGGCTGCGGTTTAGAGATACCATTAAAGCTGAAGATTCACTTTATTCTCGGCCACAAATGGGATGAGAAATTACTGGGCTGGGGTTTTACTGGTTGTCTATTTTTCTCTCCTGTCTGGCAAGTGGCAAGGCTGAGGCTGTTGCCAGGCAACGCTCCTGATGGTGGGGCTGGGTGCAGTGTGATAGCGAGGGGTGCTCAGGGGTGTCCGGCTCTCTCCACAAGCTCCAGCAGCTGAAGCGATAAGGGACGTATAAGAGCAGGCTTCTGTCAGCAGCCGGAGGGGTCATATAATTAAAGTACATCATGAAACAATTAAAAGAGCCGATTTAATAGAACAATCAATCACAATGTCAGCTTTCTCCCCGGCTTATGAGCTACAAGGACGCGGAAGCTGCGGATCCCTGGTCCTGACACCAGTTGCACACATTTCCAACAATGACTCTTGGAGACCTTTGGGCGCGGACCAAGGGCAGAGCTGGAACTTGCCATGCTGTCAGTCAGGCAGACACCAAGGACTCCCTCAAGTGAATAAGAAGCCCAGGCCTCCAGCCTAGCACGCTGCCCTCCTGGGGGAGACCTGGGATGCTCCCGAACTGCCAAAACCAGGGGTTGCTCTTCTCACAAAACCACTCTGTGGTTCGGGGAGGTCTACAAGCCTCAAAATGGTCTTCCTCAGAACAATCCCGTAGTTCAATTCAACTCAATTCAATCAAAATTTATTAAGTAACTACTATGGGCCAGGCCTTGCGTTAAGAGTTATGAAAATAGGTTGTACAAGTATTATCTCTATTTTGGACTTTGAAAACTAAGGCATAAAGAGAAGCCCACCAACATGTTCAGATTCATCTAGCAAGTTAAAAGCTGTTGCCAATCTAACAACTCTTTTGACCTCACCCTTCTTTCCACAATCACTTGCTTTGAAAAGTTTCTAGCATCATATATTATTTTTTGCTGTTATTGCTGCTATTATTTATGACCTTTTCAAGAGCATTTCAATCTCTGAGAAAATTTCAAGCTGGAGCCTACCTTTTAAACGGGGAGATAGCTGCTTTCTAAATTCGCAGGCAGTAAATTCTTGTTTCTGCTCTAATTTCTGAGTCTGCTGACCTGTTGTCATATAGCAATGCACCACTTAGCTCTTTTGAAACACTGAGGATAGCTTGTAATGTAGTCAGCCAAGGAAGTCAACAATTATGAACAGGTTGAAGGAAAGCTCCAGCCAATTCTTGATTCACTGGGGATGGACTGTTCTGGGTGATATAAGAACTATCCATTTATAGCACATTATATTCAGCCAGAGACTGTGGCTGGCTTAATACGGTTTCGTGTGTGTGTGTGTGTGTGTGTGTGTGTGTGTGTCTATCAATGTATAGCTTGATATACAACAATCCTATGTATCTCCATCCTATCCCCATCCACATTTGATCTGGTTGCCCCCATCATGCATGTATTGTTCACAGCGCTGGTGGCTAGGTGGGTGTGGGTACAACAGCCATACTTTGCCATTGAATTGCACTCCCACAAGCATGAAAATCTGCATGAAAATCACTAATAGGGTTGAGAGCTCCAGTTGGATGCAAGCTGTCCAACTGAAATGACTCTTTGTCCTTTGTTTCTATATTCCTGGAACCAGGTGCTTATTAATGCTTATGGGATTAGGAGAAATTAACATAGTCCCTCATTAGAAAATGAGCATTCTTAACTCAAACTGATTCTCCTCCTTTTTCTTTACTTACTCTTTTCTCCCTGATTTTGCTTTTCTTCCTTTTTCTCAACCAATGAACAGACATTAACCAAGTACAACACACAAGGCTCTATGCTAACTTAAGGAATCCTACAACAAGATGCCCATCCTCAGGAATCTTGCATTCTGCTGAAGGATACAGAATTTCCATGGATAAATAAATACAAAATCACTTGGAAAAGGAGAGCATTAGTGGTCCAGAGGATCAGGAAAACTTCCTATCAAAGGTAGAGCCATGGTCATAGAGCTCCTGTCATCTAGCCACTTCCATTAAAACTGCTGATCAATCTCTTCACAGTAAAATCATTGGGAAAAAAAAAAAAAGCAAATGTCTCCAATTTACAGCATCATTTTAAAAAAATAGACACTTAGTATTTTTTCAAGGCACTGTGCTAGAATCTGGAAATAGAAAAACAACAAATTGGACAGTCCCTACCTTCATAAAACTTACAGTCTACTGGAATCATTCATCTTTGGCAGGGAAAAGGTTGAAAGAAAGCTACTTGGTTTTTGCCAATGTGGAGCAGCAGAGAGAACATTGTGTTTGGAATGACAAGAGGCAGGTTTCATTTTTGGCTCCATGATTTACAAACTGTGTGATCTTGGGCAAATTTTCTTACTTCCCTGAGTCTCAGTTTCCTGGTGTGTAAAAAGACCATAAAAATGTTCTTTCGATGTTACTTCCCAAAGTAATCACAAAGAAGAGAAGATCTATTGTAGATGAAGACAAATCATGAACTGCAAAGTACGATTAGTCTGAATTATTTCAATTTTGTACAATAAATTTGTTTTATCCTATAGCTAATAAGAACTTGGGACTTAGAGATAAACATCTTTCATAATTTGTGCCAAAAAAATTCCACACTATTCAAAAGAGATGTTTAAATTTTCTCAACTTTTCCAGGATAACAAATTATTTTTATTGCTTGCCAAGTCATACTTTACTCCTGAGATGAAATTGCTTATTATTCTGCAATAAGACATATGATCCCTATCACAATTTAGGACTTTGAAAAATCCACCGTAGTTTTCAGACCATTCACTCATAGCTCTTCTTGGGAAACTTTCTAAAAATTATTTATTTGATTTAATTCAATTAGCATTTATTGAGTGCTAACTATGTACAAGGTACTATGCTGCTAATACAGAGACAAAAAAGAAATAATCCCTATCCTCAAGAAGTTTACATTTTATTGGGGGAAACAACATGCCCAGAAGAATAAATCCAAAGCATATATAATGCAACCTGAGATATTATTATAGAGTGAGAAGGGAGTAATAACACATTAACAAGACTGTGCACCATGGGTATCCTCTCTATAACCAAGTAAAACACTCAGGTGGTGAGTCTAGCACCTACAGGGAACTTCGAGGAGGCTGCTGATAAAAATTATACTACAGGGGCTGTTGTTCATGGGTTGTGATCTGCGCAAGCTGATGAATAAAACTGTACCACATCCCACAATCTTACTGATCTGTTGCGTTAAGAAAGTTATCCAACCACGATTGGACCCTCAATGAAGCAAGACAGTCTTCCCTCCCCACCCCCATTAATGACTTTTCATTTTTTTCCTATTACCTGTAAAGATCATTTTCAACATTCATTTTTATAAGGTTTTGCATTCCAATTTTTTTCTCCCTCTCTCCCTCACGTCCCCAGTCCCCAACCCTAGAGGTCATCCAGGTGCAATCATGTTAAACATGTTTCCACAAGACTCAGCACAAAAGGGGAAAACTACAAAAAATTAAAAAGTGAAAATAAACTGCTTTGATCTGCATTCAGACTCTATGGTGGGTTGCCATTTTCCCTGAAATTGTTCCATTGCACTGCTGAGAAAAGCTGTCAATCTGCTGATCAATCCACAATGATCTCCTGGTTCTGCTCACTCCACTCAGCATCAGTTCATGTAAGTCTTTTAAGACAGCCCTTTAATTCATCCTCAATCCATCCTCAGCCCTTTAATTCATCCTCAATCCATTCCCCATCTCACTTTCCATAGAAATGATTTCAAACTTCTTTTTCCTTCAAATCTCCTAAATTCTTTTCTCCTCCTCCCTCTTAACTAAAAAAAAGTTGCCTCTTATTTGACTGGGGAGAAAAATCCAATTATTCAAAGTCACTCTCTTTTTCTCCCATTTTCTAAATCTCACAATGCCTTGAAGCCATTTCTCACTTTCCTCTGATTTTATCCAGGTCCCACAAGGAGGTAGCCTCTCCAAGGTCAGTTTACTTAATCTCATTTACACTTCTGAAGGCCACTAGGAGGACTAGAAGAGAAATTGTAGGCGAATCCATTCAAATTCAATTTCACTGTGGGGTTACAAGAAAGGAAAAACCTAAGGGCGCATTCATGCTTAGAATAAGCTCTTTCAGGATAAAGATAGATTGTTTTATTTTGCTTTTCTTCCTATCTCCAGACCCTAACAGTACTGACACTTAGTAATTGCTTAATAACTCCTTTTTGAATAGAATTATTCACCAGTATCCAAAATATATGTAAACATCCTCAGAGATTTTCTTATTTATGCAGCAATCCCTGGTTTTGAGGTCTGTGGTTTGGGGCAAAGCAATGATGCTCGAAATCTTTTTCAAGTGGATTCCAACATCACTTGACTGATTTAAAAAAAAAAAAAAAAAAAAAAAAAAAACGCCTAGTGTTGGTCTATGACCATTTGGGAATATTTTGTTTGGGGAATGGGAAGGAGTTCTATTTTTTTTTTATTCAAAACCTCGGCAAACAAGGAGGAAAAAAGTGATTTGTTTTAAATTCAACATTGTCATATTCTTTCTAATCTTTCTTTGATCTTCTTAATCTACAGAAAAGCCTTGGGATTTAGAAAGATTGAAAGACCCTTTTCCTCCCCTTTTTACTTATGTTCCCACAGCATGCACTTTTAGGAGCATAAACGCAATGATGACAAAGGAAGAAACACTGACTTATTGGAAACAATATATTCTGCCGTTTGAGAAAACCAGTGCCGAAATGAATTTGGGGTCCTGTCAACTACTGCGCGGACCTAGAACTAATAGCTGCTACATTCTGAAGGGAAACCAAGCTACAATTAGAAAAGGAGCTCATTTTCCCAGTGGTAACTCCTGCCGAGGTATGACCACGTTCCTCCCAGTCACAAACTTGGGGGTTTCCTTTCTCCTTCCTTCTCCTCCCGCATCTAATCGGTTGCCCAGCCTTGCGCCTTCTGCCGCTTCACCATCCCTTTCTTCTCCTCTCCATCCCTCCCTAACCTGGCTTCCCTGGAGAGATCGCCGACCCCTCGGCTTTGTTCAAGCCTCCCTCCATCCCTGGAAGGGCATGCTCTTCCTCTCAGCCCCTGTTCAGGCATCGTTTCTCACGCGCTTCCCTCACTTTCTATCCGTTCCCCCCCCCCCCCCCACTTCTGTGTACGTCTCTCTTGGTGTGTTTGTCTTATTTTCTCTCTCTCGAGCACTGGGACTATTCCTCCCCCCCCCGCCCCTCCCCCCACCCCCAGCACAGTGTTTGGCGCGTAGTAGGTGTTTGTTGAACTGAACAGAACACCATGAATGGGTTCATCAATGAAGATCCGGGACGGGCGCCACGTGGCCGAGGAGGCCGGAGGACCCGCCAGGCCAGCGGAGCCGGGCAAGGGCTGCCCTCCCTCGCCCCCTCCCCCACGCTTCCGGGCAAGGAAGGGCCGGAGGGAGCCTGTATCAGCGCGTGGGGGAGGGGACGGTCTGCGACTCCGCGGCACTCCGCCCGCCGGCCTTGTCTCGGGCCCTCAGCTTCCCGGACGCGAGGCCGTGGGCTACAAGGCAGGCCCCGGAGAAAGCCGCGCTTCCCGCGAGACAGCCTCGGGGGAGGGCCCGAGTGTGGGTCAGTCTCACTCGTGCACGCGCTCATTCTAGAGGAGGCGGCGGGGCCCGGGAAGCGGGAGGGGCCCGGCGGGGGCTCCGGCCTTGGAGGCGAGAAGCCCCAGCTGGGGCCTTCGGCCGCGCCCTCGGCCTCCTCGCCGGCGCCAGGGGCCCGCGCTGCCCGGCGGCCTTCCGGGCAGCATCGGGGAGGTGAGAGCGTCAGGGCCCGGCCCGCGGGACAGCGCGTCCCTTCGCTCATCCCTCCGGCGGGGCTCGAAGGTGAATAACACGATGCACCGGAAGAGCTGAGGAACCGCGTGCGCCCGAAGGCCCGGCACCTTGGGACAGGGGCCGCCCCGGAGCTTTCTGCTTCCGCTTCCGGGAGGCACGTGATGGGCCGGCCCTTTCCGGCTCACGCCGCTCCGAAGTTGTCTCCGCGCTCCCCGGGCTGCCCCGCGGCCTCCGTGGCCGGCGCGTACCTGGGGCCGCGGGCCCCTCTTGCACAATCCCCATCCACTTAGTTCGTCCCGACTCAAACCTCTCCGGATTCAAGTTCAACCGGGAACAGATCCCTACTTCCGGTTTAGCGGGGGACAGGCGTTGTTCATACGTTCCCATCAAGCCCTGTGCCCGCCGGGCTCCACGAGAGGGAACCGGAAACATCCGGACCTTTGAAGGGGACGCGGGACCGCTCGCACAGCAAGGCGGGAAATCTGAGAGGTCCAGGCCCCTTTCATTCCGGGCACCGGGTGCGCGCTTGGAAACTGGAGTTTCTGGCTTGTTGAGGTCGTTATCTGCTCTCGCGCCTCTTTATCAGAGCATCCCTTGAGGGCAGGACTTATTCCCTGGTCCTGCTGCGGGCCCCCAGCCCGGTGCCTTGATGGCAATGGTCGGCATCATTGCGGCGGCTGTGAAAAGCTTTATAAGATTCCCAAAGCATTTTGCGGAATTTCATTTTTGACTCACGGTAACATCGGAAGGTGTCATGCTTGTCCCCGTTTTACAGAGGGGGAGAATAACCATGAGATTTGCAGTTTGAACTCCAGACTTGCCGGTTCCTGATCCGAAGTTCCTCCAACTGCTTCACTAAGGAGGCTTCGGAGGTGGCTGATTTGCATTTGGTGAATTGAGTTAAATTTTAGTAAATTCATAATTTAGAGGGAGAAAAAGGGCTAAAGCCCAGAAAAGCACTTTATAACATTAAACATACGTGTATTCATAAAGTTATGTCTATGATATACATATATAGGTATGTGTACATGAATGGGAGCTAATGTGACCCCAGTCTGATAAAGCAAAACAAAATGGAAATAATGCGACAGGGGAGTGTATTATTTAAAGGGTGAAAAATCAGCTTTGTTTTGGGAGCAGGAACAAGGCATTACGGGATGGAGTGGTCAAAATAAGACTATGGAGAGCTTGAGCCTAGGCCAAGAAGATCGTATAGGATTTGGGTAAAAGGAGAGAAGAAAGAAAAATTCTGAAAGTCACAATCTTGAAAACAGCAACAGCAAAAACGCAGAAATAATAAAACGAGAAGTTGAGTTTTTTAAAAAGGCAAACCACGTAGAAAAATCTTTAGCTAATTTTTTTCAACATAGAAGAAAACGACTAGAATCAAAACATGGAAAAGGAGAAGCTACAGCAGATAAAAGGGAAATGAAATAAGTTGCTTGAAAGTAGTTTTCCTAATTGTATGCTATCAAAACAGATAGCTTACATGAAATAGATGAATATTTATAATAATATAAGATACGCAGATTAACAAAACAAGAAAAGGAGAAACAAACAACCATAAATGAACTCGGAAAGGGAAGGAAAATCTGAGCAGATGTGTTTGCTAGAGAATGACATCACATTCAAAGATCAACTAAATTCAATACTACATAAATTGCTTTCAAAAACAGAAAGAAGGAATTATACTAAATTCTTTTTGAAACAATTAGGATACCGATACCTAAATTGCAGAAGGAAAGGCAAAATCAAAAGAAAGAAAATTATTTTTATGAATGTTCACGCAAAAATAGTGAACAAAATATTGTCAAAGAAGCTTCAGTAAATCACTTTAAAGATACAATCAGTTTGGACTTATGCCAGGAATACCATGTTTGTTCAACATTAGGAAAACCAAAAACGTGATAGAACATAATAATAACAAAACAACACCTTGTCGATTGATTATGTTAATAGATGCATAAAAGTTTTTCAAAAAATGCTATATTTATTCACATTTTCCTTAAATACTGGGAAGTATGGAATAGAAACATCTTTAAAACCTTGTTTTTTGTGAAACTGAAAATATTGAGCAACAATATTTTCTCTGATCTAAAAAGCCGTTTTTGGAAACTTTTTGTCTTGGGTGGAAAGATAGGTGATAGGTCAGGGAAGAAAAAAATCTTTCATCAGGGAATGGATTAAGGATAAAAATTGAAGTTGAACAAAGAGATTCTCTTGTCTTCTTTATCCCCTGAAAGGATTAGCCTAAAACCTGCCCTAGGGAAGCGCTCTCTTCTGTCCAGAGGGAAGGATCATCCTCCATTATTCAAAAAGTATTTGCCCAGTTCCCTTCACAACAAATCCTGGCTATTGGTCTGCCTGGAGTGCTGATGGTGGTTGTCTGTCGTTCCTTCTTGACAAGGACCGTGGCAGGGAGGGGGTGCCAGGACACGGGAGGGAGGTTTGTGCGAGGGCCCCGGCCTCACTTCCCGCTTCTGCTCTAGTGGCCAGAGACGGATCAGGACCACGGAGATGGCCCGGGAGGCAGTGGGACAGCCCGGCCTTAGCTTCAGCCAAGGGCTTCAACAGGGGCAATTTGAGTGAGGCAACGCGGATCAGGATTCAGGGTAGGTAAGAATTGAGACCAAAAATAAGGCTTTTTTTATTTACTCAAAAAAAATCAACCTTTGGGTTTCTGCCCAAAACAGACACAACTGCTCCTTGCGTTGGGGCGACCCGGGGGCTTGGCCTGGGGCCTGTTCTGTTCATCCGTGAGAACCAGAGTGGTCGGGGTTGAGGGAGAGCTGGCCCTGGAAGAGAGCGGTCCTAGAAGGCAGCCAGGCAGGGGGGTTGTTACTCAGTCATTCTGGACTATCCCCCGTGTAGCCCGATGGAAAGGCGGCGGAGGGGGCGCGCTGCTGGTGGGGGGCAATCACTTTACCGGGATTTGCCGGGTTTTCTGAACCCCCAAACACCCGAACCGAAGCTGTGAGGCCCAAAGGCGGTCCTTGCAAAGCACCTCTGTTTGCCAGCTCGTTGTGTCCCCGGCCCTCTCATGCCCCAGAGCTGTCCGGGGCAGTCGGGTCGTGGGACCCGATGGCCTGACGTAACCCCTGGGTGTCCCTTCCTCTGGCTAACTGTAGGTTCCTCCGGGGAACTTGTCCCTTCCTGCATTAAACCGTGGCTCGCTAAGCTTGCTTGCTAACTAGGCCTCCCTCCACCGTTTCCCAGTTCCCGTCCCCGGAATCTGTCCCTCCTTTTCATTTTGTCTGTTGCCCTTCTAAATGCGCCACAGAAGGGCCGCTGAGCCTTCCCCTGCCTGCGCGCGGCGTTCGGCGCCCCCAGATCACCTTACGGGGCGCCCACGGAGCGGGCTGTAATGGCCCCTTGTAAAGCATCGCCGCCAGGCGCCAGGCCTGGTCCTGGGCAGCGGAGGCACAAGGGAGGAGTAGAAAATAGTCCCTGCCCCGAGGAGGGCACAATATAATGCGGGAAACAACCCAAAAAGACGAGAGCAGGTGAAAGGAGGTCCCGCACGATAAAAGTGGGTTAAGTCCGGCAGAACAGCCCTCTGGAAATGGGCCGCTGGCTTCCGAGCCTTCTCTCAGGAGGTTTTGTGCAAAGGTTCTTGCTCTGCCTTCCGGCTCTCCAAGGAGAGAGTGGGACTAAAGCAGCTAAGGGTGTGTAGGGGGTTGAGAAGCAAAGAGGAAGCAACTCCCAGGGGTGAGCGGATGGAGCTGGCAGGAAAACCGCGAAACTGCAGCATTTGTCATAGAGAATCATCTTTGCAAGAGATGGGGGCTAACAACAAGGCTGTCCATTTCCACTATTTTATTTCACAAAGTTATAGAAATTCTAGCTAACTCAGTAAGACAAATCAAACCTGGGAATAAGCAGACCAAAAGGATGCAGAATTAGAATTAATATTCTCATTAGATAGTATAAGGGTTTATGTAGAGAAAGCAAGATTAAAATACAAAATTAATTGAATTGATGAATAACCAGTAAAGTAACAGGATATAAAATAAACCCACAAAATCGTTAGTGCTTTTGTATATTACTAACAAAACCCAAAAGCAAAAGATTAAAAAAGAAAGAACACTGAAGGTAACTATAAAATATATTAACTATCTGGAAAATATACTTAGGACTTATATAAATATGACTGTAAAGAACTATGTGTAGAAATAAAGGAGTATAGAAAAAATTGGGAAAATATTATTTTTTCCTGGTTAGATCATGCAGCTCTAGTGATTAAAAATTATACTACTTGAATTAATTCATTAATCTTGTGTCACATCAATTTAAATATCAAAAGGGTATTTTGTAAAGATAGGGACTGGAATTTCACTGGTACAAGGAATTTCTTGGATCAGGAAATTAGTTTTATCGATGCAACTCGTCACCTTTCCTGCAATTTGTTCTTAGAGAGTTGCTTAGAGTATTGAAAGGCTAAGTGACATTTCTTGATCTCAAAGCCTGTATGCATCAGAGGTAGAACAGGAACCCCGGCCTCCTTAGAGGCTGGACTCTCGCCCTATTCACCACCACACCATACTGTTTCTACTTTGTAAAGCAAGACAAAATAATGCAAATTTCATGCGGAAGAGAAATGGAAGGACATTAATAACAAAGGGCTCTGACAATACTAGATTTCAAAGTAAAGTACAAAGTAATGATTATCAAAACTTATATTGACAATTAACAAATACAAGATTATCAAAAAATAGAAAAATTTTCAATGTAACAAACAAAACCTGAATAATGAATATAGTAGCATTTTATCTGTTTTCAATTACTGGGGTAATGAGTTTACCAGGAAAAACTAGATCAACATTTTATGCTGTTAATTCTTTTTTTTTTAAATCACACTTTATGGATGTGACTTAAATATAAAAAATTATTGAAAATTTGGGGAGAAGGGAAGGTGAGAGCATTCATAATTTTGGATTGGGTATTCTTAATTTAAGATCATAAAAAGTAAAACAAAAACAATTGTATTTAAAATTAAAAATATTTTATATGACCAAAATAAATTAGAAGGGAAATACTTCATTGGTTTTCATAAGCAGATTGGCAGAACAGGGAGAGGATTAGAATCAGAAGAGCCGAATTTAAATCCTGCCACAACCACTGCCACATAGGGGACTCTAAGCAAGGTCTTTAGTCCCTCTTGGCCAAGATCCTCTTTTTTATAATGGAGATAATTACAGAGCTATTACAGGATCAAATAAGATGGCAAACCCTAAAACTTTATGTATATGTTATCTATTATTATTATTAGAAAAAAATCTTCACACCAAATTTATCTTATAAAGAGTTGATATTCCAGTTATATAAAGAATTGCTACAAAATGGTTTTAAAAGTCATTTTCAGAAGACAAAAGGTCAAAGAACATGAATAGGTACTTACAAAATGAAGATTGAAAGCTATCAACAAAGCAATGAAAAATGTTGCAGATCCCCAATAAGTAGAAAACTATACATTAGAATAACACTGAGATCCCATCTCACACATATATTGGCAAAGATGACAAAAGAAGAAAATAGCAGTTATTAGAGAAGTTATGAGAAAACCAGATATATTAAGACACTGATGGTGGAGCTATAAATTAGTGAATTGACTAGTACAGTTGTTTTAACTAAACTTTATAAACTCTTTGGCCCAGAGATTTGGCTGTCAGGAAAATATCCCAAGTGAATTATGTGCAGACAGGAAAGACCCATATGGACAAGACTATCTGCAAGCTTCCTATAGTAACAAAGAACTGGATCCAAAATGAGGTGTCCATCAATCAAGCAATTGTTAAACAGATTGTGGTGTGCAAATCTAATTAAATATTGTTAGACCATAAGAAATTACAAATATCAGAGATTCAAAGGAACATAATATAAAAACAAATGCAGACTGAAACGAGTATGACCACGAGAACAATGATAACAAAAATAATATGAAGAAGTAACTCGGAAAGACTTCGGAACTCTGATCAAAGCAGCGAGCAAACAACAATGACTTCAAAAGGCTTATGATGAAACATACAACCCATCTCTTGACAGGACCTAATGACTCAAGGTGGGGAATAAGATAGGGATGGATTCTCAGACATGAGCAATGTATTGATTTGTTTTGCTGCATCATATGTATCTATTACAATGGAACAGATAGTAGGTAGTAGATTAGAAGGGAGGGAAAGAGAGAGAGGGAGAGAATTAATGAATTTCTTAGAGAAAAATACAAAAGGATAGAAACAAAGAAATTTTTACTACTCTCAAAAATTTTTATAAATATTTCTTAAATACAAAAATATAACAATCTCATTATTTCTTATTCCAGTCTATTCGTATTTTTTACTATAGAAATATTTATCTCAGTGATTAAGCTTCTAATAAAAACATTTTAAAATGAGTTTTGTAGCATATATATAACATTAGCAAAGGACAAAGCAAGATTCCCATGCAAAACTACATCGAAATCAACATTTGTTAAGTTCTCATATGTGGAGCATTATCCAAAGTATAAGGTATGATTATAAAAACAATGAAGATTGCTTCTAAATTGTAGTGGAGAGACATAAAGAGATAATTATAATACTGAAAAAAAGTACATAAAGAGATACCAAATGAAGTGTCTTGTGAGTTTCAAGGGAAGAGCTCATTATCAAGAGTACAGACAAAAGGCTAAGTGAAAGATGTTATTTGAATTGGTGGGGAGAGGAAGGATATTCTAGCATAAAGAAAAACATGAACAAGAAAGTAAGAGAACAACACAAGGTGTGTTTGGTGAGAAGAGATTGGTCTTTTGGCTGAAGTGTTCAAGATGAGGAATAATGATGTAAGGATGGAAAGAAAGGAAAGCTCCAGATTGTGGAGGGCCTCAAAGGCCAGGCAATATCAGTCAGCCAAATATTTATCTACTACGTGACAGGTACAGTGCTTTCTTTAAAGGGAAGATAGTCTCTGTCCCTCTGTCCTGAAGGAGCTTTCAATGTAATGGGAGAGAGAACACTCAAAAGGACATGGAAAAATAGAAGGAAGGTACCTGGCCAGAGAGCAGATGGAGAAATCCAAAGAAATGTAGCTGGTGAGGAACTAAGGATATAGTTTCACCATCAAAGACAGAAATCCTACTACAATATAAATCTAGAAACCATCAGAAATGGTTTCTACATACATCAGAAAACCAACTCAAGAGGACAAGAAAAAGTACTTCTGCCTCAAATAGACTGATAAAATATATCACTTATCTCTTTTCTGTGTGTACTGTGCAAAGGTCACTTGTTTCAGAGTTAGGGAATTTTACTTCTAATCCAGGATCTGCTTCTAAATAGCTATAGGATTCTTATTGAATCACTTCCCTTTTTTCATTTGCTTGTCTAGAGATGTTGAATCAATGAAAAGGCAAAACAGGTAGTTCTCCAAAGTCTAATCAGAAAGTAGAGGCTAAAAAAAAAAAAAAAGGAACCAGAAATAGCTGAAAGTTGAATTTCTACATAAAACTCTCATAAACAATAATTAAGTAGAGCTTCTTGTGTACATCAGGGATTAGACAAGAATCTGGTAATTGCCAATCAAAAGCAGCTGAACATGATGGGGGCGGTGGAGGAAGGAGGTGAGAGAAAGCTCTGGAAAAAGGCAGAAAAGCCTATTCTAGATACAGCTTCAGTCAGGAACACTAGCACTGAAATTAAATATCCAAAGTTTGGCATTCAGCCATAAGAATTAGCCATAACAGCCCGCAAAGAGAATGACCATCAAGTGCAACTGTGAGATCCAAGTACAGAAGACAGAGCTTAGCAATGATTATATTTGTGCTTCCACGAAGGCCAGATAACAGTCATATGTACACAAAATACAAGAAGTGAATCATTGATTGAGGAAATGCTGTGTGGGAATAAGATTTAAATTTCAGGATTTTGACTTGAACTTTAGGAATGATAGTGTTATGACCAGGTATGAAGCCAACTGAATGAGGGTTAATAAAAAAAAAAAAAATCTTATTTATTTAGGAATTATTTACTAATCCTTTCAAATTACTGCCTCTGAAATGGAATGAAATAATAAAAACATTATAAATATATCTGCTAAACCATTCACCCCAGAGAATACCAGGTGTCCCAAAAGTCTTAGTGTGGTTTTAAAATTTAATGGCTTAAAATTATGCTGACTTTTGGGATAACTTATTTATCAAGAAGAGTATCACTGGAGAGGATGAGTGATTTATAGACAACTACATATTGAATGAGGGACAACAGTGAAATCTGTGGCCTCTGTGTTAGACTGATGAACCAATCAAATTATGTTCAGTTTGAATTAGATGGTAATAGAGATAACTGTTTAAGAAAGAATTATTGGTGTAAAACTAGGAGCATTTATGGTATCTGGTGGAAATCAGCAGCTCAGTGATTGGCTTCCACTAGTTCCAGAATCAGGTCTGTCATTTACAATTCACAAGATGCCTTCTACTGAACTCTCACATAATATTATTATATTAACAGAAATAGTATATGTAGTTTTGGAAAAAGCATTTGACAAAGTCTCTAGTGCAGATGAGACTAAAGGATGTGGCTCAGTCAGCAGTACAATTAAGGATTCCCTAAATTTACGTGAATAATTGGATCCAAAGTGTTGTCATTGACTGACCAATGCTCACCCAAATGGAGTACGCTCCTAGAGCTCACCAGAGATTTGTCTTAGTCCACTGATGCTCAATCATACCAATGGCAAGGATGATCCTCTTGTGAAAAACGGGAAGTGAGAGTGAAAGATTCAAAAAATACATTGACAGGCCAGAACGAAGGGCTTAATCTGATAAAAAGACATTGAATTGTGATAAATGTAAAGTTCTGCACTTGAGTTTTAGAACTCAATTGTGCATTATAAGATAGATGGCTTGGAGAGAGAAGAGTTTGTATAAAAATAATCTCTCCCGGTTTAATGGACTTTCACTGCAGTAAGTCAATAACGTGTCCCATAAATGGGTAGATGCATGTGGGAGCACGTACAGATTACTAGAGCAGTCATAGGCTATTTCTGGAGAAGCGTAGCATCCAAAATGAATGAATCAATAGGCCTGCTCACTCTTCCCTTAGCACCTAGAATATTGGACCCAGTTCTGTGTGCCATGCCTTAATCAGGTCACTGTTAAACTAAATGGTAGACTATTGTTATACAGAGATTAGAGATTACAGATGCCAGACTGTTCAGTAGTTGTTTAATTTAGACAAAAGAAACTAATTGGGGAAATAGTATTTACCTTCAAGTATTGAAGGGCTGTCAAGCTGAAAAGGGATTGTGTTATGTCTGGCTCCAGAAGGACAAACTAAGAGCAGATTTGGGTCCTATGCAAGGAAAATATCTTAATAATCAGTTGTCCAAAAGTAAAAGTGGATGCTTTGGGAAGTCGTGGGTTGCTTATTTCTGCTAGCATTGAAACAAAAGCTAGAAAAGATATATATATATATATATATATTTTTTTTTTTTACAAAAAAGAAAAACAACCTGTTGTAGAGGAAATCTTTTAAAGGAATGAGGAACTAGATGGCCTCTAAGATCCTTTTCAAGTTGAAAATTTAAGTCTCTATGGTTCTTTACTATACTGATATTTTAACTTCTATTTCTCATTCATAGAGTTGTGAAGAAATTGTTTTACAAAGAGAGGTAATGCGTGGAGTTATATGGATAAATTATGAGTTAAATACAATATAATAGGAAAAACATTTATTTAACACCTCCTGTGTGCATAGTATTCTAAGTTCTAGGGAAAACACAAAATCTATGACAGAATCCGCAAGGAGCTGACAATCTAGTAGGAAATAAAACACTAACACAAATATAATAGAGAATATTACTATGATAATACACCATTTTACATCATAATGAACTACCTACAGAAATGTTACTAAGTTCTGAAAGGGAAGGCCATTACCAGATGAGGCAATCTTGAGTTTTTATGAAGGTGACATCTAAGTAAGGTTGGGTATAGATTCAATATATGAAGAAAAGGAAAGAGGGAATTTCAGGTTTAATAAATTGCTCTTCCCCATTCCCCCCACCTCCATTATGATACATCAGAGTCTTAATCAAGCCATTACTTGGATGCCTCATTGGGGTGAAAAGACACCAGATAGTTCCCAAAGGCTATTAATAGAACCCACACTTTATACTTTGTCACGCTAAGAAGGCTTTGAATGTGGAAACAGGGACAAATTGTGGCCTCTCATGGTAAGGACACACAAGGAGATTCATTATCAGAAAATTGAAAACTGGGCAGGTTTTTTTCAGTCAAACCTCATGAAAGTCATTTATTAAGACCTGGAAGAACTATGAGATGTAGTGGAGGATTCACAAATACAGTCTGACCCTGAGACTGAGAACCCTTGTTTTGGATGGGGCACTCTAAGGCTGTGAGATCCTGGGCAAATCACCTGATCTCACTCTCTGAAAGTCAGCTTCTTCTGTAAAACGGCCTCACAGATCCCTTGTAGCTCTAAATGTACAATCCCATGATCCATGCACACTTATGTTCCTAGAAATGTTGAATTATCATCCCAGAAGAGCTAGCCCGATTTACATCACTTTCTAGTAGGTTTCCTCTCTGAAAAGCAGTAAAATACAACCAAAATGAGCCATGGACCAGCTGGAGTTACTATCTATGAATCCCAATTCCTGGGCTGCCAGGGCATTTTACAATATTTATAAAAGTCATTCTAAACAGCTTTAAGGTGAATGACACTTTCTTCTGATCAATCACACACCCTGCTTTCCTACTTTAATCAGTAATTCGGACATAAAAGTATCTGCTGGCATTTTATCTTAATTCCTTAATTAGCCATTTATAAAGTAGGCTTAGAAAGAAGAGTTCCCAATCTACCTCCACCCCCCTGCCAGGACAATATTAAATATTGACGAGGTTGACACAGTGAGCATTTAGAACTTCTGTAGTTTCTCTCCGCCATAGCTTGCAAACCAATATGAATGTACTGTTTCTTCCCCCTCCCCCTCCCTTCCATCCCCACTGTCCCTCAAGGGACACGGGAAATCTCAAACCCTGCAGACAATCCTGGTGAGAAGGGTGGGCCAGTTCTCCATAGCAAAAGGCTTTTCTCACGTGTAATCACTTAGTTCCATTATTAATAAGCAACTAGCAAAGGGAGCTGACAAATGGTAGCATTGAAGGAGTGCCACAGGGAGAGAATCCAAAGTCCCCCTCCATAAAATTCTTCATAATAAGTTATGAAAATTTAATTTCCTGAAAGAGGAAACACCAGTCATCTACTTAGTTCTCCTGTGTTTATATTGTCATAGATAATTTGAATTCAAGGAAACAATGGAGCATCATTTGCTTTTTCAGAGGCCCCCCGAGGAAACAGCTTTTTTCTTTTCCCTTTGAAAGAGTAGACAGCTGAAAATCACGCCATCTTCATGCCCACATTTCCAGGCCCCAGGGGAGTTCCGGAAGCATTGACAAGGAAGGATTGACAAGGAACCTTAGAGCTGGAGACCTTTTCATGTGGGCGAGTCTATGAGTTAACAATTTTTTCATCTGTAAAGTGAGAATCATAATTTTCATGAAAAAAGTTTTTGTGTCAGACTAATGACTGCATTATAATTATAAAATATATAATTTCCTTAGATAAATTCATTTTATCAACTGCTTAGCAAGTTACCATTTTTAAAGTTGCTTCAGGAACTGTCAGGTTAAAGGACTTGCCTAGAGTTAGAAGGTCTGTAAAACAATCAGATTTGAACCCAGTAGGTCTTCCTAACTCATATTAACTATATTTAACTGTTTCTCAATTACCACTATAGGTTCCAAATTATCTAGCATGATTCCAGTCTTTAGAAAAAAGTATTCTCATATGAAATTTTCCTCCTTCACTGGAACATGGGATCTGGAGTTTGGGTTTAGACTATATAGTGGCCCAAAAAGTCTTGGGGTATTTTAATAGCTTAAAACTCACCAAGATTTTTAGACTCCCCTTTATAATGGTCTATAATCAGATTTGAAGCTTGAACTGATCTGAAAAGGAATTCGGTTTAGTTTTTAATAAATCTTTACACCCTTGATACCACCTGTCTTTCCATCCTCATTATGGAATATTTCCCTTTGTGTATTCTGAAATCCAGTCAAACTCCATCTCCAGACAAGAAGGAAATAGCCCTTGAACCGAAGGAACTTGTATTCTGCTGGGGAAAAAACGTACGAAGAAATGCAAATGCAAAGCATTTGAAAAATAATAAAAATTCACTTAATGTTATAAGTCCCAAGTCTCTCTTTCTTCTCAGATCTTCCCTGATTCCACAATTGTTTCTCCTGCCCCAAGAAATGGATAACATTGCATGTCTCGTTATTTTTTTTTACCATGAACATTCCCCAAAGTGTTCTGAAGTTTCTGTGAAGAGTTTCCTTCTTCCTAACTCTTACAACATTTAGCTTTCTCTCTTAGCCTCTGTCACCAACTAAGTAAACAAGTCCCCTCTGCTGTAACTTCATATTTAAGGAAAGCTAAGCTCTCTGTTATTCAGTTCCATTCAAGATGGAGGGTATGGGAAGGGGGGCTTTAGGCCACCAGAGGAAAATGAAAGCCATTCGCAAACCTAAGGGAATTATGCATCACAGAAGTACGGTAAGCTGTGCCCGTCCCCACTGAGATGGGCTCCAGAAGCAGAACCATAGAACTGCACCTCTATGGCAGAAAGAGCTCTTGGTTTGGAGGCAGAGGGCACTGAATTCAGGCTCAGTTATTGTCGTCCTTCATCTCTGGGTCTCAATTTCCTCCTCGGCAAAATGATTGGGTTGCACCAGATAATCTCCCGTTCCCTTGAGTCTGAAATCCTGTTAGTTCTAGAATGGATATGAATCAGTTGACTTTTCTGAAATCCCAGTTTGTGAAGGCGAGTCATTCTGCCTCCAAATCCAGCATTCAGGCCTCTTCGCTTTGGCAAAATTTTAAAGAACAGAACCACCTTTCTCACTTCTAAAATTCGGGATACAGACTCTTGGGTTTCCCTGGTAGTTTTATGTTAGGCAGAGACTTTTGTTCTGACTTAAATTTGAACGCTCTGGTGGAAGTCAGAGCAGGTGCATTATTTATTTATAGATGATCCTCTGGGGAGGTTACGGGACTTGCCCAGCATCGCACAGGTAACAAAGGCGACGGAGCCAAGGTTAGAAGCTACCTCCAGATCCGTCTTTTAGCAACTCTACAAAACCACCTGCGCGCACTTAAATTTCGCTTAGATACGAATTATTTAATGTCAATTTTAAAAAAAAATTGTTGACGTCATTCTCAGTCCTGTAAATTCTAGACAGGAAACAATCAGCAATAAAACAATCAACGAATAAATAAATAGGTCTGTTTTTGGGAAACTAAACCCTAACAACAGGGCCCGGCTTTTATTTTGGTAGTTTTTCATGTGAGCCACATCTGATCCATTCCACCGAGGGGCCCGCCCGGTTGGTTTTGGGAACAGCCGACATCTTGCTCCCTTTAGAAAGGGTTCCAGCGCTTCGTACCGCCGACCAATAGGCACGAGCCGTGAGACTAGATCAGTTCTTGTGACCCTTGCGCAAGGGGGGAAGAAATAACGATGAAGCGCCCCCCACCTGGCCTGGCACGGCGCTGACGGAGGCCTGGGCTGCCGGCGGTAACGGAGGCCTCGGGCCGCGGGCGGTAACGGAGGCCTCGGGCCGCCGGCGGTAACGGAGGCCTCGGGCCGCCGGCGGTAACGGAGGCCTCGGGCCGCCGGCGGTGCCCGATCGGCCGCCGTAGTTTGGTTGCCTTGTCCCGGGGCGGGTTCGTTCCTCAGGGGCCGGCCTGGCTGGGAGCTTTTTGCTTTCGCTGCTCTTGCTCGTTTTAACTAGAAGCAGCCGTGAAGGCCTCGTTCCTGCTGGCGGCCTGAGAAAACCTACGGCAGCCGGTCTGTGGCGGTTGTCGGCAGGAAGACTCGGCCTCCATTGCTTGGAGTGAGCGGGAAGGTGGAGGGCGCGGGGCAGGAAGTGACCCCCAAGTCCCAGGCTCCGGGGCGAAGCCGCCCGGCCCGAGCTTCCTGGCCGGGAATTTCTCAGCTCTTGCTTAGGCCCCCACGGCGGGACGGGGGGGGGATGGGAGGGGGGGGACGACAGCCCGCGCGGCGTTTCCATTGTCCCGCCGCAGCGCGGGGAAACTCTTGGGGGCCGGGGGCCGGCCGTCCCCACGCTGCGGGATAACTTGGCGCCGAGAGCTCTGGCTTCGGGGTCCGGAAACCCGCGGTCGAATCTTGCTGCGAGAAGTCGTTTTGTGGCTCTGAGCAAGTCCCGCTTTTCCCACCCGGAAAGTGAAGGAAGGGAAATGAGGGGCTCGTTCTGGGCCTGCACCCTCGGTGCCGCGAGGCGCTGGAGGCAGAAGGACCCGCTAGCGCGGCCCGGGATGGAGGAGGCCCGGGACCGGGCCTTCAGCAGCACTTTAAAAATGGCCACCCTTGGACTGGGCAAATGCGTTAGTGGCCTGAGCGCCTTCCACGTCTTACCACTAGACGGCGCTGCTCCCCGCCGGCCCTACCGGAGCCGCAAGAGACTCGGTCCCGGGGACCGGGGCTCCATCCAGCCGCGGGGAACGTCGGTCCGGCGCCCCCTCCTGCGGGGGAGCTGCGCTCGGGAGCTCCCCCAGCACGCGCTCCAGCTCCTCCTCCCTGAATGTGATAGGCTCCGGCCCGGTCTCTGCGCCATGATTGGCCGCCGCGCTCCCCGCGGGCACCCGCTCCTTCACTGTATACGGTGCTTTACTCGTGGGCAAGGAGCGTTTTTTAAAGAGGAGCGTCAGGAAAGCAGCTGTCTCCGAGTTTTCGGCCTGAAATTTCTGTTCCCCCAGAGCTGCGCCGAGTCATCGCGCGCTCGGACATTGTGGGGACGGGCCGCTGTTAGGTGCCAGGGCTCCCCCCCCCCCCCCCGGGCGGTGAGCGGGAAACTGAAGCAGCGAGCGCAAGTCACCAACGCGGACCCCGCAGCCTCCCGGCGGCCGCGGCCCAGCTCGTGGGAAGGGGGGCGGGGCAGGAAGCCGGCCCCCGGCGCCCCGAGCAGCCACCCCCCCGCGCCCCGAGCAGCCACCCCCCCGCGCCCCGAGCAGCCACCCCCGCTATTTCTCCCGCTTCCTCGGGACGCGCGCCGGCTTCCGGCTGCGCTGCTGCCGTCCTAGCGGGATCGATACTGAAGTCGGGGGGTTGAACTTCAGGGAAAACCCCAATGCAAAAAGCGACTCTCCGGCCTAGACCTTTGGTCACCGTCAGTTCTCCTGATACCCCCCCCCCTTTTTTAGCTCTTTATGTCTGGCCCGCCTGTCGCTTAGAACTGCTGTGAGCATCTTGGTACCCTCACTGTCCAACGCCAAAGGTCGTTACACACCCTCATTCTGCAGGATCAACGCCCTCATTCCCCTCCCTAGTCCGCCCGACTGACCCTCTGCGCCACCGCATCCCGGCTCTGGCGTTGCCCCTTCTCTGTTTCTCCGGCCTCGGATACCGCCTTTCCCCTCTGCTTCTCAGACTCCCCGCGTTCTTTCAGATCTCCCGCAGGAGGCACCGCTGACGCGAAGCTTTTTGTGATCCTCAAGGCCGCCAGGGCCTCCCCTCCTAAACGGCCGTGGGTTGCTTTTGTCCTGTACACACACACACACCCCCATGAATAGGCAGCCTCCTCTCTCACAGAATGTAAGTTTCTTGAGGGTAAAAACCATTTTTGCCTTTGCATCCACAGAAGTAGGGACCCCCAGCGCCAATAAGTCAGTTGTGCTGTATAGTCGCCGCGCTGTTCCCAGGGTGTAGGTCAGAACTGCTTTAGGAGGTGCTGTGATCCCTTTTCCATCACCAGAACTTTCAAGGGAATGCTGGGATGCCTCTCATCAGAGATATTGGAAAGGAGATTTGTGATCTTCCAATCCCAGACAAATGTAAATGTCCCGGCCTATCAAACACAAGAACCGTTTCTGAGCTTTTTTTCTTCCTGACTTAGCTTGTATGACATGATTCATACGACACTTTCGTTTGATCATTAAAGAACTTCTTGAATCTCAGGGAACTGATTTTGCTTTCTTCTCCTGGCAGTCCCATAGCCCTGCATTTCTACAGCTTTTATCGTTATCACATGGCAATTTGTATTATGGGTATGTGATCTCTGGCTCCTCATCCTTCGTCATGACCTTCCAGATTCATAGAAAGTAAACGCAAGAGAACCTGTATTTTATCTGAGAGCTTTAGGATCAATACTATGTATGTAGACACTTGGCCAGTGGTGTTCTCCACTGAGTATCACTGTTTCCATCATCATTCGATTGAGGCGTCGGGGACTTTATCCTAGAGATGCCATCTGAATAAAATCAATAGAAAGAATCTCGAGAAGCAATAGACTCTCGGCTGGAAAATCATCTAGATTAATTCTCTTATTTTACACATTAGTAAACCTGAGGAAAGTAACTTGCCCAAGATTATACAGTTAATGGTCAAGCCAAACGTTTTCCCAACTGCACCCGAGGGCCTTCTTTAATATGAATTTGCCAGTTTCCATAGTCCGCCACTGTATATTCATACAAACTCTAATGAATCTTACAAGTGTCACAGAGTAGGCAAATGACTAAATACTCAATCTACCTTTTTAGTTCTCTACAAGTCCACTAACCCTTAACTAAACTAATGAAAGAAATTAAGCTCATAAAATCATACTGAGTTAGAATTGGAAGAGCCCTTAAAGATCATCTGGTCTAATCCCCTCATTTTATAGATGAGGACCTGAGACTGAGAGCGTTTAGTTACCCAAGACCACATGAGAGTGAACGGGTGCAGGTGCACCCTTCTTCACTCCTCTGTGCTAACTTGTTTTGGAAGCCAGGGGGTTCGAGAACCTGACGTAAGCTAGACTTCCTAAAAAGAGAGATTGTTCAGAAGTGGAAGAGGCTGCCTCAGGAGGTTTCCCATCACTAGAGCCTGAATGACCCCATGTTGAAATTTTGTAAGGAAAGAATTCCAGTCAGCTGGATGTAATACAGTAACAGGGAAAAGGAAGCCCGATACATATCAGGCACTGTGCTAAGAGCTTCACAAAAATTCTCATTTGATCCTCACAACAATCTTGGGAAGCAGATTCTATTACCCCCATTTTATAGCCATAAAACTGTGGCAAACAGGATTAAGTGACTTGCCCAGGGTCACACAGCCAATAAGCTTTATTTGGACTCAGGTTTCCTGCCTTTGGGCCCGTGTGCTATCCAATACATCACTTAGTTGTCACAGGAGGTAGAAACTAATTCTGGAGTCAGAAGAGCTGCATTTCATCTTGCCTCTTAGGTTTACTACTTGTGTGACCAGAGCAAGTCACTTTATGGGATTCAATTTTCCCAGCTGTACTCTGAGAGGATTAAATTTGATAACCTCTGACCTCTCCCCCAATTTTAGTTCTACATCCCTATGATGTCTAATAAAAATCCCTTCCAACACTGAGATTCTATGACTGTACTTCTCCCCCCTTAAAGTCCCAAGACCAATTTCAAAACCAAGTGTTCAACACCATATATGTGTGAGACAAGGGAAGATATAAAAAGAAAGATGAATAAAATGTGGTTTCTGATCTCAAGGGGCTTACAACCGAGAAGAAAGGACCAAGATATATACAAATATTTATGTTGCATAAATAATATAATCACATAGAGAGGCCCTTAAATTATTATGAGAAAACCAAGAAGGGAAAGATATTTGCGCCAATGGTATCCTAGGAGAATTCATGGAGTAAATCATTCAGAAGGTTAAATTAGAGTTGGACCTTAATCCATAGATAGCATTTCAACAGAAAAAAAAAAAAGATGGAAGAGAAGGTTTTCCAGATTTATACAAAGTATGTCAAGATGAGAATGAGAAATATGAATTTGGGAATGGTGAATTCTACTTGGACACATGTGAAATGGAGTGGGGGGCTGAAAAGGCTGAAGCCAGAAAACCCTCGATCACAAGGCAAAGGGGTCTGAATTTAGGCAATGGGAAATCGTCAGAAGCTTTTGAATAAGGTTTTAATCATTTCAGGCAGAACATACAATAGCAAACTAGAAGGCAGAGTTTAAGTTTGAATTCTAAGGGTCGATAGGGGGAAAGTTATTATTACTATCACTATTATTCCTAAAGATCTCTCTTTCTCCCTCCCCCCTCTCCACATATATATGAATATATCTTTCCCACCATTTTGGGGACTATTTCTACTTCTCTTCAAACCCATCACTCATATAGCCATTTCTAGGTTAGCAATGATACAACAACCCAGATGCCCATTTTCCAGATGTACACAGTGATCAGAACATTATCCTAAGCCAAACCCAGAACCTAACCACGAGGCAGGCCATCCATAATCTTTAAGCAGTCTGGAAAGGGATTTATCAGGTTACTTAGCCAGGCCTGCTGCTTTTTGGCAGCATCAGCTTCCTTCCACCTTGCAGAAAACCCAATCCTAAAAAATATGAACCCCAGAACAGGGCCTGGGAACTGAAGAAAGCTGCCATCTGGATTTGCTTACTTCCCAAATGTTGTGTGCTGATTGTGAAAGCATTTGGTTTGTTTAGTTGGTGACATTTCTACTTTCCTGTTTTCCCAGCTTCCATGTATAATGGAAGGAAAGATGTAACCTGAAAGTGGTTCCATTCAATAAGAAATAGAACTTCACATATTGCTGTTTTTACAGCAACATTTTCTGGCAGAATTTAAACACTGTGCATGTGCCTGAGTATTGATTCTGTGTTTAGCCGAAGGCAATAGAGTATATAGAAATTCTTGTGAATTCTTGGAAAGGGTTCTTTACAAAGTAGCTTTAATCAACAAGATTATGAAACTGTAACTGTTGAAAAATGGAAAAACCTATTGTTGTTGTTGTTTTTTGGGGGGAGTAATCTTTCTCTTATCTCTCATCCATATTCATATCCTTCTTTAATGCCCCGTGGCTCTTATGGGGGCTTCCATATCAAAAATGTTCTCTGCTCCTAGCAAGGTTTAGAAACAATATGTGGAACAATTTTCTATGCCCTCTTTTATATCATCATCTTTTGTAGCACCTAAATATAGGACTTTACACATAGTGAGTGATGGATAAATGTGCTTTGATTTTAGAATTATTCCTATATTTGAAAAACAACAAGCCTTTATTAAGCATTTATATTCTAAGCACTGGGAATGCAAATAGAAGCAAAAAGAGAAGCAGTGTCTGACTTCAAGGAGCTCATACTCTGATGGAGGGTAGAAGGGGAGACAAAACAGGAAAGCAAAAAAGATGAGAGAGAAGATACTTTGGAGAGTTTTGGAGACAAAGAAGTCTAGAAAGTCAGAAGCAGAGACCAGAAAGCAATGGAGTGAAGATGGTTGGCTTTGGTCCTGCATTAACCTGGAGGTTCCTGGAGGAATTGGGGCTGCAGAGGTAGAAGGATCTTTCACCATGAAAAGTCTGCTGGTACATGGCAGCCAAAATATCTTTGGGGATCTCAATGGCTATAAGTATATTATATTCTCTGACCCTCAAAGCTAGCCCTGGTCCAAATTTCTCCATTTCTGGGCAGGAACCATCCATTATTCTGGTGACTCCAGGCCACAACTGTGGGAATACTTTCCTCAGTCTCCCTTAATGGATCTCCATCCAAACCTTCACAATCTGTCATCTTCTACCTCTTCAGTCTTCTTTACTCTCCCCTACACATCTGGATTCTGTAACAATGGCCTCCTTTTTGTTCCTCATATAGGGTACTCCCACTTCCCAACTCTATTTTGATTTTCTTTGGATGTCCTCCAGCCTGAAATTCTCTTTTTTCCCATCTCTGTCATAGTCACTGCTGCAGGTATTCTCAAGGCTCTATCCTGGGCCCTGTGCTTTTCTCCCAGAAAGTATTTTGGTTGGTGGATTCATTCATTAATGCGTCAGCCAGTCAGGAGGCATTTATTAAATGTCTATTATGTGGTAGGCATTTTGCTAAATGCTGGAGATATCCCCCAAAAGTAAAAGACAGTTCCTTCCCATGGGGAACTCACAGATCCCATAGATTCAATGATCTCTTTGAATCTGAGTCTCAGAAGGGTTTACCTCCCTCCTAAGCTCCAGTCTCAAATCTCCAACTGCCTCTTGGTATCTTAGACCAGATGTGCCACAGACATTTTAAACTCCTTTTTGTCTTCTGCCACAGCCATTACAGTAGCCTTCTTTGGGCATCAGTCTTTCCACATTCCAAACCATCCTTCTCTTAGCTGACAAACTGCTCTCCCTAAAGAGTCTAGCTCACTGTCATCCCCCTCCAACTTAGTAAGCTTTAATGGCTGCCTGTTACCTCCGGGACAAATACAAAATCCTGTGTTCATCTTTTAAAGTCCTTTATAAGCTGGTCTCTTCCTCCCTCTTCAGGCTTCTTTACGCTTGATTCCCCTAAAGGTGCCCTATGATCAGGTGACACTGCCCTCCTTTCCATTCCTCACACAGAGCTCTCCATTTCCAAACTCTCTGAACTTTCACTGGCTCTTCTCCATCCCTGAAATCCCCTCCTTCTCACCTATTTTCTGCTTTTCTGGTGCCACCATCCTCCCTGAGAAGGCTTCTTTGGGGCCTCATCCCCCACTGCTCTGCCTTCCCTCTGTCAGGATTTCCAGTTTTTCCCATATGTATCTTGTGGTGCTCTGAGATTTAGAGCCAGAAGCAAATTTGGAGGCCATTAGTCCTAACGGTCTCACTCTATACTGGAGGGATCAGCCCCAGAGAGCTTGCCCAGGATCACACCGATGGGAAGTTTCTCAGGCAGGGTTCCTGACTCCAAGCACAGCACTGCCCACTGGACCACCCTGCCTTTCAGGCAGCCCCTCACCACATCCCACCCAGACTCTTCCAACAGTCTTCTGGCTGCTCTCCTGTTTCTTCCATCTTCCTCCTCACAGGAGCTACGTAAATACAGACTAAAACACAAACCTGACCACATCACCCCCTACTCTGCCATGGTCAATGAGGGCTCTCTACATCATTATGGATACAGGAGTTATGGGTCAGTCCGACTCCAGCAAGCTGTTGGTGGAGGTGTAATTTTGAGGAAAACAGGAACTCATTAATAATTGAATAATTAACCAAAGTTTATTTAGCTCTAAAAAGCAAGGATATGGAGCTAGATTTTCTTTAGATATGTCTCCCTTAGTCTTCCTTCCTTTCTTCCTTTTCTTTTCTTTTTTCTTTCCTTCCTTTCTTTCTTACTTTCTACTTTACTTCCTCCCTACCTCCATTCCTCCTTTTCTTCCCTCTTTCTTCCTTCCATCTTTTCTTCCTCCTTTCCTTCCTTCCATCTTTTCTTCCTCCTTTCCTTCCTTCCTTCCTAATTTCCTCCCTCCTTTCATTTCTTCCTTCCTTATTTCTTTCTTTCCTTCCTTTTTTCCTTCCTCTCTTCCTCCTTCCCTCTCTTCCTTCCTCACAATGAGTCTTTAGAATCACTTTATTTCTCTTGGCTCTGACTCCTCTCTGTAAATTGAAAGGATTGGACTAAGGTCCCTTCCCATAGTAAGATTCTATAAATGAGGCCATAATTCTCTTCTATGGCAGAAAAATGATAAAGATCTTCTGGAAATGGATACTCTGGCCAGCCCTTAGGATTTTCTTCTCCTTCCTTCCTGGATTAAGGAGAAATATTTTCTTTTCTCCAATCAGATATTATCCCTCATACACTATGTCTTGTGCCTATCCACTTTGAACTAAAGCTGATCAACATAATTCAAAATTAGTTACTACTTCCATTCCACAAAACATCCATTGAATTCCTACTGTTAAAACATCTGGGCCAAGAGTAAGCAAGGGACAGTCTGTGACCTCATGAATTCTTAAGTCTAGTAGAATTTATCCCTAAATAATGAGTAATTAGGGGAGCTAGTAGATACTCTCAAAAAGCTCAAGATTGACCCTGCTGTCAGAGTCCATCCTTGAAATGTCCATTTTCCCTAGTAACACACCATTTGATTAGCTCATTTAAGCATAGAGAACAATAACATGACCCTCAAGGTCCATGATTCTCTCCTTTTCAGATTTATGGAATTTGTTTTAGGCAAAAAGTTCTGAGTTGTCACAATGATTCTGAGCTCCCAGTTAGGAGGCAGAAGTTAGGCTCTCTGCCAGACTTGATGTCTGTGTCTTTTGCTAGTTAAACCCTGGCCTCTTTGTGCTTCAGGCAAAAATCAGTTTACTAAAAATATTTCAGTAGCGAAACAGCAGATTATATTATTATATTGTGGACAGTGAGACACTGAGGGAAAAGTATAGGGGGAAAAGCCCAGCTTTTAGAAATCCCTCAGCCCAGATGTGCTCCAAGATACCCAGAGAACCAGTAACCTTCTTTGACCTTGACAGCTCCCTTTCTTGCCACAGCTTAGTTCTACCTTTACTCCTTTGGGATGTGATGGAATACCATACTTATTCCAATGTCTTCAATGAATCTCTTGTCCATAATTCATAGATAACCCTTGGGACAAAGCTAAGTTTCCTCAGTTTGGGAATAAAATTCTTATTCAAGTCAGAAGTACTTTGTATATTTATTTTAAGACCATATTTGAATTTGACTGACTTAGCATTTTATCACTTAATTTAAATGGAGTGAGGCTGAGTAAACTAATCACCTCAATCTTAGACTCATAAAATGTTTACTGACCATAGAATATGAGACACTAAGACTCAGGAAAAAATCTCAGTGGTAGGTAAGCCTGGTGATAGAAAGATTCAAAACTGATATAAGAATTAGGAGCAAATGACCAATGATGACTTAGGTAAAAGTGTGACAAAGAGCAGGTAGGACAGAAAAGGAGCTGATTGTATAATGAGCACAAAGATTAACAAAGGTACAGCTTGAAGAGGAAGGGAGGAGATGAGTGATGGAACATCCTTAGTTAAAGGATCACAAATTCTTTGCTCTCTAAGTATAAATCCTAGTTCCAATATGGACTCCAAGCTCCTGCATCTTCTCTAGCCACATGGGCTACATCAGACAATGAGAATATTTGTGTAAGCCACACTGTCTCTGTAAGTCCCTTTTATAAGAAGCAGTTGATGAAAAGGGCAAAGTGTTTTTGTATAAAGGAAGAGATTTATAGTGACTGTCAAGTGATGAATGATAGTGCTGCTATTATGGTTGAACATTTTTATCTCTAATAGAAGCAGAAAAAGAATTTTATTTTGCTATAAACTGCTAAAATCTGTGTATGAAGAAACAGCTTTCAGGTACATTTTGGACATTTTAGGAGGAAAAAAATGATCTGTGGTGAAGATTTAAGGACTTGGATCTCTTTGTTAACGTTATGGAGTGATGATGTCCTGGTTAGATGGAAAGCATTTCATATTATAAAGAGACAAAGAAAGAATTTTTATTATTATTTTTAAGATAGAGACATGTAAGTGTTAAGAAACAGAGTTTCAAGAATACCAAAGGCTCCTAAAACCTTGTTGGAGATTTCCCAGCTGAGACATGATGGATCTCTCTCTAATGTGTATATGTGCATTGTATGGCTAAATTGCATAAAGTGAAGAAAATAGGACACCCCCAGTGACTTTGCCAACTAAGACTTTTTTTCTGCATGGCTTTAGCTAAATCACTTTACTTTCTATAGCTCAGTTTTCTCATCTATCTTTTGTTGTTGTTCAGTTGTTTGAATCATGTCAGACTCTTTGTGACGCCTTTGGGGTTTTCCTGGCAAAGATACCAGGTCCTTGTCCAGGTCATTTGACAGATGAAGAACTGAGGCAAACAGCACTAAGTGACTTGATCAGGATCCCCCAGTTAACAAGTGTCTGAGGACAGACTTGACCTCAGGAAGGGGAGTTTTCCTGACTCCAGGCCCAGCTCGCTATCCACTGCACTACCTAGCTAAAGAATGGAGATACTGCCCTTGAAGGCCCTAAATTACCAAAGAGTCTTCAAAAAAGTACTTTGTAAACCTCAAGATAAGAAAGGATATTAGCTGGCAGAAGTATCAACAAGCTCAGTGCCTTTTAAGGCAGGGTACCTCTTTGATATTTTCGTCCTATTTTTACTGAATCCAAGCAGTTATTTCCAAATGCCAGAATTTGCCAAGGTTTCTTTTGAAAAGATCATTTTGGTGAGTCATTGCTCTCTGATTTCATTTTTCAGAGCTGATTCTCAAACTTGCTTCTCAGTTCCCAGTGGCCATTATCTCTGTTTGTTAACAGCTGAATAGTTGATGAGTGGAGGCACATTTGCAGGGGGGTGAGGGTGGGGGAACTTTTCTTTACAGAGATAACTACTGTGAGGAACAAAGCACTTTGTCTTTCCTTTTTCTAAAGAGAGTGTGATAATGATGCAGCAGCTTTAAAAAGAAAAGAAATTGCTTGGAGATTTTTCTTGTCCCAGATTTATTTGCTATTCTCAATTAAAAAATTCAAAGACTTTTGTACTCACTTGATTCTCTTTTCTTCTTATAATATTAGCTTTAAATATCACAAGAGGATTATTTTGTAGACACAATTTTCTTAGTAAAGGTCAATGTGCTCCGATACTTCCTGATATACTCCAAGATACATAGAGAACATCATGCAATTTGTTAGCTTGGAGTCACCATCTTGGTTCATGGCATTTCATTAGTGCTTGAGAGTTAGAGAACCATTTCTTGAGCACAGGTTTGAAATAAGATGTCTTCTAAATGTCCTAAGAGGTAGGATTTCTGTTTCCTGTGATACTGGCTGATCTCTGGGATCTCCTTCAGTTCAGAGTCTGTGATCCTAAAAAGTTCTTTACGAATGTTCAAAACTGAACTCTTTTATGGAGTTCTCTAATGAAATTCCTGCCCAGGATCATTGTTTTCATTTGTGGTGATGCTGAAAGCAAATACCTGGGGAAAGATCCTCGGAGCAGATCTGGATGGGGACGTGGAATATAAAATGTTAGAGCTAGAAAAGGATTCAATAGGACAACAAAAATCATAGTAAAGGTAGACTATAAACCTTAGATTGTTGAAGCGAGTTTCATCCAACTTCTCAGCTTTAGAGAGAAAGAAATTAAGATCCAGGGAGAGGAAATAACTTTCCTGACTTAGAGTTTAAGTGTTCTTCACTATTCTCTCCTGACCTCAAGTAGTCAGCAATATGTCTCCATTTAGCGGAAATGTATCGTTAAATTTAGCTCAACCAGCTGAAAGAGAAATATTTATCTGAATGTCATTATGGATATGAATTCATAGTGATTTTTAAAAAATAATGTTTTAAAGGTACTTTCATCAAACCAAAACCCCAAATAGCATAAGAAAAAAAAAACTGTCTGCCCTTTTTGGTTACCATTTATTGCAATAATTGTCTGTGGAAATCTGTTCCATAGGAAGCTATTTACTTTGAACAAGTTTCAGGGCCATTAAGAAACTACATCACTGGGTTCTGGCCATAGATCTTGGCTTGTTGCATGTGTAATTACTAACAGATGAGAAAGAATCTTTCTCGTCCTTTAGAGGACATTGGGTAGCAAGAATACACTGAAGTCATTCATCATTCCCAACTGATAACCAATCAGATGCTTGAGGTTATTGACAGAAAGGTTACTGGTTTATTTTTTTTGTAATAGCTGAGTGACCCTGGGCAAGTCAATTATACTGGTTTATCTAAGTTTCCTCGCTATAAAATGGGAGTAGCACCTCTCTTCCAGGGTTGTTGTGAGGATCAATGATAACACTCAGCACAGATGGGCACATAGTAAGCACTATATGGATGTAAGACATTAGTATCAATTATTTTATAATTTAGAAGGAAGCCATGAAGTGGGATGGGTTACCCACTAAATTTATCCACTAAAACCTTCAGATTCTTTTTTTTTTTTTTTTGGCTGAGACATTTGGGGTTAAGTGACTTGCCAGAGTCACACAGACAGGAAGTATTAAGTATCTGAAGTCACATTTGAACTCAGGTCCTCCTGATTTCAGGACTGATGCTCCATCCACTATAGCACCACCCAGCTGCTCCTTCAGACTATTTTTCACTCGGATTATTATCTATCCATGTGCTCACACACACACACACAGATCATGTCCAATATCAGGATAGATGTTTAAATGCCGGTCACTGTGCTAAGCTCTGGGAACCCAAAGAGATAGAAGATGAAATGAGAGAAACGACAACAACAAAAGCAAGCATGCACATATGATTATATGCAGGATTAAGAGGAAAGCAGCTAGAGGTGGAAGGTACTAAATCTAAGAGGAATTGGGAAAGGCTTCAGGTAAAAGATGGGATTTTAAATGGGATTTAAAGAAACCCAGGAAGGCCAGGAAGCAGGAAAGAGGGAAGAAGCATCCCTGGAAGTAGAAAAAATACCTGGAGTCAGAAGAAGCCTCCTTGTTTCTGGAGCAGTAAAGAAACCAGCGTCACTATGGCAATGAGGTGCAAGAAGCCTGGAAAGGTGGGAGATGGCTGGGTTAGGAAGGGCTTTGCACTCTGGGGGATTTCAGATTTGATGGCAGACATTATGAGAAAATCACTTTGGCGGATTGAAGTGGGGAGAGACTTGAGGCGGGTAAAGCCATCAGCAATCATGGCAATAGTCTAGGACTGAGCTCAGGTGGGCTTGCACCTGCTTGGAGGCAGTGGCAGGGGAGAGAGAGGTTGTGAAGGGGACTTTGACACTCCTTGGCAAGCTTGGATATGAGGGGCAGGAGAGAGGTAGCAGTTGGGGACAACCCAGCTAAGAAGTCTCATGGATGGGATCTCTGCCCAGATCTCCCCAACTCCACTTGTGGCCCTCTGCTTCCAAGAGCCTTTTGGATTCTGTTCAACACAGAACTCCAGTCCCAGAGTCCCGAGAATCTGACTAGTACACATCTGACTAGAAATGTCAATGTGGCAGGATTCTGCAGGAGACCAAGTTCTCCATTCATGCTTCAGTCCAGCCCTCCCCATCTAGAATTTCTCCTCCATCGTTGCCTGCTCATAACCCAGTCCCCATCCCAGGATTCTCTCCTATGGCATCCCTTTATCCTCAGGCTGTTCTTTTTTTAGTCCCCAACCCTTCCCACTAAAATAACTAAATTGAATACTCACTCCTAGAACTATATTACACACTCCTTTCTCCCTCTCATTCAAAATAAAAAGAACCTAAACCTGCTGTCACAAGAGCTGGATTCAATTCCCATTTCCACCATTTACTAACTGTATGGCCTCAAGTAAATCATTTGCCTCTCTGGCCCTCAGTTTCTTCTTCTGCAAAATGGTGGTCATAAAATTCATGTCACGTAGCTCTTGGGATTGCTGTGAGAATTAAATGAAACAGTGCATGGAAAATGCCTGGTGCTTTCAGGGCTAACTTCAGGGTAGCTGCCACTATCCTTGGTCTGATCCTGCTAAAGGACACAGATGATGCACCCCAGAGAAGGGGGATTTTTAATGTCCGACAGCTCTGAGTGCTCAGGATGGTGGGCTTAGATGGAAGCTGAGTTGTCTCCTGAGTCGGAAGCTCCATGGTTCTGTAATATTTCCTCATCTCTTTTGACCCAGGCAAGCATCCAAGAACTGAGAGAAAGGAAGAAAAAGAAAGCCTTCTTTATTATGCTGAAAGAGAATGGCGGGCACCCTGGGCCTGAAGAGAGATAATGGCCCGACCCAGCAGAGAGCCTCAGAAAGGGACTGGCAGGCTTTGAAAAGCAGGTGTGCTTGGCGAAAACCAGAGAGTTTCCCAGCATGCCTCTGGCACCAGCAGAGACACAGATGCATCACACAGGCAGATTAGGGCTGACTAGAAACCAGTGATGGAGCCAAACGTTCCAAGGCCGTAAAAACCTCAAGTCCCTGAATAGTCCAGCGCACACAGAATAAACCTGCCTGGTGCCCGTGGGGTGTACCTGTCGAGCACCAGATCCCATCTCTTAAATCACAGAATCTTTGAGTGCAAAGGGGCCTTGAAGGTCGTTTCCCGGAACCTCCCTCACCAGCTTGTCTTTTCAAGGGCTTTCCTGTCTCAGGGGGCCCCTAATTATGGCCGCCAGATCCAAATCTCCCCTGAGCTGGGTTGTTCTTTGTTCTTGAAGAGGACTAAAATGGCCCCACTGCGTTGGAGCTAAGGCATGGGGACAGCTGCTACATTACTGGTCCCGTCCCTCTGAAGAACATGATGAAATGCCCCCCAGGGAAGGCAGACTTGTAATGGCAGGTAGCTGCCAAGTACTCAGGTACACAGGTGTCTCTCTGAGCTCCTCAGACCAATCTGAGCTGGAAAGGCCCTAGCACGGGCCAGGCACAAAGAATCCACGTGAACCTTGGCATTGGAGCCGTCCCCAAATGTCTGCTTCCTTTGAGCTACTCTGTTCTGATCAGAGAACCTCCTTTGACTGACTGTGATCTGCATTGTTCAAAGCAACATCCATATCAATGAAGTCATGGATCCATCTGAATATTCTATATGTTATTTCTATTCCATGACATTGTCAGAACCAGAAAAATGGGGAAATTACTCAGAGCACCCTTTCACCTTTCAGTTATCGATACTGCCGAACAAATAGGCTTTTTAAAACCAGTGATTTCACTGATCCCAAGGTAGCTTCCACAGCAAAAAATCCATCTCTTTAGCACCAGCATCTTCCCATTGGTTTCATTTAGGATCATATTATAGAAACCACCATGGTGGAAGGACTAAAAGTTAGGAATAATTTACATTCCTCTCAGTAGAATATAAGTTCCCTGTAGCTAAGAACTCCTGTGTTTGGGCATATCTTAGGTGATGGAGTTACAAAGACAACATTCAAACACTCTCTAACTTAAGGGAGCTTATGTTGTATAGAAAGAACATGAACAGATATGAGTATATAAAAACACATATAAAATATATGGGACATAAATACAAGGTAATTTGAGAGGAGAAAAATAGCAATAAATGGGGTAGAGGGAAGGAAAGACTCTCTGTAAGAGTTGGTGCTTGCTTGTTGTGCTAGGAAGGAGACTCTCTTTCTCTTCCCCTTCTCCCCTCTTTATCTGCCTCTGTCTCTGTCTCTCTCTCAACCTCTCACTTTCGCTCACTTTCATCTTCCTAAAAATGAATGTTTGTTTTTCTCCTCGCTCAAAACTCATCTTTCCTTGAGGTAATAGAACACAGAAGCCTGAAATTGGAGGATTACAATTAAAGGCACAGTAATGACCTGTTGGTACCCATTTGGGACAAGTCTTTTAAGTCACAATCTCCAAAAGTATAAAATAGGGACTGTAATATACCTGTTCTGTCTGTTGTGTGGAGCTCCTTTTTTTGGAGGTATTCAGGGGTAAATGACTTGGCCAGAGTCTCTGAAGTCCTCTTGCTTCTATCCTCTGTATGGCCAAGCTGTGTCCCCCTCTCCTTGCACAGGGGTATTTGAGGAATGATTAATAACTAATGATACCAAATGAGAATCAGAAGACCAGACTCTGAATTTGTTTCACCTTAGATAAGTCACTATATTTCTCTTATAAAAAATAAAGGTGTTGGACTCATTGAGCTTCAAGGTTCCTGTCAGCCCTAAATCCCTATTTTTTATTCTAAGTTGCACTCTGGCCCAATTCTCTTGCTGCTGTGCCTTTTCTGGGGGCCTTTTTTTCTAACCCTAACGCTAAATTCATGCCCCATCTTTATTCCATAATCCCACTTTTCTACAATAATTAACTGAACTAATAACAAGGAACTAGTAACAAGGAAATGGAGTTCGGGGCTAGCATCAGGTCATTTAGAAATGAGGGAATTAAAGTCGTTGCTGGAGAAAGATGAATTCCCTGACAGTTGTGGGGGAGGCTAGAACTCCAAGGGCAATTTAAGAGATTTCCTGCATTATTAAAAGGAAGCTATTACAAGTCAGGTCAATTATGCAAGGCAAGGTAAATGTGGCTTTGAGACCTTAGAAGAGAATGATTTCTTTGCCCTCTGTGTGAAGACCTTCCATAAAGCATCATTAAACCTACATGGGCCTAATGAGCTAACTCCAGCCATCAAGTTCTTAAACAAACAGACTTGTGGGCACTCATTCTGATGAGCTCTCTGGCTCACACATCTCTCAAGTCGAAAGCCTTAGAAGGGCAGGCTTCTGACATTCTGTTATATCGTCCAGTCTCCCTGAAAAGGTTCCTGGTGTCCAGAGATAGGTGATCTTCTACAATGGACAGAGCCAGTCACATCTGCCTTCAGATTTCATTGCTAGTGACATTAAGTGAGTCATTTAACTTCTCTGACTTTGTTTCCTCATTTATCAAATGAGGATAGCTGTGTATCTAACTCCCAAAGCTGTGTGAAACTCAAACGAGATCATGTTTATACCATACATTGTAAATTTGAATGTGTTACTTAATTTTTATGTAATTTTTTGGTGAAGGACTGGATGGACTGAGGTAATCCACATATTTCTCTGAATAGGTGCACATGCAGTAATGTCTAATCAGTGGGAGTATGGAATCTCATAACATCATCAGAACTATCACCTTTATTCATCTGCTCACTAAATACTGATTGTGTGTCCATTCTGGGCAGATTCTCAACGGTAGGGATGCTGTTGGAGGCTGGGTCACATAGTGGGAGAGCTCCTTTAATAAGAGATGGGACACTTGAGTTCGAGTCTATACCTCTTTAGTTGAACGACCATAAGAAAGTCACCTGAACCATTTGATGTTATCTCATGGAATTGTTCATAGGAAAGTCAGAATGGCCCCATGTAGAAGCTACAAAGCACCATATAAATGCAAGTTCTTATTCTTGCAGCACATCCTGTTATCTTTTATTTTAGCTGCTTATAAGTCCTGTACAATTCTAATTGTAGATCCATCATATATGAATTGTTTTTATCTTGTTTCTTGCAAAATTTTCTCTTTTATCTGGTGTTTCAAAATTTGGTAATACTCTCATTGAGGTGGTGATTGTTGGATTTTTTCTATTTCTACTTTCCCTTCCTGTTTTACCATTCCAGGACAATTTTCTTGGGTTATTTCCTGCATTATTGTGTCAAAGTTTTCTTTTTTGTCACAACTTTCTGGCAGTCCAATTATTGTTGTATTTTCTCTTCTTGATCTATTCTTTAGATCTGTCATTTTTCTTATGTTTCATATTCTGTTCTATTTTCTCATTCTTGATTTCTCTTGGTCTCTCATCGCATCACTGGCTTCCCCTTGCCCAATTCTAATTTTCAAATTATTTTCATCATTAAGACTGTATTTCCTTTTCTAGTTGGTCAACTTTTTTCACAATCTTCTTGTTTTTCTTGGATAGTTTTTAGTTTATGCTCAATGTCTCTCATTTGATTTTTTTCATTCTTTTTTGAGTTTTTCTGTAAATTCTCTCTGGGCAGGGAGCCATTTTACATTCTCTTTGGGGTAGAAGCTTTTTTTTTTACTTCAATGTCCTCCCCGAAGATGAACCCTGGGCTTCCTTTTTCTGATAGTAAATTTCTATGGTGGGGTCTTTGTTCTTTGACAACTCATTTTTTTTAATAGGATATGTTAGGTTAAGCACTTCTAATAGTGGGATGGGGGATGGTACTCTGCCTTCACTTCAGCTCTCCCCTGACATGGACCCCCAAACTCCGAGTTCCTGCAAGTTCCCACAACCAGCACTGTCCCCATCCCCAGCCCTTCTGGTGTGCTGGCTCCTTTTGGCTGCACAGCCTGGCCTGGCTTTCCCAATCAGCCAAGGTTCCTTCCATCTTGCTGAACTCGGACCAGATTCCACAACAGTCCACGAGGTGAACATCTCTGTGGTCCCTGTGAAGTCTCCAGCCACACCCAGCTAGCCCGAGGGGTCCCCCCATCTTGGTGTTTCTGTGGAGCCAGCCAGGGTCACGTGGGGTTTTTCTTCAGATCTTGTTGGGTTGGACCAGGGGGACCCTTGTTCTGCCACAAATCTCTTCTTGATTTTTCATTCATCTATGTTTGCCTTGAGGCAAAAATTTGTTCTATTTATAGGGGAAATCTGGAGAGCTTGAAATTTATTGACCTACTCTGCCATGTTCCTCCATCACTTCTTTATTAGGAAGACCATAATTTGCTTCTTCATTAGTTTCCTGCAGTCATAATTGGTCATTTTTTGGATCAAAATTATTAAATCTCTTAAATTTGTGTTTCTTCCCAGTGTTGTGATTTTATAAATTCTCCCTCTGGTTCTGTTCACTTCATACAAGTCTACCTAGGTTTTCTCATTATTCCTTATGATGCTTTCTTCAAATGATGATAACCTCTTAGTTTCCCATTTTATTCTTTCCAGAAAAAGATGTTAAACATATTTTAATGTATTTGGAGTATGTATCTTTTCTTCTCTCATCAATCCAATATTAACATGGTGGAAGATTTCCATTGGAGTACTGCAGAGATCTGTTCTATGCCTTGAGCTACTAATATTTTTGTCAGTGACTTGAATAAAGGTATAGGGGGTATACTCATCAAATTTTAAGGTGAAATGAAACTGGAAAGGAGAAATAAGCATACTGGATGATTTTCAAACCATAAAGCACTGTAGATTAGCTATTAATTACTATTATTTTACTATCAGATTATTTAGGAAAGATAATCAATTTGAATTAATTTGCTTCCTTTCCACTCTGCTATCAGATTGTTTATCACAATATCCCTAATAAATTATCATTCAGTCTGTTCTCTTTTTTTAATTGTTATATTTTTCTGGTTTTATATATATATATATATATATGTACACCTTTCTTTATGAATCATATTGAAAAATCAGAACAAAATGGAAAAACCATGAGAGAGGGGGAAAAAAAGAAAAAAGTTAACATAGCATGTGTTCATTTACATTCAATCTTCATAATTCTCTTTCTGAATGCAGATGGTGTTTTCTATCTAAAATTTTATTGGGATTGCTTTGAATCACTGAACAACTGAGAAGAACCAAGTCTTTCATAATTGATCATCCCACAATATTGCTGTTAGCATGTACAATATATTCCTGCTTCTGCTTGTTTTGCTCCAAATCAGTTCTTATAACTCATTCCAGGCCTTTCTAAAATCAGCTTGTTCATAATTTTTATAGAACAATAATATTCCATTACTTTCACATAATGTAACTTATTCAACCATTCCCCACTTAATGGGATTTACTTGTTTTCCAATTCTTTGCCACTCCAGCCTATTCTTAAAGGTAACTCATTGCCTCATGAAGCAATCCCTGTATGTTTATAACATTCTTTGTTCCAAAATGAAATGGCAACTACCTCCCAACAACTTTTCTATAACATCTTCTGTTGAATTTATGATTCATTTGATCTTAGAATAAATTGACAGCTCGTAAATGCTTCCAAGTTGAGATCATTTATGTTACTGTTTATAAATTTCAATAAAATCAATGGAGGTTAGAAAGCTGTGTCTTTGAACCAAGTGTGGGCTATAGCTAATTCAGATTCATGAGTTATTAATAGTTGAAAGGCCTTTGTCATTTAGACCTTCAGGTTTTATCCAGTGTTAATGCTTGTTTTTAAAAATCGTTTGGTCCAATTTCTCTTCAGTAGTTGTTGAAAAACTGAGATCCTCTCTGAGGATGTTATATTCCTTAGGGAGAACTGGGCCATTCAGAGCACCCCCAATGACAGCCCTTTTGCAAATAATCATTTTGGCATTTGTCAACTCAACCCCTCTATATCCAGACTTTTTCAATAGTAATAAAGATGTACCAAAATAGTTTTGCTCCATAATTCCGTGGGGAGAAATGTCAATTTTAAAAATCTAGAACCAGTCAAAGCATTCAAAAAAGAGACAAATCTCTATCACCAGGGAAAGGTTTTGGATTCAATTTCAAAATGCCTTACTTGAGCTTCAAAATCCCACCTTCTCTTTTCTTCCCTTCAGAATCTTATTATGCCCCAGTGTTTTGGATTCCTCCTGATACTTAATGCTATTTGGTGGTCCATGGTACAGACCCCTTACTTTTTTTGCAGTCCCAGTTCAAAAGATAGTTGCTCCCTGTCTCAATATGGTAACCTGGGAAAGTGTTGAAGGAGCAGTAGATTAGGCTTTCAGGAGCTAGTGCAAAGGCTGTGTGCATAACCACCATGAAGAAAAAGAAACCAGATTCTAGGAGGAGATCTTCATCAAGAATTTGCAGATTAACCCATTATAATTCAAGATTTTGATGTTAGGACCTCTCCTCCCCTTTATGACATAGACTGAGTTTCTGAAGGGTTTCTATTGAGTAAATCTAAGAAAGAACCAAAACCTAGAGTAAGACTGTGAAGGAACTTAGGAAAATTTTTTTAAAGCATATCATTTTGTTAAATGGAATGTATGTAGAATGTTTCAGTCCTGGCCCTTAAGGAACTTACACTAGAAGAGAATATAAGACAGATACACAAATAAAGGTATATAAAGTAAAAACAAGATGGAGTTATATGGGAGTGAGGTGAGATTCAAGGAAGGAAAGAGATTTTCTAGTTGAGGATATCACAGAAAACTCCACAGAGTAAGTAGTTTTAGAGCTAGACTTAAAAAGAGGGGCAAGATGTCAGCAGAAGAGGAAAATATTCCAAGTTTATAGGTCAGAATGAACAAATGTAGGGAAATGGGAAAGAAGATACAAGTTCAGAGAAGGCGAGTATTGCAATCTATTTAGAACATTGGGCACACAGAGGAGAGAAGAATGAGCCAGGACTGAAAAAAGTAATTGGGCCAAATTTGTGGAGTGACTTGGATGGCAGGCTAGGGAAAGTGGTCCTATAGCTAAAGAGATCTCTGGGATGCTGTAGAGCAGAGAATCAGAGTATCAGAGTAATCTAGAAACAATGTAAATGATACATCAGAATGAGAAATTCCCTGACTGTGGGCAAGTCATCGAACCTCTGTGAGCCTCAATTTCTTCATCTGTAAAATGGTACCTTTAAGAACAGCACTTACTTCACAGGATTGTTATGAAGATCAAATGAGATAGAGTTGGGATATAGATATAGATTGTTTTACAAACTTTAAAACACTGTATAAATGATATTTATTATTTTTATTAGCAAAGGAGAGCTCTACACATATGACTCAAACCAAACAAAATTAACCTACAAATTCTTCTTCATTCACTCAGCATTCGCCCCATTTCCCTGGCCTCCCAGCTCATTTATAATCACACTCCCACCCACCCTTTTCTTGTTTTACTGGCTGTTCTCCATGGTTTTTGGCATCTCACAGCTGTGAGCAGCAAATGTCCCAATTATGCAGCTGACTCTTTGCTGCCCTTTTCTCTGCTGGACTCAGTGAATCCCGGGGCTGGGGAAGAGAGGAGAAACCCGGACCCTGGGTGGTGAATCCCAGTCCCCAGAACCTTGCTACAATGATTGCATTTATAGGACATTTGGAGTGAGGCGATGAGAAATGTAGTATTAGAGAAGGAAGACATTATCTTGGATGAAGGGACTTTAGTGTTTACCGACTTCTGTTATTCTATTTACAATGACTCAGACCCTCAAAGATGGTGCCAATTTTGTGCTCTTATAAACAAATGACTTCTCCCCAACATCCTCTATCATCATTGCAATTTTTTGAAACAGGAGGAAATTGATATATGGATGAGTTTGAATAAATGGCTCAAGGTCATGTAGAATATAAACAGTCCCAGAATAGAGCCTTCAGGCCTTTGGTCTAGCATCCTATTCACTACATCATCAAGCTCATTTTCAACAGTTAAGGGAACTGATAAAGGCTTTAAAATCTGATTCAATAATTATTTCCTCCTAGTGATGCCTTTTAAGCTATGATGACTGTACCCCCAGATTAAATGGTCATGGGAAGAAGAAAATGATTTCTTTTCTTGTAATAACTCTAACCAGAGTTTTTTTTTTTCTTAATCTAAGCTATATTTTATTTTTATATCACTTTCATTTGTAAGTATATATTTTTGCCTACCCTAGCCAGAATCACCCCATCCAAAGCCTTGAAAAGTTAATTGTGAAAGATTTCCTACAGTAAAGGGCTGCATTAGGGTCAGGGACAAGTCCATATACAGTGGATATAGCAGTAGACCCTGCAGTCAGGAAGTCCTGGATTCAAATCTGGCCTCAGAAATTTACTAGCTATGTGACCCTATGGAAGTCGATTAACCTGCCTGCCTCAGTTTACTCAATTATAAAATGGTGTTCATATGGCACCAGGTTGTTGTGTGGATAAAATGAGACATTGATGGTTATCACAGTGCCTAGTGAATGCTGGGTGTTAAATAAATGGCTCCTTCCTTCATCTCTGATTGACCATAATCAAATCAGGTAACATCTAATGACCAAGACAGCTTTCTCTACCTTACGGACAAGTAATCTGTCTGTATGCAGAAAGTGATGAAAAATGGGTCCAGATACATATACATAAACACAAGTATAATCCAAGGAACGTGTAGTTCCAGAAAAGTTGAATATCCATTTGAAAAAGCCACGTGAACTTAAGTTCTGGGAATATTAAAAGATCTAAGTTTTTAGTGAAATTTTGTCCTTGGGAGGCACAGGTTTAGTTTGGATGCTTGCCAAGACAGTATTGCCTTCAGTGGCTGCCCAGAGGCGTCATGAGCCTAAAGCAACAACTCTTGGGGATAGCTTGAAATCTAATTCTACAGTCATCTCATTTCCTCCAGCTCAATCGATTGCTTTAGAAAAGTTGAGCATCCTGTTCTGGATGATTTGTAAACCACCAAGACATACTTACTGTTTCTTTTTTGAGATCCAGGACACAGAAGAGCAAGGTCAGTCGATTCTTTCCATGACCAGACTTCCCCTTTAAAACAAAACAATAACAAAAATTCAGGTTTTAAACTTAAAAAAAAAACATACAATTTCATTGGAATTAACTAGTTATTAGTTTATTTATCCTAACATTTTTTCAAATCACTGTTAATGTTATTATCCTCTATTATCAATAAGTCAGTAAACCTTCACTCATTTATTTACCGTGTATACAGATTTGGGTTAAAGGCATTGGGAATAAAGAAGTACAAGAAAGGCAGGGTCACTGTTTTCCAGAAGCTCTCACTTTGAGAAGACTAACATTCATGAAATAGTGAATAATAAATATAAAATCTTCCCCAGTTACCTCAACCTTGGCAAGGAGACGTCCTTTGTATTTCTTTGTTAAATGTTGTTGCTATGTTGTACTTTTAGGCCACCTATATTTCCAAAAATATCCTCCCATTCTCCCTTGTCTAGAGAGCTACCCCATGTATGAAGGAGTGAAACAAGAGAGGAGCTAAAACAGAAGGGTGACATTAACCTCATATATCAAGCAGATCTGACAATAGATGCATTGTTCCATATCCATAGTCTTCCTCCTTCTGCAGAAAAGGGAAGAAAATGTATTTTCTTTCTCCTTCATCAGAGTCACACTTGTTCAATACAGTTTTAGTTATTTTTGGTCTTTGTATATTTTGTTTTCCTGATTCTACTTATTTTACTTTGCATCAAAATACCTGAGTTTAAGTACAATCTCAGATACTTACTACTTATTTGACCCTGGACTAGTCATTTAACCTCTGTTTACCTGAGTTTCCTCATCTATAAAGTAATATCTACCTCTAAGGATTGTTGTAAGGATCAAATGTGATATTAATTGTAAAATGCCTGTCACAGAGTAAGCATTATATAAATATTAACTATGATTTTTGTATTATCAATTACATATAAATATTCTTGAAATTCTCTGAATTTTTTATATTTATCACTTCTTATATTTATATTCCATAGTTTGTTAACAACTCCCCAGTGAAAGGGTAGCTACTTTCTTACTATAAGTAATACTGTAAATATTTTGATATATAGTCCTTCTTTCTACCTTTGAATATCTTAAAGAATAAACCTAATACTGGGGATCTTTTGGTTTTTGAAAGTCATTCAAAAGCTGTAGTAGGTTCTATATATCTGGGATAGCTGAGTATGGGCTGAGAACTGAAAATATGTTTTTCCTATGGCATCTTTCATCAGCCAAAGGGACACTATCCTAAGAAGTGAAGAAGGTGATCTGTTCAAGAGCTGATTATAGGTGATGATCTATGCGAGTGAATAATCACATACCAATGAAATCATGGCCATTTCAAATCTTGAAGTGTATAGTTAAGCACTAGATCCTGGAGCTCAGAGACATACCATGGCAAAAAGTTAGACTATAAATCAGGGGACCTAGGTCCTGGTCCTGGCTGTGCTACCAATTATCTGTGCCACTGAGTGTTAGGCCTTTATGCCCTTCAGTGCAATATGAGAGCACTGACCTAATTATTTTGAAGGTCTCCTACCTCAAACATCAGACAGTAAGAAGGATACTTCCTCTGTCCCACTGCCCTCCTCATCCTACACGGGCCAGCAGTCTAAGACTAAAACCGCCTCTCAGTCTCCATCATTCTGGGAGAGGTAATCTGTTCAACAGTAGAGCATTCCCTGGGGTACAGTTGGTCCAGTTAAGGATTGGAGGGTTATTACCTGAAGTAAATCTCAGCCCTCTGTCACCAGCCAGGCACCAGGACAGCCCAGAGCCCTGCTCTGACCAGCAGGCGTTGGCCCTTTCCACTTCTGCTCAGAAAACGATGACCAGATCAGCACCATGGACAGCGCAAAGCGCAAACAGGATCTGTTTGCACCTGGTTTTTCCTCCCTTTCTGTGCAAGTCTCCCAGCCCCTCACACCTATCCATGTCAGCGCCCTCCCTCCCATCCATTATCTCATAGTACTTGAGTTTCCCATTCCTTTATTGAAAAGCTGAATTTCCTGTTAGGCCTCACCCTAATTATCTTGAATATATTTTATCTTCTTGTATATTGTTCCTCTTCCTTCTACCTCAGCGGGATATAAGGGCAACGACTGTTCTAGTTCTAATTTGGTCTTGTATCATGCTTTGTATCTGTTGTTGTTCATCCCGTCTGGCTCTTCCTGACCTCATTTGAAGTTTTCTTAGCAAAGAAGTTGGAGGGGCTTGTCATTCCGCCCCCCCCCCCAGTTCTTTTTTCTGATAAGGAACTGAACAAACAGGATTAAATGACTTGTCAAGGGACACCGGCTTTGCACACAGTAGGTCCTAAATCAATTCTTATTGAATTGAATTGAATTTGAGAGGTTCTTTATGAGACAGTCACAGGCAGAGATGACTTCTGGGTATAAAAAACAGCCACTAAGGCTCATGCTGTCAGCCTAAATGAATTCCATTTTCTTCTATTTATTCCAGTTTTTAGAGATAGAGACTGAAGTCACAGTATCAGGAGGAATGAAAAAGCCATTCTTTGGTCAGCTCCTAAAGCAAAGCAGAGCAAATGAACTGCTTTGGTGATTGCAGAAGGAAGCTCCTGAAAATGTGAGATGGCTCAGAGGTTCTTGACATCAAAATAATCTGAAGTCTAGTAGTTTTTACTGAGAAAGGCATTTGACTTCAAACTAGTTTGAAAATAATCATCCTATCCAAGCCTGGGGATATAAAACCAGGAGAGAACTAGTCACTGATTAATAACAATTTAGGGATCTAATTATATTGAAGTGTTTGCTATTATTTATGAAATTTTCTTTTTATAATGATTCACCACAAGTTCCAGTGTTTTTGCTTAACTGCTTTAAGACTTCAATTGAATTTGATGAATTTTAATTAAGTGCCCACAATGTACAAGACACTATTTAACAGAAAAAATGAAAAATGACATGATTAATCCCTAACTTCAAAAAGTTTCCAGTCAAATTTAAGAAACTGGATATAAGCTATGTATACCAGCTAGGATCTGGACAAAGAAGAGATTCAGACTAAATTCCTTAGGACAATTCACTGAGGGAGAGCATATATGCTCTTGACTAGGGCACCTTTAGAAGGTTTCATGTTGGGAGCGGTACCTGAACAGAGCCTGGAAGGAAGACAAATGTTTGGCCAATTAAGGAGCACATTCCAGGGAGCCACGGGAGATGGCCCATAAAATGAAGCAGGCCACAACGGGTTGAATTCAAGAAGCAGAACGTCATCTGACTTTTCTGGGGTGTGGATCACGTAAAGGAGATCAACATGAAATAAGGCTGGAGAGGAAATTTAGAGCAGGACTCTTAAGGGTCTTCTCCACCAAACTGAAGGGTCTGTATTTTTATGCTAGAATTCATTGGGAACCACTGGAAGTTAAGAGACAAAGGAAAGGACTGATGCAGATGCTCACAAGTTCTGGGGCTTTTCCCCTAAAATAGCTCTATCATCATTATGTAATAAGAACTTCCATCTCTAGAGCACTGGATGTAAATGCTTTCTCATCCCCCTAGCTACATCCTTCTCTCTTTACCCCAGAAGCCTGCCCATGCACATCACTGCTCTTCCTGTGACAGCCTACCTTATTGCACACACGGATACCTCAGGGCCAAGAAGCAGCCTCTTGAGCCCTGAATTTGCAAGCTTTAATAGAAGGTGACAGAAATGTACCAAAGCACTGGGCAAAAGAAGCCCAACACCACACAAGTGGAAAGAATAATCTCGATCTTTTTTGCTCATTGCAGAAGAAAACAGGAAATCATATGAGTTCCTAATATAACTACATCTCCTGGGATAACCTGTTGGGTTTTGTACAGATTAAAAAGTGAATCATGATTCTGGTCAACCTTTTGATAAAGACTTGGGATTTTTCCATACTCCCTGGATTCTTAAAGCTAGAATTCTGCTGCACACAGAACTCCAGTGAAAAGCTTTGAGGTATTTCCTTATTAATGCAGTTCTTTTAGTGCCAAATGTAGTTATAAACTGAAAACCAAGAAAAGGCCTAGGAAACTGCTCTAGGTCATGATGTCCAAAGAATTCAACCACTTGGGCCACACTTAGCTAGACTGATCTTCAAATTATAGATTTTTTGGGTTAAGGGTAGGGGGAGTTGTGTGACTTTCAAGGCTGCTAGAACATGTCAGAAGCCTTAGGACCTCAGAGTCAGCTCTGAAAACTAGTGAGGTTCAGCATCATAGTAAATCTGTGCTGATAAAACCACGGATTCAGCATAGAAGCATGTGCAGAATTCACAAAATTAACTAAAGTGGGAGAGAACAAGATCATAGTCTTCTTCAAAACATTCTGTTCACCTTACAAAACTCCTCCTCCTCCCCCTCCTCCTTCTCTTTATCCTCCTTGTCCTGTTTTTCATTGCCTGAGAGAATACAAACTCCTTAAGAGTAGGAATTGTTCCAGATGCTGGGTTTGTATTCCTGATGTCTAACACAGGACCTGTCACTGAAATATTTGCTGATTGAACAAAGCCTGAGTGACTCTGTAATGAAAATTGTGATAACTCTCAGTCAGTCCTTTCTTCAGTGGAAATTTCCAGGAGGGGAAGGAAGGAAGCACGTAAACAAGATTTCATTTTAAAGGCTCGAAAAAGAAATGTTATAGTGAATCTCCTGGACTGATCTCCTAATCCTCATTCACAGTCTTGGATCCCAAAGCACAGCTGCTATGCTTCCCTTCTGGGGTAATCCTGAGTTTGTCTGCTCTTCCTAGAGCCTGGAATCTTGGGCAATACTTCTCTTTTCTACATCCATAAGAGGCCCACTTATCTGTCTGAGTGATTAGGAAGGTGGGACATAAAAGGGTGGTTTTCCAATGCTAAAGTTTCAAAGGTCACAAGCTCCCACTGGTGCCTCTAAAATGATTGTTTGACACCAGGTAGCTGGCCAGCTCTATTAGTTTTTAGAAAGGGTATTTACAAAGGGAGTATAGCAAGAATAATCAGCATAGACCATCTCTCCACAGCTCGTATATACTCTCCCACAATTACATACTTAATCCAGGGGGAGACTGCTGGAGAGGCTAACTCAGAGCTCCTAGGAATCTTTTTGCTAGAATTGGCAAGGTTTTCCTATGGCATGATACAGAGGCTCAAATCTGCCTTTCTCCATATTGTCCAGTCAAGCTCAGCTCACAAGGTCGGACAAGGCCATCTGCTAGAAGATAGATAAAGGAAGTCAATTCTCTTTTTCTCCTCTGGCCATAGCAGTTGGGGTGGGGTAAAGATAAAAACTAAGACTGGTATTAAAGCTCTTCTTCTCCTTTCTCTTCATTGAGTCCTTCTAAAGGTCTTGGCTAGTAGTTCTCAGCAGTAAGTACAAATCTCTCACCAAGAAGTTCAAATTCCCGATTTCAAGCAAATATACAGACTCAAAAGGGTATCACTAAGCAACAACCAGTCTGAAAAACGTGGTGTTGCATCTAGGTAAAATACTTTTGATTAATTCAATGATAGTATCTAAGATTTGCTTAGACCTAGTAAACAATAAGTTAGCTGGATAGAATATCTTGTAATTTTAAGTGAAAATTGATTCAATAGGTTCCCATCCTTTCAGTATTATACAAATGGAAATATTATGAATTCAGCATATATATTTTATGTCATAAACATTTAAAGTAAGATTTTTTTCTTAAAAATTAATACTTAAAAATTAAGTGTATAGTTTCTTTGCCTTTACCAATTTTTGTTAAAGGGACTTTTAAATATAGTGAGGGGACAAGCAGGGAAAAAATTTTAAAAAAATGATTTAGTCCAACTCATTTGTTTTATAAAGAAATTAAGGACCATGAAAATGAAGTGTTTTGCCCAAAATCCGATAGCTGGAATGATATATTTAAATCCTGCGATTTCTGTTTGCAAATGTCTAGAAAATTGGGGGAGAGAGAGATTATCTTATCAGCCTCTGGAGATCTCAGTCACTTGGTAAAGGCATAAACCCATCCATGTCTGTCAAAGGAGCCAACAAAGACAAATTGGCTACTGGCTAGAATGATGTCAGTGGGGAACAGTCATCCCCAGCATTAATAAGAAAGCAGCATCTTGTGATAGAAAGAAGGTTACTTATGAAGCAGGAGAACCTGGGTTCCAAACCTACCCCTAAGGCTACACACCTATTTCATCTTGGTAAGTCACTTAACCTTCATGATCCTCAATTTTATTTT